>NC_048221.1:89714416-89770471 GCF_002007445.2 Ailuropoda melanoleuca | reverse complement strand
TCTTTCCATTTAGGAGCATCGACCTTTCCATCGGAATCCGGGGATGTACTGTATGGTGACTAACATAATATGATAAAAAATCATTAAAAAAAAAAAAAAGAATCGTCTTTCCATTTAAAATCCGTTCTTTCGCTTGTGTTCCTTAGATCCTTGCTGCCTAAGCGTGGTCTGTGGACCAGCAGCATCGTATCCGCCAGGAGCTCATTGGACACGCAGTCTCAGGCCCCGCCCCACCGAGCCAGAATCTTCATTTAAAGACAAATCCAGATCATCTGGCCGCACACTAAAGTTTAAGAAGCACTGTTTTAAAAGAAGCAAAAGAGGGACGCCTGGGTGGCACAGCGGTTAAGCGTCTGCCTTTGGCTCAGGGCGTGACCCCGGCGTTATGGGATCAAGCCCCACATCGGGCTCCTCCGCTGTGAGCCTGCTTCTTCCTCTCCCACTCCCCCTGCTTGTGTTCCCTCTCTCGCTGGCTGTCTCTATCTCTGTCGAATAAATAAATAAATCTTTAAAAAAAGAAGAAGCAAAAGAATATTTAATTGTGTAGTGATTTCCACTCTCTGATTTTTTAGATGTTAGACTTTCATTTTTGAAAAATTACTATGTTTACACATCAGTTAAATCTCCAAATGTGTGCATTGCTAAATCTCCCCATCCAGACTCAGAAGAATGTTGTGAATATTAATGCAATATTGTATGAAAATTAAAATCGAGAAAATATCTCCTACTAAAACTCTAGGCAATCATTCTACTCCTCCCCGTCGTATCAACCGAGCAATGGTTCCAATGACTTCGTTTATCGTGCTACCTGTCGCCTGTACATACTGATTTTCAAAAGCCAGACGCAGGCTGGGCCACGTCTGCTGTGTCATGAGCAGAGAAAGAAGTAAATCATTGTCTAAGTTCACTCAGCAGAAGGTAAAGAGGACACTCAAGCCAGCCCAACTCTTTCATGGCAACAAAAGGCACCTTCTCCCCAAACTACTAGAATGATGACTTCAGCCCTCCCCATTATTTCCGATACGAAAACCAGCTTGGCTCCCTCAAGCCAGGACTCAAGTCTGTTCTGCCTCGTTTCTCCTCTCGTCTTCTTGTCTCCAGCGGTCAACAGACCAACACATGACCATATTGACACCATTTCCCTTGAAGTTGGTAATGGGAACAACGGAGGGGGGGCGGGAAATGAACACGCTGGTGCTACCCAAAGGCCGGCCTTGTCTTCTCAGAGGTTAAAAATCTACCTCCTGGAACATCAGAACAGCCCTAAAATTCCACGCGCTGTGACAGTCGACCGACGTGACGGACTAGCCTAGGTTCAAATGTAAAGTAGAGCGCATCTAGCCCTGGAGCTGAACTGAATTATAAGGCCGCATTCGCGCGGTATTTTACAGATTCTTGCACAGGCTCGGCGCATCTACCCCTTAATTAAATCTAATTTGGTTTCCACACTGAGTGTTACTGAGCAGATTCACTTCGCCATACATGTGAGCTCGGTACACATCATCTTCACCTGCCAACTACAGCCTCGTGAAGATCTTTCCGTGTGGGAACGTTCCAAACTGATTTACGGCGCTGTTGCACCAACTAAGCAACTAATCTTCCAGCTTAAAGGCAACACATAAGGACAACCTAACTGAAACATATAAATTCCACGTGCACTTAAAAATATTATTGTCTGTAATTTAATACAGCAGAATGTTTCTAAGCCTATAACCTTGCATGCAGAAGCAGTTTTTCAAGCATTAATACTTAAATGGGTCATAGACACCACATCTGTCATTCTGTCCTGAAGTCTATGAGGCAAAACCAAGACTATGCTGGCCTATTGATTTTTCTAGCATTTGCTTTAATTTACTTAACCATTGAGAAATCCATCAGTACATAAAGGGCAACTGTCCATTACTGCCTCATTTGCAGACATTCCTTCCCCTCGTTTTTGGTAAATATTTCCCTTAAATTGCTATGTGTTTACAGTGTAAAAACGAATTAGGAAAGTGCTCACACCTGTTTCTGCTCAGGAACTGCTGCACTGAGGTATATGTAACGTGCTTAAAGATAGAATAAATATCTAGACATTATTACATCTGTGTGCAAAGGGTGGTAAATTAGATCCTAATTACATTAACAGGGATTCTGCCTCCCAGCTTAAATTTTACATGAGCACTCTGCAAAAATTCAAAAGCTCTGCTGTGGTTTCTTTATGAGCTGGTGATTACAGCTACTTCCTATGCGGTCACTAAATATTCTGTTTACAAATAAATGAAGAAGCTTTGAGCCAACTTGCCAGGGTAATAATCTATTTCTTTCTCCCCCTCCCTCTTCCCAGCAAAGCCTCGCCACATATGCATGGCAACAATCAGGAGCCCTGGCTTCATCTAATTACCCCATCACATAATTTCACAAATTGCCTTGTCACTGGGGAGCCAAGTGCAAAACACGCTCACAGTGGGATTTCAGGCAGCAGCTTTCATTTACTACTCATTCCTTGTTAAATTAAACACGAAAACACCAGTTGTGTGAAAGAAGTCAAAAAGAATGCCTGCAAATGAGCCAGACAAGTATATCTCCTACCTACCATTTCACCAAATACGTTGTTGGCAACAGGCACGTCCGCCAGGAGGATGCCCTTGGCTGGCCCGTTCTTATTTTGATGTAGCTGCTACAATAGACCATAACCAAGAGGCCAAAAACAAATAGGCTTCTCCAGAAAGTAAGCTCATCCTATGGCAACAGCAAGCATGGGCACGCAGTAAAAAAAATAAAATAAATAAATAAATAAATAAAATAAAATTCTATTCTCAAGCCCCTCTGCCCTTTCTGCCTGGCCACGATCCTCACGTGCTCACACGAGAACGTGTATTTGTATTGGATGAATGATGCCAAGCCCTCTGAAAGCATAAACAGTATACTGCATAGTTCCACTCGGGTTAGGAGGAAGGAACCAGATTCCACTAATCTTCAAAAGTTCTCCAACAGAAAGATCATCAACCAAGTTCACGCAGTATTAGATGTTTTCCTTTTAAGTATTAATGCCTTACACGTCTCTGAAACACATCAAGGTAAATGCCCACCCATCTCACTACGGATGTGGGGGGAAGAAAGAGAGTGCCACAGGGAGGGGACCCGAGGCACAGCCCTGGAAGCTGACACTGGTGCGTCAACAGCTAAACATGGCCACCACCGGTAATTAAAGGTATTTCTTTGCAGCTCAGGAGCCGGCAGGGTCAGGTACCGTTTTACATCACAAACCAGTCCTTTCTGCATGTCGATTTGCCAGCATTATCTGCACAGGGAGAAGAAGACATTAGCAGCAGCTGTCTCTCTGCTTTTACACTGAAAATTCTATTCACACAGACAGGTGGAGTAATTTAAAAGCCAATGTGGTGCAATTTCGATGTGACTAATGTCACTGCCTACTAAAATGCCACCATTACCACTGTTTATGGAAACATTACTAAAATTACATTTTATTCATAAGAATTTTAGGATTCTGGTTATTACTCGCTTTAAAATGATCAGACCGCGGTGTCAGAGCCCAGAGCAGTGCCCTAATTCTCCAGGCTTTAGCAGCCTCCTTTACTGGGAAACGACAGTTGGATTGTAGTTTCAAGAGTAATCGGGATGGCAGCAGCAGTTTCCTCCATCTCCATAAAGCAAATTAAAGACATAGCTCTTTGGTGTCCTGGACACGTGAGGAGCAAAGAAATCTTCAAGGAGCTAAATTCTGTGTTAGAAGGTTCGGTTAGGATTTGCATGAGGAAAGATTCCTCACCCCCAAACTGCTCTCCGACATTGTTAGTAATAGACAGGGGGAGAGATTTACATATTTCCATAAGGAAGGAGGAACAGCTAATGTTTAAAATCTGAAATTCTAACAATGCATAAATTATTCCAGTTGCAGAAAATACCAATAGCTCTAGCAATGCCTTTTTTAATGGGCAGAGAGGTCCAGAAAAAGAATCTAGATATGAAAGGACCATCCTTAATCCTTAGTTACCAATAACCATCAGATTGCATGATGAAGTTTTATGCCAAACCCTCTGGCTTGTATTTTTATTTAAAAAATACTAATTAGCTAGTTCATGGAATGAGATTATAATTATACCTTTGAACTTCCACAGTGCTAGTTGATTTGCTCTGTGTTTGAGAGGCAACGTGGTGGAAAGCACATGGACATTCAAGTCAGGAGATCCTGGTCGCAGCTCAGCCAGTTCCTAGCTTTGGCCCTTGAGAAAAGTCATTAACTGCTCTAAACTTCATTTTGTTCATCCTGCTACCTCACAGGATTGCCTTCAGAATCCAATGTACGTGAAAATAGTAAACTACAAAGCACCACAGAGACACAGGTTATGATTTCATTTAGCCTTTTGATCAATTTTTTTCTTTAGCTGTTAACAGGACAGAAAGATCCAGCGTCAAAATAGCCAAGCCATTAATAGATCATTAAAAAAAAAAAAAAAAAAGCAAATGAAAAAAAGTAACATTACGTAGGCAGGAGATAATTTCATGTGACATGAAATCAGGTCATTTTTTGTGGAGTTTCTCCCCCAAGAAGTTTGGAAACTGGCTTTTCTTTACATAATGGGAATTATTCCTGAACTTCCATCACCTGCGATAGGAATTATCTCTACTCATTGATCTTTCTTAGGATGGGTGTTCCTGTCCAGGGACTATGACTCCTGACTCCCCCGGGCACCCCAAGAACTTCCTAGGACCCTGAATTCTCAGAGGTCACTCATGTCACGGGAGAGCACACGGGCCCTGGAGGGATGCCAGCCACAAAGTTAATGTGAGAACAGATGAAAACTGACTGCAGAAGATTAAGAACTGAAAAGCAAAGATGCAGAACTGGGGAAGTTCACATATATGGTCCCATTTTGACTGAGGAGATAACACCAGGAGGACAAGTGGTCATTTCCAACAACCAAAGGTCTCTAGTTCAGAATAGTTTGAATAATGTATTATAAAACCAAGTAATTTGCATCTCATACCGACTAACTTGGAATGTTCATGTTTATAACTCCAAGTTATTGGAGGCCCATCTCTTCTTTATAGTGTTCAAAGACAAAGCCATACATCTTGTTTGGGCTGTACCCATACATCTCTACTGGGCTGTAATTTGCTGAGTGAAGGCATTTTGCAATGGCAAGAACAAACCAGGACTAAAGGTCTTTAAAATGTTAGAAAATTGCCTGGTCTTTAAAATGTTAGAAAATTGCCTGGCATAACTCTTTCAGCTACTCCTTTGCTCTTAGAGCCTCTCCACAGGCCCATCAAGAAACGGGTGCCTATCTGCGTCCCTGAGGGCTCTCTCCTGCTCTTGACACACTAGGGTGAGTATCAAGTCCACGGAGGTGAGCCAGCTTTCTGGGGCTCAGAGCTCTGCAAACCTAGGGACAAGCAGTATTGAAACACCCTTGTCAGTATCAGCCATTTTGATGGGAATCCACACAGTCACTATCATTGCTTGGAGCCTTAGTGAAATATTTGTTGCTACCTCATGGCATTCAGTTATTACACATAAACTTGGACCATGACCAACAGGGTTTTGTGACCTGAGCAATAGACCATCAATTGCAATGTGGCCTCCGCTATTGGTTATCTCCTGGCATATAACCACAACAGCAAAAACAGAAAAATTATGCCCTGAACATTTAGGGGATAAAAACAAGTAAAATGGATCCATTTCCCCGACTGGGATTGGTAAGGATAGCAGGAGTTCAAAGAGATTTGTCCTACAGAAAAATGTCCACGTATGTAGAGACATACATGCACCCACGGTCATACTCAATGCTTCCATAAGGAAGACTGAGATCCGATGGGGATGTTTCCAGCTAGGTCAAATAAAGTAGCCTAAATTCCATGACATACAGATTTCCGTCTACTGGCAAATCAACCAACCAACCAAACCAAACCAAAACACTAGAATCCTTTCTAAAACAGAAACAACTGATTTTCTCTCCATCAGACCTTTATACTTTAAAGCAAAGTACCTTCACTAGGAATCTTAAACATTGAGAAAGTATAAAGTCAAGATTATATTATATGAAATTCCTAAGGGTTGGACTGAGTTCGTTTAAAAGATACATTCACACATATATACGCAATGCTCCAGTTTCAATCTGAAAGATAGATGGAGGGGGAGCAGTTGCATGCCCATTGACCGAATTTGATACTTTACCTTCAAAAACGTATCAGAGGAATCAGAAGAAGACATGATATTGATGTATGCTCTGAGGTATAAATGGCTGGCTAGTTTTCAAGCAGTTACATGTATCAGCAACCATCAACTTAATAAATTGTGCTTATAAGTAATGAATCATGGAACTTTAAAAAAAAATAAATATATAAAATAAAATAAAAATAAATAAATAAATAAATTGTGCTTATATGGGCACTTTAGTTTTGAACCTAATCTTTTATTTAACTAGCCTGATTGAGAGCATATCAGAGAACTGAACTACCATGTATTTTTAACTTACCCTTGCAAACAAAAGAAAATTTTAGTATAATCTGACAAATCACCAGCTAGAGTCTACACAAGCCCCTTGTATAAGGCACCAATCACTGGTGACATGAACAAAGCATTTGGGCACAAAATCTCAATCGCATCCCCAAAATAACATAGAGCCCCAGTCAGAGCTCATTTGCTTATGAGTCCTATGTACCTGGGTAAATGGGCAATTTTAAAGTTGGGCTTTTGTTTTTACTTTTGATTGTTCTCCGCCCCCCCCATGCCCCCTCATCAACCAACTGTAATTACCCCAGGTCAGAGGTGCACAACCATGATGGGGAGGAAAGGCTGGGACAAGGGGAAGGAGGTGTGTGGAAGGCTTCGAGAGAGCTCTGCCAGGTCACTAATGGCCTCTGGGGCAACGACTTGGAGAACCGGCTGATGCTTTGCCTTTGATCTTCTAATTCACAATGATCATTAGTATTAACTCTGATTCTTCTGGGTGAAGAATTCCAGCTGTAGCCTTTTCAGTTTACCTGACCTAAGAAAATTCATCACCCATCCCATTAGGATTTCAATAACCAGCTAAGAAAGAGAAAAAAGCAGTTGCCCCAGAATCTAGAAACCACCCGCTTCATTATTAAAACAGACTTTATATGACATGTATCACAGAAGAATTAGGGCGTTCCAATAGTGCCTCCAAGTAATTAAATAATCTATTCCCTTTTCCCCCTGAGACAGATGATTCCCAACTAGGTGAAAAATCATCATGGTCCAATGTAATCACAGTGGAAATATGCTATCTCCAAAGTAGCAGAGACCTTTTAAAATTAAGATAGAGACATTTGTCATTCCAACTTGGGTTAGTTTTGGCAAAGCCTAGCTCTGACCCATCACCATCATGAAAGGCTGTGAAGGTGAATGGCTACTGCATGGGAGAGAAAAATAGTAACTACAAAGATATTCTCATAGGTTTCAGAGAGTTCATTTTTGATAAGGTACATGGACATCTGAAAGGGAAAAAATTCTCACCGCTATACACTAGTTTTCAAGAATCTTGATGAAAGAATCTGCAGATAACATGCAGCAAAGAAGGACTCAGAGTTGCTGTCTCCACAAACCACCTTCCTCAGCTCAGGCACATGAACGTGAAGATAAGTTAGGACTGGTTTGAAGGAGGGACTGTCTTTCTCAAATACTTTGTGCCACCCTGATTCCCATTCCAGGCAAGAGTTTGAGAATACAGTCTTCCTGCCCCACTATCTTCTTAGGACTAATTGTAGCGGCATCATGCTAGCTAGTTAGGCACATGGAAATATTTACTGTTAAAGCTATCAAAGTTTAGAGGTGAGGGACAGAAAAATAGAACTGGAGGAAGGGGAGCAAATCCCATCCGCAACCTACCTAATGCCTGCCTACAGGTCCCTCTGCCTGCCTTTTGACCTTGCACTCACCTTGATCAACAGAACGGGTTGTCTGGATACCAAAGAGAGGTACTTTTTCAGTGTAATAATAATTCCTAATGTTTAGAGAACAATTCTTCCAAAACTGCAAGCAGAGATATGACACTAAGATGTCGCCAACAGATCTTGTTACCAAAAGCAAAACCAATGAAACAACATCTGTCTCTTCTAGAGCATTCAATTCCCAATTCAATTCCATTTACTCCATCCTTAGAGTGGCGGACCCGCAGGGCACTTTTCATCTAATAGTGTTTCTATGGAAACGCCATTCTCAACCTGGAAGATTCTACAGCCCCTCACTTTGGCTTTATCCACATTGAGAGGAAAGTCTTATAAATCAGAAATTGAGACATAAATTTTGCCACAGACCAAAAAAATATTTTCCAGGCTAGAAGTTCACAATAAGAAACAAACAAAACAAAACCAAAGAGTAAAATATGTGTATCTGATGTAGAAACAAAGTGTCTCTATTAAGTACCCAATGAGATCCCAAAGATCAGTGAAAGGAATCCAAGAGAATGTGAATAAAAACCAATTCACCTTGAGGGTCACCTCCCCAACTGGTCAATGCCAGATGTGTCGCCCCTTGAATGGTTTCTTCACCTGAACCCGCAGGTGTGTATTTTAACAGCCTGTATTCTTCCTAACTTTCAAGCCTCCTGGGACACACAGCAGCTCCCATGCAGGAAAATATGTCACTGCATATTTTAAATAAAAACCATATTAACCACTTTTCTATTTAGATTATATTTAAATCTGCAATATGCAATGGGGTAAATGTGCAATAGGGTAGGAAAACCAAACAAAACAGAAAACCCTTGATTTTTACCTTAAACATTGTATTTATCTCTTCTCATTTTCACTAGGCCCTGAGGCACATATCTTTGTAACACTATGTAGCAAAAGTACTGGCAATATGCAAAACACATCCAGTTTAAACATTATGACATAGTAGGTTATAGTTATAGTTGGAATAATGCCTTTAAGAAGGAAAAAGAAACCTTCATGGAGCCCCCGAACTGACTGACTATACAGTGACTCACTCAAATATGAAGGATTTTTTGATTGTTTGTAGTAATTTGTCTTCAGGCAAATGCAAGCATTTCTATTAAGAAATGCTTTTGTTTTCTTTCTCATTCTCTCTTATTATCTAAATAATGTCAGTCATTCTTTTCAATTCCAGGGAATAGTTTCTTTTAAGAGACCTTCTCTGGTTATCAAACCTGGCAAATGTTCAACTAAGACTGAGGTGGAAATTTACATCACCGAAATTTCCTTTTACCCCCATAATCACCAAAGTTTAAAATCTGTTTCCTTTTTCTTTTATTATTTTCATCATATACAAGTATTTCCAGTTTAGCTCACTCGAGACTGTGAGTCCAAGAATGAAGCTTTCGTCCTCTCCTTGGAGTAGTAAAATGTGCTACTGATTAAATCTACCTGTGGACAGCTATGGAACAGCACATGTTTCTTACGCAGCTGGGGTGCAAATTCAGAAACTTCTTGTTGTTATTGTTTTTTGGTTTTTTTTCCAGGGCCTATTCTACTCCTCCAACGCACAAATGCTTGAAAGCCCTTTCGAAGGCAAGTTTTTTGTTGTTGTTGCTGTTTTAATTGAATAAATCCAAAGTAAAGATTGACCCATTTATTTGAAAAAGAAAAAAGAATAGGAATTTGCTTTCAAAAAGGTATGCGAGGTTTTATAATATGCCTTTTGGCATTTAAAAGATTCGCTTTTACAGTTTGCTAATAAATTGTTACTGCTGTTGTTTTAATTAGCCAGAGTTTCAGTTGCTCTTTCATATCTTGCAAGATTTCACACAGGATTTTCTAGAGAAGTTACATTAATCATAGAGCAAGAATGTAATCATTTAAAATTTGTAGCATCTTCCAAATGAATTGTGCATCTCGAAGACCTCTCAGAACTTGAAATATAGTTGCTCGAAGATTAGTATGGAGATATCACTACCTACTTACATTTGAACAAATAACAAAACTCTCCTTCAGCTCTAGAGGTTTTTCCCCATAGAATTTATTATTATCATCTCCTGACTACAAACAATTACCTAAGCAGTTTGTACATTCCTTCAAGAAGTATAACAAGACAAGGAGAAGGGCGTTCCTGGTAACTGGAGATCTTTCTGGTCTTGCAATTAGAGAAGAGGGAGGGGAATGGCTTTTGTTGGGAGAAGGAAAGAGGGAGAAAATTTAAATATATTTCCTTTGCTTTTTAGATGATATTATGAGACATTTGCTTTTTTGAGATGGTTACCATTATCGATATTTTTGTATGAGCACATGGCAGTGGAGTGGGGAGGCAGGTGGCCATGCCCCATCAAACCACCACGCAATTTCTGTGAGCCTTCACAACCAGCCAGGGAGATGGGGACACATGGGTTTCCTCTCCCAGGGTAGTGGTACAGGCCAGCACAGACCCCCAAACTGAAAGAAATTAGCCAGACCTCAAGAAATCAGGCAGTTTATGAATAATTTCTGATCCAATTGCCCAAATAACATAGGGACCATGAAAAGCACCGCAATGCAGGTAGGATCTTGCCGGCTGCGAAAGAAGTTTTCCGTTTCGTTTTGTTTTAAGGAGATAATAGGGCTCTCTGCAAGGTTCTTCACAAGGGTATGACCTAGAAAACCAGGAAATCTGGTGGATGAATAAAAGAACTTGCTTCTCTCTCTCCTGATTCCGTCTGAACCAATATTTGATTATATTTTATTCAGGGGCACCTCAGCTTCAAGGAAAGCTAACGCTCCTCTGCGGACGGATGGAAGCTGATGAAATCCATTCATTTTTTTTTTTTTTCTGTTAGTACAGGAAATAGACTCAGGTTGTAACTTCAGGGGCCACCTGATTTTGTCCCCTCCCGCCCTCATCCTCCAGATCAGGTTGGCTAGTGAAGCCCCAGTGACAAAATAGCATGGCCACATCAGCACCACTGACTGATTGTCACGTCTTCTCTCCTGCTCTTTATTCTTCCTGCTGTGCCCTCCGTGCCCTCCAGACCCTAGCCCGTCCCCCTCTTCCTTCAGTCGTGGCTGCTAACCCTCAGCCGCAAACTTGTACGAGGCAGATCTCAAACTATCCACATCTATGCAAGAGGTGTCAGAGAAGTAATGGCACCTGAATTGGGTTTCAACATTTCTGCTATGATTACCTAATATGATGTTAAAATCCACTCCGCCATCTCAAGCTTCAACTAACTACCAGCATTAACCAACCTCCAGAGCCGATTCCAAACTGTCAGTGGAGTCTAGTTGCTGCTTGGAATCACGGTGGCTGGAAGAGAGGGAGGATACTTTTTTTTTTTAGTTACTCCTGCTACTCTTAGTTTTTATTTTATTCACAGATGCTGGAAAATCTGGATTAATGTATACCCTCGAGTGTTATTGGAGGCACAGCCTCTATCCAGAGGAGCAGAACCAGCGTGGCCTTCGACAGACCCTGTGTGTCTCCCTGTACCAGTCACCGAGGAACATAGCTCTGAAAGTGGGCAAAGGCGTGAGGGTCAACAGACGTGGACACACCGGGGACAACGCAGAATTAACCTTGATACTTAAAAATAAATGACTTTCAGAAAAAGCAAACTAGGCTAAAAATAGTAACAAAGAGTTTGCTTCTGACATTTTTCAAAAAGCCAAGATTTTTAGCATTCACTCATTTTAGGCTGGGCTAGGCTAGGCTAGGCTACGACCTATTTAAATTCAACCTTTGTCCCTATTAGTGAAAGTCCCCCTTGCTAACAATTTTGCTGAGTTTTAAAATATTATTTTATCCATAAATTTTCATTTGGTCTTCTTCCTTAGATGTCATTAAATCAGTATGCACTTACAAAAATATCCACCCAAATATTATGATTATAAATATTTTGAACATGAAATTCATTCAGAACAATAACCAAACAAAACAAATCCCTTGGTAGCATAAAGCCCCCAATCTCCAGTTTCTCACAACTCCAGGAGAATTCCTGCAGTGAAAACAGCAATACTCACACAGACAATATAAACTGTTACTCTGCTTGAAAAGTCACAAGGGACTACACAGGAAACGCCGACTCTATATTGCTGTTTTCCTTTACAGTTCTAAGTACAGGGACAACTTTCACTGTGCAGCCCTGACTCAGATGAATGTTTTGTAATGGCAACCAGGGCATTCAAACCACTTAAAAGCAAATTATGGGAGCATCTTGCCATTGCAACAAGATTTAAACTTTTTTGGACCATTCACTATAAAGGTCCACTAAAGTGTTAGAAGAAATTAAGTCCTTCTCTCTGGGGTTTGGCTTACTTTCTTCTTAGTAGGAGTTGGTTCTAAGGACCTCAGAGTCACACTGAGAAAAGCAACATCATTAACATACATACTTAAAATCACAAGTCCCATGAACTCCTAAACCTTATAACTTACAGTTAACAAAATTGCAATAGTGAACTTCAAACAAAACTCCTCATTTGGGGTAAGTATCTAGGAAATTAAGTGCTAACACTTTTGTCAAAACTAAGGGAACACAGTGATTTAGGAAATATTCCAAGTGCAGAGGGATAATTTTTCCCTCATTTTTTTTTCTATCACAACTGGTTCACCGTCGATATTTAGTGTACATATGTCATTTAGAATCCACTTACTGTTAGATGCTGGAACAGCCACGCCCTCATGATATTTGTGGCTACTTTGGGAAAGATGCCACGCTTTTTGTGACGCTTTTTGTCCTTATCTGGATCATCATCGTCACCTGTGCTGGGGGAAGCTACACTGTTGTCCAAGCCATCACCTGCAAACATAGTGAATCAAATTTTGACTGATGCTACCTTGACATGCTTTATTCAAATAGAATGCCTCTGGATATACACAAAACCAAAAGAGCAATATAAATGATTAATGGTTTATTTGGTACTGTTTTGTTTTGTTTTGTTTTGTTTTTCCAAGACAAAGAGAAAGAACAAGGCCTAGGCTCAAAAGTAGTCAGGTCTAAGGAACTTCTTCCAAAGAACAGTGGGAAAGGTCAAAGGGAATGAAGGGGAATAGCCAATCTCTTTAGTGCCTTTCTTTGTTGCCATGGTAATGATTCAGATGTGTACAGCTGAGATGTGTTAAGTGAAACTCCTGCTGGGGAGTCAAATATGGTGGTGGCCATGGGCAGAGGTTCTGTCCTTGCCCAGGGATTCAAACCCACATACAGTCGCTGATGTCAACTTGTGAGAAGATGCATTTAAGATATCAACTATTTCCACAAGTGATCTATCTTAAGACTAAAGTAGGCCATGGAAATGTAAGTAATCCATCATCTAAGCGGTTTGACATAGGAATGCTTCAAATAGAATATAATTTTTCTTGTCATAAAAAGAGAGCATCAAGTTTAGTAAGGGCAAAACTCCTGAAATAGTTTTTTAATTAGGAAACAATTACTATGTAAGTCAAATAAAGTGATGTTAAACTAATAGTCAATTGGAACTGCATTATCCTAAAATTCAAGGCAGTTTCTAAAATTTCTTCTAGATTTAAATTTTTCTCATTTGAAAAATCACCTGTTTACAAATTCCTGAATACTGGATCCTACTCTTCCATTGATTTGTGTTATAACATTTATGTTGTTTCTTCTAGAAAATATTCTGGCTCTGTGACACAATAAAACAAACAAAATGTAGTATTCCTTTTACAGTGCCGTGTTTAATAAGACAAAAAGTGAAATTTCAGCC
This sequence comes from Ailuropoda melanoleuca, assembly GCF_002007445.2. NCBI lineage: Eukaryota > Metazoa > Chordata > Mammalia > Carnivora > Ursidae > Ailuropoda > Ailuropoda melanoleuca. The sequence goes on along the minus strand of NC_048221.1, from coordinate 89,756,851 downwards.
CATATAACCACACTGTCCAAAACAAGTCACAAGGTACAAATGGAAACTAAGTACCTTGTGTTCTGGCACAAAAGTTCGGAGGGAAAACAAGCCCGGACTAAACCCACTACGCTAAAAAGCACCTTAGCTTCTGTCAAACGTGCCTCCCTCCCTGCTGCCCCAGCTCTCCAAGGAAGCTACCGACCTTGAGAAAGGGACAGGTGGATCGGGCCCAGGAAGAAGAGTTACAGCAGCAAGGCTTTGCAATGAGGCAATGCATACACCTGAGGGCACGGTCCCTGGGTTATGTACGTCACTGGAAAGCCGTGGACATGCCCCAGGAATCGGGTACTCCGGGAAGACAAGTTTCCTAGCCACTGTGCATTAGAACTAGCCTCACACTCAGTCACACCTCTTCGTGAACTTATTTCGTAGCCCTTATTTCTGTTACCTAAATACGCTAGGTACAAATGTACCACCTTGATTTCAGTTATTGCAGTCTAATCTAGAGTCATTATGTTGCCATTAGTCAATTGTTCTTAACAGCTCCCTCAGGAGTCCCCTGCCCATCCGCACCCCCCCCCGAAAAGGAAATTGCCCCCAAATTGCCTTAACTTATACTGAGGTAAAGTTTAAAAACTGTTGAGCGAGGAACAGACTAAATTTCAACATTTCTGCTATGATTACAGCATATGCCACAAACACAAAACTTCTGCAGAACTTTTCTGAGTGTGATTTTTCTTAATTTAAAAATCCATCATTTTATTGTATTTAAAAATTCATCTGTTCTAAGTTCCACAGGATCATAGCTGTGCTCTCGGTGGAAGAGATCCTAAAGACCCAAAATTCCAAAGCCCTCGCTGTAGCAGCAGCAAAGAAAGTGCTCGGGTGACTTGCCCAAGGTCATGCAGCAGGGATGGGGCTGGCAGGCCCTTGCCAGACCAGACACCCGCATCCCTAAATCTGTGCTCCTTCCGCCCCACAAAATTCTCGTTATTTGCATAACCAAGTGTTTTATAAGGAGTCCCCTTGGATTTGCCTAATAAATTCCTTGAAAGTCCAGTTTTTAAAGAGGCTTTTTATTCAGAGAAGCAATTCACCATATAAAATAACAATTCATTAAAGAAACATGAGAAAAGAAACCAACTCAACAGCATTTAAAATTTCAATGGGCTAATCCACTTTCAATATGCAAAAGGTAACTGAGGAAAAGAAACATATTACTTGATCATTGATTAAAAATGAAAAGCTTCTAACCTAATGACAGTTTTTCACCACCTCTCCATGATTGTTTTCCACCTTTAAAAAAAATAGCCTTTCCATCCGTCTCAAAACCCCTTCAGATTAATTTAGCAGGCAATGCCTAGTGCCTGCCTCGAAGAGAATTCATTGATAATTTATGGAAATATCTACTATAATCCAGCGGAGATGACTTTTTTCCAGCTTTGCGCATCAATAGATAATCAAGGCCTTAAAGCAGCCTTAGCTTCCCATTACCTCAGGCAAAAGAATTCCTGAAAGCGTGCCTTGAGGGCACCTGAATTATATACTCCATTAGGAGAGGAAGGCTTTCTGCATTCCATGTGTAACACTCACCAGAACCTTTCCTGTTTATTTCTGCTGTATGAAAGCAGCAGCATTAGGAACAGAATTTTTTAAGTGAAGACTTATGTAGACACAATGGAGAAACCTTTCAAGCAGGAGCCAGATCACCCCCTTCAGTCCCTGGCAGTGACCTCTCCCGAATAAAAGGTTTCTATTACATCATTAGCTCAAGCCAAAAACAGCCTTGGCTTAATGCACAGTTTGTTCTTCCTACTGTTTTTAGGCAAATACTGCTACTTTACTCCCATCTGGGAGGGAAATTACACTGCTGGGTTGTAATCTAAGACAAGATTTTCATTGGAAGCAAATGCTTTCAATCCAGTGTAAATACTGGTGCATGTTCAGAAAAGCCTAAAACAATAAACCCTGCTCCTTCCCCGACACAAGTGAGGGAAATGGAGAAGATGGAGAAGGAGAAGAGCATAATGAAACAGACGATTCTAAAAGCAAACACTTTCATAGATTTTAATAAATTGTTTAACCTCTTCCACTTTCTAGAATTGAAAATTGATCTCCAAACGTCTCAACCTCAGAGGAAAAGTCTAAATGGTCGATTGTACCTTTAGCATTTCCATTCACTCTGCAATTTGATACAGTCACCTCGATGCGGTCTCGGGAGGATTTATTTCCTTTTTTTATTTTTAAGATCACTAAACAAACTTGGAGAACCGCCGGCCGACCACATGGCAGCGGGCAGCAGCTCTGAACCACATTTGTAAAATGTCAGCAGTGACTTCATTCCCGGAGCTGACTTCTCCTGCCGCCAAATGAAGGCAAACTGAAAAGGTGGAAATAATCATAAAAATGATGCTAGTCCATAAACAAGCTTACAGCCTCATTAGGATAGCAGTAGGCTCCAGTGGGTGATTTATGCTCATTTTGCTGATGCTATGAGGAAATGCCATAGGGCGACTTTAGCCAATTGCTAATGGTTTCTGACAGCTTCTTAGCAACTAGTGCAAGCAACGTCGTCGCGTTTGCTAGTGACAGAAACCGAAAATGTCATATTATCTGCCCATGTGTCATGAAGTCCGTGTGGCAATTAACTAGCAGGCCAGTGACTGAGGGGCCAGAGGCTCCCGAAAATGGCCTTTGGCGATGCAGAGGCAGCCGATGGGCGCAGAGCACAGGCTGCCCTCACATATGCAACATTCTCATGCAGAAATCCACTTCCTTGCGACTTCCCAGCTCTGAGGAGACCGCGCCACTCAAATCCCTTTTTCCCCCCTCACTCAAGTGAAACTCTGGGCTCCTCTCTTTCTCTCTCTCTCTCTCTCTCTCCCTCTCTCAGCACTGGCTCCGGCCTTACGAGAAGCCTCCAAAGCAATCTGCTTTGATATGATTATCCGAATGGCTCCTTAATTGGGAATACCTGGTTCTGGGCTCTTTGGATGCTGGATTCAAATGTGCTAGCCATTTTTCTGCTCGCTCACGAATTAGTCTAAGAGGATTGACGCTCACTGAAGCAGACTCATTGCCTGTCAGATTGCAGGGAGCAGAGGGACTCGGCAGCAACAAGACACTCCGTGAAAAACACCAGGCTTCTAACGAGCAGGGGGAGAATCCTGGCCGCACTTTCCAGTTTCCGAGCTATCAAAACCATGCACTATATGTCAAACTGTCAAACCTTTCAGCGTGGGCCATTTGCCCTTTCAAATAATATTTAAGAATTGTTTTTACAAAATTTTATAGGCCATGGTCTAGTGAAAGAGGCCAACCAACAAAGAAAGGAATTTGTACTACAATTCATCTACGGACAATTTCTTGTGAGACCTGGTCTGTCCCTGTGGAGCAAGGCAGGTGACCTGTGGCAGCTCCCAGGCTGTCAGAGAGCTCAGATTTCAAACACGCTCAACTCAAACATCCCGAGTCCCTATTTAAGCATGCCCAGGCATTTAGACTGTGGTATCTCGTGCCTTTCAAGGCAGGATAAAGCGGCATTTACCGTATTCAGGCCATTCAATGGGTCAGACTGACCGTGTCAGCAGGGGCTCCTCTCTGGCAGGTCAAAGCCCTGCTCCCATTTCTCTCTTCCTCCTGACGCCCTCTTCCCCCCACCCAGGACTGCCCATTCCCCAAACCTATTCTGAGCCAGGCAAAAACAAAACCCCAAAAGTGCCCAAGATTTACATCACAAGGGAGAGGAACTGCCAGGGTCAGTGGGTCAGCAGGTATAAATAAAAATGGGTTGTCTGTCAGAGGGTTCTTTCTGTCATTGAGGCAAAACTCCTAATTAGGGATCTGAACTTTCAACTGCAGGGGTGAATGAAGGTGTAAGGTTGTGGACCTTCTTGTTTTGCTAGAAGCCGAGCTGCAAGGCACCACAGCATTGCGACAATTCATTTACAATTTTGTATCGAGACTCCATAGTTTCCGGCCAGGTTCTCCCCTTCACTTTTACTTTACGCATCTTCAAGTGTTTGGAAACAGAACGTCTGTCTCAGACATGTACGTCGACTCAAAACCAAGGCCATCTGTAATCGTATCTTTCACACGGAGTCAATTCTACCATGTCTTGAAAGGTGTCGAAATGGTCAGCTCAAAGGCATGAAGGCTGTACAGCTCGTGTTGTAAGCTGGCTAAACTTTCATCCAGTATTAAGGGTTTTTCCTCTTGACTGTTTTCTCACACAGCACATCTACAAGAGAATATGGCATTTCACCCCTTACACGGCGTGTAGAACATTCCTGCCCTTCCAGTGACTGCTGGTGCAAACATCCCATCAGTATGGAGAGGTCGGGTTTCTTCTGTAGTGGAACTATCCGAGTGGGCCAGGTTGTTAGGAAGAATGTAAAACTACCCCAAACCCACTTCTCCAGATCATGGCTGTATCTACTTAGCCAGAAGTCAGATGGGATAATGTTTCTGTGTTATGTTAAGAGGATAAATGGTGAGAATTATAGACAACCCTTTCTCAGGAACCAGCTAGAATACTTCAGAGATTATAAAGAAGTGTTTTGTCATTGAGAATGTGTAATCGCTGCCAGAATGATTTTTTCTAAAATACAGATCTGATTTTCTAACCCTGGCTCTTAAAATCCCGCTCTGGCTATCATTTTGCCTTTAGGATAAAGGTCACACTTTTGAGCCTGGCATGGAAGGTCTTTCACGTTCTCCCTCTCCCTCTGGGGTGTTTCCAGCCTATCTGCTGCTGGGTCCCCACCCCGATCCTGAGCCTCCTGACCTTCTCACCCTCTCCCTGCAGGCACTGCTCTCACACCTCTTCGGATTTCCCTGCGCTAGCCCCTTTGCAGCGTCCTTCCTGGCAAGCTCCTTGGTGACCCCCTTTTTTTTTTAAGATTTTATTTATTTATTTGACAGAGAGAGACACAGCCAGCGAGAGAGGGAACACACAGGGGGAGTGGGAGAGGAAGAAGCAGGCTGCCAGCAGAGGAGCCTGATGTGGGGCTCGATCCCAGAACCCTGGGATCACGCCCTGAGCCGAAAGCAGATGCTTAATGACTGAGCCACCCAGACGCCCTGCTTGGTGACCTTTTTTAGGTTCAGTTCAACCACCATCTCCTCTAAGAAGCATGTGCGGGACTCTAGCTGTTCAGTGACACCCCTCCCTAACCCCCAATTTTTCTTTTTCTCACTTTCCTCCATCCAAGCACACGTCACACTCTAGCAGGACTGTTAATTTCTGTAGTCTATGTCCCCTCGGCTTGATTACAGGATATATGAAAGGAGAGACAGGGTCATGTTCCCCTCGAAGACTCTCTAGCCCCGGGCTTACCCCAGTGTCCAGGGTACAGACTTGTCAATGGCATATTAAATGAATGAGCAAATGCATTTCCTTTTTCACTGCATGGAGAAAACCAGTTTCAATTTCCAGCTGTTACCATCCTTTGTGATACATACTTAAACTCTTGAAGAATATTCACCAAGGAAAATCAGTAAAACTATAAGAAAACATAAAGGAAATGCATTCTCCAAAGCTGGGACGTTTCCTTAGAATCTTTCAGCTCATCTTGGACAAAAGATGGACTGAGTGAAGGAATCAGAGTTCTTTTTAGTGTTTGCTAGAGTCTCTCAGGAATACACTCCTACTTCCTTCGATTACAATTTAAAACTCTTTACCTAACTAAAATTTCGTGCTGTTTGTGCTTTTTTCCTGACTTCAACTCTAAAAAATAAAGCAAAAGTTTTGTTTTCCCAATGAATTAAATATAATACTTGACATGTCTTCCAGTTTGACCCTAGCAAAAAAACTCAACTGTCTCTCAGCAGACAATTGCATCCTCAGCTCAGACTCCAGGCTCACACCTCATAGACTCGGTGCTAAATACAAAATTCCAGAACTCTGGCTTTTCCCTAGTGTGGCCAAGTCATGGATCGGTCTTCCCCACAGCATTCCTCCAGACCTGCCTCCGCAATTTTTCAGCAACAGGTTGTTGGAGGACCTTAGTAACTGATACTGTCATACAGACTGAGGTGCCACAGGGTCCTCGGAGACGTTAGAAAGGATTTTATAAGATCAATGAAAACCTAATATGACCCCATAAGTCTAATTACACATTTTTAAGAGAAACACAGACTTCATCTACCTTCAAATTTGCAGTCGATATACAAATACATAATTGTCTAAAATCCAAGGGTTCACCTTTGAGTTTGACTTGAATTAGGGTTCTGTTACCTCCGCCTCCCTTTTGCATCTCTTCTCATCCTTAGGTGTTTGACATTTCCTTGTTCTCAGTTCAAAGCGATTCTCAGTTGATCAAAGAAAAATAACAGAGGGAAGCACATTCTCATATGTTTTATGTTACCACCCACGACTTCCCTGAAAATCTTGAGGTGGTTCCTTTGGCAACCAAGATAAGGACTTAGATGTTGGCACCTGTCATGGCAGTGTGAGGTTCTGGAAGAGGCATAAGAAATGGCCAGTGTCACAGATACACTAATGGCAGTGACTGATAAGACAGAGGTAAGGAAAAGTGGAGGAGAAGATTAAGAATAAGCAAATTTTAAATAAACACATTATTTGGCACTTATAAAAAGAAATGTCTAGGTACGTTTCCCAAGGTTGGCTTAACAGAGATTTGCCATGAAGCTTTTCCTTTCTCGTTGATTTAGGTCTGTTAAACAGTGACAACTATTTGTTAATAGTTAGCCCCTATGGAATGAGCTCACAGCCTTATTCAGCCCTTTAGTGGACTCCTGACATCACAGAGACCTAACAGAAGAAATGGAGACTCGGAGCCTGGAGAAAGTAACTCTCTCAATGAACGAACTGCCTCCTTTTCTAAAAAGTCAAGTGTGGACTTTAAAAATGAGCCCGACACAGGTAATCATCTTTTGCATAAGTGGTCACTCTTACCATTCATTTATTCTTTTGACAGAAATGTACTGAATTCTGACTATGTCCCAAACACTATGTCAACCATGACGGACACGAATGGTGAACAAAATAAAAGAGTCCCTGTTTCTATGGAGCTTTCCAGACAGAGGGCACAGATGTGAAACAAAATAATCACGGTGATAAAGGTACGACTGTATTCAATCACAAAGAAATATAAGTCTAGGAGTGTTGAAACAAAGAAAACTGACTGAGGAGGACTGCGGAGCAGAATCTGAAGGGTAGAGAAAATCAAGCGGGTGTGGTGAGCAGCCTAAAAGGGCAGAGAGCGGAGAAAGGACTGCAGGCCAGGGAACAGCAGGTATAAAAGGCCCTGCGTCTGAAAGCATGCTACAACCACAGAACTGGAACCTGGGAAAGCAGGACCACGTGAAGCTGGAGACATGACCAGAGCAAGGCCCCTCAGAGCCTCAGGGGCCACGGTCAGGATTTGGTGTTTGTCCCGTGGGTTCTGAATAGTGACCCATACACGTACTAATGTGGCATCATCAGTGTCCTGTCTGTCACATGCCCCAATATCACCTAAATGTTACCAAATAAAGCCTCATTCCCCAGTGTCTCTTTCTAGTTCAACCTGACAAAGCACTTGCTTCCAAATTAAGACTGTGGAATGAGGGACAATGGAAAAGCAATGAGTCTACTTAGGCAGACCCCAGTGTAGGCACAGATTACACTCTGAAGTTAATCTGTAAGTAGGATGTTTGGACATTGGAACATATTTTCACACAGAAGCAAGTTATGAATGGTGTCGGGTCCCAAGGCTTGCTTGAAGCAATTCATTAAGTGAATGAAGTTCTGATATCTGAGCTCTAGGTGCAGCAAGTCAGAAAGTATAAGAAGAAGGAGGAAGATGAGTTTTTTCCTCATATTTCTGTACATAGAATCTGCCTAGGGAAATACTAAAGTATGTGTAAGTGCTTTTAGTACTTCCTTTTTTAGATGTCCCTTCCACCACTCAGCATCCATGTCCTGGAGTTTCCCAGCCTCCCAGTGCCTTGTAGGAGCACTTGGCCTCCCACTGTGGACACCCCATCCAGACTTAACCTTTTCCTGCTCTGAGTTCACACTTACCATCTCCCAACAACCCAAATACCCAGCCTTTCCATCTAGCTGATCTGAGCCAGACCTATTGAGGTAGAAAGTGATCTGCAAGCATAAATAGAAACTCAGCAAGAAAATCTGCTGCCCCCTCACCTTCCCAGAAATGTGGGCATCTTCGAAAGAAAATTTGTTAATGCAAAGGAATCTTTAAATGGCAGAATTTCAGGTAGAGTAGTAAGTAAAGGTTAAAAAAATAATACAGCTGGTGCTGGGAAAATTTTGTTGTTGTTTTAATCAGCAGATGCCAGCCTTTCGGAAGATCCCAGGGTCAAGTTCCCAAACTTGTCATTATATCCCCCCCCCAACCACTCCACCCTTGCTCATCCCTCCTGCATTTGGGAAGCCATGCATCTCTCACCTTGCTCAGTGTTTCTCTCTTTTTCACAGAAACTGTGGTGACAGTGAATGGGTCCTGGGGGTTGCACAGCAGTGAGAATAGCAGTAAGATCTTGGTTGAACATCTGTGTGTATATGGAGGACATTCCAATAATCTGGGTGTTTACAACTCAGAGATCGCCAACCCGTTGGAATAAATTTGGAATAACTCCTTTACTACAAATAAAGGCTTCTATTAAGCATCTATCACTTCATGATTTTTCATGGAGACCACAAACCATGCATAAAACATAGCAGGGTAAAAAATATGAAAAGAACCCAACCAAATAGCTGAGACCCAGAATGAAAATGCTCACTGGATTTTTACGGAACACCAAGAAAATCTGTTGAATTATTTTTAATATGCCATTGATAATAGAATGGAAGGAAGAAACAGGACTTTCTAAATTCATGAAGAGTAAGAATTGTCAGTCGGAGTTGGTCAGCGTTCACATTGTAGTTGACTTAAGATTTATTTTCTGTACGTATCCCTATAAGTAGAGGACCATGGACAGATACGTACAGGACACACCAAAAAGTCGGCTAAAGATTCCAAGTTGTTGTTTTTTTAAATCATTGTACTTTGTTCTTTTGAGATTGGAATACCTTTCTCTAGTAATTCAATATGACTTTTTGACTTGAATTTCCCTCAGGGGAACAACAGCAAATTAGTTACCTACACGCAGAGGACAAACAGCAATGATGAATAGGAAAGGAAAAAAACACGGATTTTACTCATTTTTCATCTGTTCAGCANATGACTTTTTGACTTGAATTTCCCTCAGGGGAACAACAGCAAATTAGTTACCTACACGCAGAGGACAAACAGCAATGATGAATAGGAAAGGAAAAAAACACGGATTTTACTCATTTTTCATCCGTTCAGCATTTTTTTTTTTTTACAACTAAACACCATGGAAAATCCCTGCACAAACAGCATAACTTCTTAATGAAGTCTTAGAAACTTCAGGATGTGAGTACACTGCATGATATTACTGAAATCATTGTATTTATACTAACAGTAAAACAAAATGGAAATCCCCGAATCTTTTTCTAAGAAAACAAGAAAGAAAATATGCTTACAATTACAAAGGTAACAGTGCAAAACTCATAAACTTTTGTTTTGAATCAACATCTTAGAAAGCATTTGAGGAACTAGTATTTTACCTTTTTAATGGAATTATAGTAATGCATGCCAAATTCCTTGAGATATTCTTCCCAAAATATACAAATCATTTATTAACAAATGGCCACAAAATTCTATTTAACCATGAAAATAAATCTCTTGTTTAAAACAAAAACAAAAGCAAAAAACAAATGCCACACATGGGATCTTACAGACAGGCAGACAGACAGACAGACAGACACACACACACACAGAAACACATACACACCATTTATTTTTGTGAGATCCTCAAGTGCTTGCCATATAATTTTTTAAACTTTTATATACTCCGTGTGTGTGTGTATGTACACTTACACAGAAAAGATAACATTTATTTATCAAAGAGATCCCTTCTCCAACAAACTCGGTTATATAAAAATCACTTGAAAAGGAGGGTTTAATAAAAAAAAGTTTCTGACATGCAGATTAGAAGCAGTTGAAGTGGTTCTCAACTTTGGCTACACAGAGAATCATGTGGCCGTTTTTATAAATCCTGATGCCTCCACTGTACCCAAGACCAATTAAATCAGTATTTTGGAGGGCGAAATCCCAGCATTAATGATTTTTAAAACTCCAAGATGATTAAAATGTACAGCCAAGTTTGGGAATCACAGATTATATGTGGCAAAGCTCATATATTTTTTACAGAGAAATGACCACAAGCCCCTTAATCTGAGAACCGGTGTGTGTATTTTAGATGCTGTTTTCAAAAGTTTACTCATCTGGTTTCCTGCCTCATAGTTTGTAGACTGAGAGTTTTGTAACAATGTAAGATGATAAAGAGGCAAAAAAAGAACCTGGGCTGTGCGGGTCCTTCAGAATAGGGGAAAGCAGCCACATGGATGCTACAGATGTTTGTGCAAACACAAGACACAGCACAGTGCCATAAATCAGGCAGCTACTGAATTAAACTGTTCTNCCTCCACTGTACCCAAGACCAATTAAATCAGTATTTTGGAGGGCGAAATCCCAGCATTAATGATTTTTAAAACTCCAAGATGATTAAAATGTACAGCCAAGTTTGGGAATCACAGATTATATGTGGCAAAGCTCATATATTTTTTACAGAGAAATGACCACAAGCCCCTTAATCTGAGAACCGGTGTGTGTATTTTAGATGCTGTTTTCAAAAGTTTACTCATCTGGTTTCCTGCCTCATAGTTTGTAGACTGAGAGTTTTGTAACAATGTAAGATGATAAAGAGGCAAAAAAAGAACCTGGCCTGTGCGGGTCCTTCAGAATAGGGGAAAGCAGCCACATGGATGCTACAGATGTTTGTGCAAACACAAGATACACAGCACAGTGCCATAAATCTGGCAGCTACTGAATTAAACTGTTTGAAGCTTGTTAAAATTAGATATGATACAGTGTCTGTGCAGTCTGGAGACATTTTCCTTAAAAATGCCCCTAAATTTTTTAATATTTAAAAAAGTAGGATTCTGGGGCACCTGGGTGGCACAGCGGTTAGGCGTCTGCCTTCGGCTCAGGGCATGATCCCGGCGTTATGGGATCGAGCCCCACATCAGGCTCTTCTGCTATGAGCCTTCTTCTTCCTCTCCCACTCCCCCTGCTTGTGTTCCCTCTCTCGCTGGCTGTCTCTATCTCTGTCGAATAAATAAATAAAATCTTAAAAAAAAAAAAAAGTAGGATTCTGTTCATCTGGACCACATCCTTCTTGAATGACAGCAGATAAACCAGAATCACGTGTCTACATTCTGTAGCAACTCTTTTCACGTATTTGCCCTCATTTCACTGGTCTGTGCAGCTAGATGGAGCACAGCCCTCAGTGTGAGCATCGTGAGTGGGGTAACAGGGGGCACCAGTCCATCTTCTTTTTTTTTTTTTATATGACTATTTTTTTTAAAGATTTTATTTATTTATTTGACAGAGATAGAGACAGCCAGCAAGAGAGGGAACACAAGCAGGGGGAGTGGGAGAGGAAGAAGCAGGCTCACAGTGGAGGAGCCCGATGTGGGGCTCGATCCCATAACGCCGGGATCACGCCCTGAGCCGAAGGCAAACGCTTAACCGCTGTGCCACCCAGGCGCCCCACCAGTCCATCTTCTGACCCTCCCTGGCTTCCTAGGGATCCTTCCTCAAGGTGCTCACAGGTTCTTCACCCCTTTTCTTCTGCTCTCAGTATGTAAGGAGGGAGAAGGGAAGAGTAGGGTGCTTACAGGAAGGATGAGCGGTCCGCTGAAGGTGGAGCACAGCTGGATGAGAGGGTGGGACCGACCTAGTGCAATGAGGTAAAAGTTGGAGCAAGAGGGAATGCCATTCGTCAAGGCAGAAAAGCCCAGATGACATTCTATACAGGGAGATTTCTCTGCATTCGAAAGAAAATGGAACTAGGCTGTAAAATGTAGATTAGGAACTCTTTGTGGGAGAATGAAGTGATGTTAAGTTTAGTTAGAAGGAAAACAGGCAAGAAAGAAGTTGGGATAAAAAAGAAAGGAAAGCTTGTTATTCTCTTATTGTAAAGCCATCTGAAAACCCAACAGTTTCTGAAAGATAAGGTTTGAGAATTACTGGCATGTATCCGTTATTACATCTAACCTTCTCTCCTCTGATTATCCAAGGCTCTAGTCTTTGTGTAGAGTTTCTGTGGCACACACAGCAGTCACTCAGTTAATCAGGGACAGGTGCTTGCTCAAAATAAGCACATTTCGTCAAGCGGTGACTTACTTTGGTGGGCATGGTAAAGATAAGTCACTTGCTACAGCAGTGACACTCCAATTTTAACGTGCTTATGAAGCACCAGGGATCTTGTTAAAATGCAGTTTCCGATCAGTAGGGGAGGAGCCTGAGATACTGCATTTCTCACAAGCTCCCCGGGGGCTGCCGATGCCGTGCCACTGGTCCAAGGACCGTGATGTGCATCTTAGCAAGGTTCTGGAGGATCTTCCCCTATCGGCAAATAAAGCTGGAGAGTGTTGGGTGCATGCACACGCCTCATTACAGTGGAAGGTGAGACAGTCTCCCTTCAGTGCATCCAGACAGCGCTGTACCTGCACCCGCTGGACAAGGATGGGAGAAAGGCTGTTCATGTCCTCATTTTGAACATCACGTCATGATGTCTCTAGGACGAAATGGAGTATCAGAACAAGCCAGGATGTCTCCAATGGGCGACTCTCCTTGTATTTTGTTTTGGTTTTTTAAAGATTCATTTGTTTATTTCAGAGAGAGAGAGCAGGCACGCGTGGGTGGGGGGAGGGGCAGAGGCAGGGAGAGAGCATCTCCAGCAGACGCCTCGCTGAGTGAGGAGCTCGATCCCAGGACCCTGAGATCACGACCTGAACCAAAATCAAGAGTTGGATGCTCAACGGACTGAGCCACCCAGCCGCCCCGCAACTCTCTTTTCTGACAGTGTCACAGCCCTCTCTCCTTCATCTCCCCAGCACACACAACATCCTCACTTCTTGCCCCGGGAGGTATTACCAGAGAGCAGTGTAGCCTCTGGAGTCAGATTTGCTAGGTTCACATAAATCCCATCCTCACCACTTGATAGCTGCATGACCCTGGGCAAGTCAGTTAACCTCTCTAAGCCTCTGTTTCGCCCCTCTGGAAAAAAAAGAAGCATAGTAATAGTACACCTTAGAGTTATTGAACAGGTTAAATAAAATATGCTACATAGAACGTTGAACACATAACCCGGCAGCCCTGGCTTAGCGCAGTGAATGCCAGTTCCCGTCGTTGTTTCACTACTGAGAACATTCTTTGAGCAAGGGGACCTTTCTCCTGAGCCCTGCACCCAACACAGGAAAACAATCACGGCCACTCTAGTTATATGTCCTCACTCCCCCATCCTGTTCCCACTCCTAGCAGCCACTTTTCCAAAATACATACACCCAGCCTCCTAGCACTGCATACTAGTTTCATTTTTTTCTTTCCTTTTTCCCCCCCAAAGAGCCCTGGAATGACTTGGAACTTTGTCTGTGTGCTTCAGACGAAAATAGGTGGGCGGTGCTGTCTAAGCGGCCCCACCACAGGATGCTGGCAGCCTAGGGCTGGACGGTGATACGCGGGAAACACGTTTTATTAATACAAGTTCTCACTCCCCACACAAAATAGGTCAGTTCATAATACCTTGTCCTCTGCTCTCCAAATAATATTTCCATGGTAATCAATAGCAAAGGCTTCTGGTTTTGATTTACAAATATGAAAAGCAGTTATATCATTAAAGAAAGTATCTTTAAGGTCTAGGACAAGTGGGATGCCCTACAGAAAAACAGGGCTGATTTTCAAATTATTGTCCATCTCTTGTCTAGACAGTAAGAATAGCAGTAGTAATAAAAACTAATATTTATTTTCTCAATAAATATATATTGTTCAATAAATATAATATGCTCAATATAAAGGTGTTCAGCCTTTATTTTCGATCAATTAATGAATCCTCACAAAAACCTTAGAAGGTAAAGTTAAATTTATCATGGGAAAAATAAATTAAAAAACAACAGCCAATTTCTCCATATTTAAAAAAAACCTTCACTTGTTATGTTTTTTTTCAAACTGTTTTCATAGCCAATAGAAACAACTCCTACTTACGGACAATGATGAGCTGCTTGGAGAATACATACCTCACTGAGTGCTTTTCTGAATTAACTCATGTCATCCTTGCATTGGCCCCAGTGTACAGATAAGGAAATAGAGTTCGTTGTAAATTCCAGCCCACATCAGACTCAACGCTAAACTCCTAACCACTCCAGGACTACTCTCTCCACTTAACCTATGCGATTCGATGACAGTCAAAATGCGTTTCTTTAACCTCTAGAAAGATCTCCTGGAGCAGTAAGTGTCTCTTCTCATTGCTGCATGCTGTCCACAGCCAGCACAAAGCCTGACCACGGTGCAGACTTCATAAACATCTAGATCATACTCTTTCTACTGAAATCAAAGAAGGAGGAGAGAAGAAGGGTGCAAGCAACTGTTTCTTAGTCAAAGATAATGTAAAAGGTTAAATGTGAAAACCACCCGAAATGTACAAGGAAAAAAATAAATACCAAGTGTTTATGGATCCCGGGAAGATACACAAGAACGGGAGGGTGCCAAAAATAGCCACACTGCAAAAAAGTGAGGCCCTTGTCCTGAATGTTCCTCCACAGACTGAAGGAGAAAATCACAGGGAAAGATTTCACGTAGGTTATGGAAGTCGGGTAAGGAGCCGTCGGGGAGCAGAGGGGAGTTCTGAGCTCGCGAGAGCAGGGCCGGGCAGAGGCCCTTTCCCTTGCTCAGGGCCTAAAAGCGGTCCTCTACCCAACTACAAAGCACACGTGTTCCAGCATCACACAAATGGTTTTCACATGTGTCTCCACGTCAGGAACCTGAGGTTCTGCCCGTAGGAGAGCTGGGACGAGCCTGCCCTCTCTGCACACCCGCGAGCGTTCTGTGAAAGTGGGCCGGCCACGCCGATGGGCCTCGGCTGAGAGAAAGAGCGGAAAAGGGACCGACCACAAGCTCACAGCAGTTTATTTTCTCTCACCGATTATATATCTAAGAAAGGAAAGTCTCCTCTCCAGGAGGGATACAGAAATACAAACAAGGTTGCTTCATGAAACACCAGCCCCGTCCAGAAGACACTCAGGCCGCCCCCCACACCCAAGGGGGAGCAGCATTCCACATCCATGGGGTTTTTGGTGATGACATCACCTACATGCTAATCTGAAATCTTCCTGGGGCAAGAAGCAAGTAGCAGAATCCATGAATTATTCTCATCCACGAAAGGCAGAAATCGTCTTTCCCCACAGAAAGGATGTTGGTCTTTACAGCACTCCGCACCCTGTCTCTTCCCCGGCCTGCTCTCACCTCCTCCTGAGCTCCTGCAGCAGCCTCTCCACAAAGTCCACCCGCACCCGGCACCCCTTGGTTTCCAACACCATCATCCCACAAGGACTGGAAGCGTCACAGTAGCCTTGGCTCCACGATGCTCCCCTGGACCTAGATTCGCAGGGGCAGCCGCTGCCCTGCAGCTTCAGTCACCCAGCCACCACCTCCTCGCACAGATGTGACCCTCCAGTGTGCACACGACTCTCGCTTCCCCCTCTGCTTTTAGTCCCTTTCTGGGCCTAGTCTTGACCCCAACCACAAGCTGCCTGGGAATCTCAACTCTCCTCCCCTCCCCCAGCCACTGCCAGTCTTCTTTCCCAGGGCTAAATACTGCTCCCATGAAGTGCCAGCTGGAGGGGATTCTCTCCTTGAAAACAGACCTCAGAACGCCAATCCCAGCCCTGCCTGACTTCTGAGTTGGCCTGTGGCCTAGAATTCCTTGCTGCTGGTCCCACCTATCAGACGGGGTATCCGAAATGCCAGGCCTGAACTTGCTACACCCTTTGGACGCTCTGTCTCGGACCACCCAGCTGCCTGCACACAGGCCAGCCTGCATATCCACATCAGGTGCTCCAAGCCCTCACTCCTCTTAAGAATGCGGATGCTTTGGCCCTGCCCCATCCTCCACTTACTGCCCAGTGGCTCTGTGTCCCTGAGATTCTAGCCAGGCTCCTGAGCCTCAGCATGTCCTGCCTCCTCCCCGTCTGGCATGCCAAACCAGGAAACAGCCCCAGATCACTTCCAGTCAAATCCAGATGGTCTGTGAGAGTACGATTTCCATATCTGATACTGAAGGGGATGTGGGAGACATGGCCATCCTCTCTGTATTTCATTCTTCCTTCCAGAAACCTCTGAAGTAACTCTCCCTAAGTCAGGCATCTCCACAATTATTTGGTGCAACAAGTTTCCTCTTGTGTAGAAGAGACAACCACAGGAAAGAACAGTCTAGTCTAGTCTGAGCAAAAAGCCTGGTTGAAAGTTGTATGGTGGGTCACCACAGGCCCAAAGCTACCCATCTGTCTTCTCTCTGGTCAGAAAATAGGAGTATGATCGGGTTTTGAAAACGCATAATCATAGTAGGGAAAGATAATCTCCATCAGAGAAGCCTAAACACTTCCAAGACATGGAATGTGATTATCTGGAGCCATGTCATCAAGAAAGAAAGGATGAAAACCAACAGTATGAAAGTAGAACTGAGCCATCATGTTAATCGCCTCTCTTCAGTACATGCTTGTTTTCTTCGTTTTGTTTTGTTTTGTTCTTTAATGGGAAAGCAGGTATTTGGAGTCTGGGCTATTTGAATGTGGAATGATCATTCCAGGCCTTCCTAAACTTAACAGGGAGTCAGGGATAAAATCCCAGATAGTCAAACAGTGATTTCACAACCTCAGGCCACGATTTCTTATCTTTCCAAGTTCCACACTTCCCCAAACATATGTAATCATGCCTGACCTACAGGTCACAGCCCGGGACTGAAGTTCCAGGCCAGCCACTACTGTCTGCATAGCCTTCGTGAGGCCACTCAGCCCTGCTAAGCCTCTCTGCCTCCGTCCACAAAGGGCTAGTGGGAATAAGGAACTAGTTAGTTCGGAGGGGTGTTGTGAAAAGGAGTAGAATTATACACAGGAAAACTCTTGGGAAATTGTGAAATATTATAAAAAATGCCCCTTCTTTAGAAGAACTTCCAGGATCCACCAAGACAGGGGTCAGTGCATTTTCCACGTGCAAACAATCACAGCTGGTATCACAGTGAGTTTCCGTGGCCGGTGTATATACCAGACATTCCCACTAGTCTATTAGCTCTGTGAGCCCAGTAGGCGGGTCTTGTTCACCACTGCACATCCTCAGGGCCTACTCACTAGCGGGCAGCCAGTGCTTGCTGAATGGAAGGCCAACTGAAATCATAAATTTATTTAGATTTATTTAGAGTTAACGGAGGGGTGAGACAGCAGAAAAGCAACTTTATCTTTCCGGCTTCTGTTTCTCTACAGAAAAAAAGTTAAATTTCTTGCCCCAAGTTAGTTCCACTCTCTCCACATGTGTGGAATATACAAAATTCACAATTAGGAAAATTTAACAAAGAATTTGGTCATGCATTCCAGGCATTTCCTAAATCCTCCTTTTTATACAAGGAGAGCTATTACCTATGGAACAATTGATTGACTTGTTGATTCAAATGACTGAAAGGAGAGGAAAGGCCAAGGACATCTCTTACATCAGGCTACTCTGCCACAAGCAAACTAATGAAGTGCCATCTTCACGAGTCTGGTAAAACTTGCATTTCTATACAGCCCATCAGACCACCAACTATATATGCACCACAGGAAACAACGAGATGGCTAGAAAACCATCCTTAGCCTAAATTCTCCTCATATTGCCACCAAACAAAATATGGAGAGATGATCCACTCATATCTTCATTCTCTCTCTCTCCTTCTCTCTGCTTAAATGGGTGTGATTAAGTGATGTATGGGTCAGTCTGAGTAGAAGCAGTTAAAATCATCATTTTATATTTAATGCAGAACATCCCTGTTTTCAGCTGGCCTTATTTATTAGAAAGTACATTAGGGAGGGCAGGACAGTGGACTGTGTGGGTTACTGGTAGGGGAGTCATAATGTGTGGTGAAAGGTGGCATCAAACAGGAATATTCTGTCCCTGTTCATTTGTAATGAATGGAAATTAACATCATAACACATGGATATGTTTTTTAACCACTCCACAGAGGCTATGGAAGCGTAATTACAACTTCTTGGCTCAATTTATTATTATTGATATCATAATAAAAGAAAACCAAGATCATTTTCTAAAGGTACAGTTGAAAAGGGGAATTCATTTATAAGGAACAAGCTACCGCAGTAATAATGGTATTAACAAGACTCGAATCCCTCAGTCCTTCCTGCAACTCAAGGTCCAACACATAACTGTCCAGTAAGGTACAAATATTAACAGGAAGACAGAGAGGCCCCCGGTTAAACTGGGAGGGGATAGATCACAACAGACGAAATCAGAGGATGCACTCGTGTTCAAAGACTAACAGTCATATCATTGGGAGAGTGTCAGGGGCGATGAGGAGAGGCTTGAGCCCCAGACTCAACCCCAACTGACGTCTTCAAGATCATGCGGTAAGTACAAGCATTCCTGCTAATAGCAGCTGCCTTACGGTCAAGGGATAGCCAGTGATCTCTTAGACAAACTAGTCGTGTGGAGTTTAGGTTTTTAATACCGTGGGTCAAATGCTTCTGTGTCCGTGCCACTCAGGCCTCTCGACCAGGCAACGTCGTCCCAAAGTCTGCCCCCAAAGTTTAAAGGCCACTTTGGTGGAACATCAGCCTCCTGTGATTCTTCTGCATGAAGATGGGTATACCTGTACAGGAACGAGTGACAGGACTCATCCAAAAGTAAGGGCGCAGTGACAGGCTCCAAACTGTGTTCAACAGTATAGCCAAGAAGACGCAACTCTCCTTAGAGCAATGAGACAAGCTTCCAATCTCCTGAATAGGAAAAAGGAAGAGTTTCCCAGCTGATTATTCCAAGTGACTGATAGTCACCAGGTAACTACAGTGTTCACTCGCATCCGTGTGGGACGCCTGGCCGTCACTTAGGACAGCCAGATCTGCACAAACAACCAGGAAGTTCCTGGAGCCTCCGCTCTGTGGGGGCTGGGACCAGGACCAGGACCAGGCTGATGGAGGCTGGGAGTGCTCAGCCTGGAGTCCACTGGAGACTTGCACACAGGACTGAGTATTTGCCTTCCTCCTGACAGTCTTCTCCTGCTGGACCCCGCCAGATGAGAGCAGCAATGTTCTTAGCTTAGTGCCCAGGGGGCAGTCTCTCAAAAGCAGGGTAGAGAAGGCAACCAAGTGAAAGAGGTTTCGACTGTGTTTGTGCAGTGTTGAATGTAGCAAATAGAGCTGGATTAGAAATGAAGGGCTCAGCATCCCAGAGTCCCCCTTCAGAAAACTGCCAAGGAAGTGTGCGTCACGCTCGTGGGTCGAAACAACCTGCAGGCATATCCTATTTTCTGACTGCCTCCTACAGAACACATGGGCACAAGGGCAGTGACAGCTCACACAGAACGGAGGGTTTAGGGCTGCCTGGCAAGCTGGCCACGTCTTCTGTCCTCGCAGGACTGTGAGGGTCTGGGTGAGGACCCTTCAGCTTACACGTGCTAGCGGGCCCCCTCCAGCCACCCTCCACTTGGCCTTCCTCCATTACAGACACACACAAGTGAGGGGATGCTCACTCTTTGTGGCTTAACAAGCTCCTTGCCTTTAGATTGTAATTCACTGTACTACTAGTGATCCTTTTTTTTTTTTTTAAGATTTTATTTATTTATTTGACAGAGAGAGCACAAGAAGGGGGGAGCGGCAGAGGGAGAGGGAGAAGCAAGGTCTCCACTGAGCCTGACACGGGGCTTGATCCCAAGACCCTAGGATCATGACCTAAGCCGAAAGCAGACCCTTAACTGACTGAGCCACCCAGGCGCCCCCGTACTACTCGCGATTTTAACAGATCCATTATTAAATGGCTACAATATGCTCCATTTTCACAACGTTGTTCACATTCTAGCATGACAGGCGTTCTCTTCAAAAAGGGCCATTTGGGTGGCATTGTTAATTTTCTGGTGCAGCTTACGGTGTATTATGCCATGAGCAGGGGAGAGGAACCCAAATCGATTGCTTTCATCATGGGATGAATGGACTATGCCAAGCCCCAGCGTCCCGTGAGTGTGCGGCCAGAGGTACAAATGCCTGTCAAGCAGGTTTTGAAAGCCAGAATTTGGTAACCCCCAACCATGCATTCTCACCCCACTTCTTGGCCTAACTTGATAGATTGATTCTGAAAACATACACTAATTTTTTAAATGCGAAACAGACCCACTTGTGTTAGGGCCTGCACAAACAGAGGACTCGAAGAGTGGAAACAGCATAAACAATGTTGTTTATATCCGAGGCCTGAGAAAACTGCTGCCCTTTCCTCCAAAATTGCAGGAAGTATCAGAGTAAACCCCCACCCATTAAGGTGGAATAAGAACCATATTTTCCACAGGAATGGATACAGTTTTTCAGATAGACCGACATTAAAGGATCTTGAAGCAGGGGCACAACTAATAAGGGATGGGTTTTCCTCTAACCCACAGTTGCAAGGGCAGCAAATCTATCACACACACACCCCCCAGACAATGCTGAAAAGTTAAAACGAAGTGAAACCAAACACAGTGAAAAAGGCAGATGTGGGGAAACACCGACCATTTTCATTGTTCTCCTTCACTCTTACCTCCTGTGGAGACATAGAGATGGGTTCCTACAGCTGAGTACCTAAAAGGAGAGTTTTATTGCATCAAGGGGAACTAGCCATGTGATCTGGGCCCTCAAGTTTCAGAATCCCATCAGACTAGAGCTGCCTTATTCCCTTTTATATCAGTTGGCTTCCTTAATTCATTTCTCCCATTTTTTAAAAGTTGTTGTTGTTTTAACAAAACTATATTTAAAAGCAAGCAACAGGAAGCTTTTATTTGGGAAGTTGAGGTTTAAGCACTCCGCAGCGAACAATGAACCAGGGAGATAAAGATGCAACGTGAATGGTCGGGAACAGACCCTTGCTAGTTTCCTGCCTGAGTTGTCTTGTGAGCATGTGTGAGGCCACGATACGGACCGACAGTGCTAGTTTGCTTTTATTTACTCCAATTTATTTGTTCCTGTGAGAACCCCTATAAAAACAAAGTGTGGGGACAAACAATGGAAGCCCTGCCATCTCCTCGCCAGGGCTTTTATTTTCCACATTATCAAATGTTTTCATCAGTGGAGCTCAGCCCATTCATTCAACCCTGTGAATCACAACCCAGATCATATTGCATTGGGGGAAGGAAAAAAAACCCATGCATCGCCTGTATCATTGAAAGAAGGAAAGAAAGAAATGTTTCCCTATCATGTTTTCCCTTTGATACTTGCAAACAGATTTGGGGTCCTTTGTAATGCCCTACGATAGACACTTTGCCCCAGTCAGCCAAGCAACTAGAACTTTTAAAGAAGTCAGCTTGCAATTCCATAACATAATTTTATCTCCATTCCCTTTCTCGGCCCCCTTCCCCAAACAGGTATCCATGTCAAAGGAGAACTCTTGAGTTAGGGGTTTGTTTGACCTAGGTCACCTAAAGGTCAAGCTTTTCACCAGTTGTGAACACAAAGCTCCCAGCCAACCCACCCTCCAAATCCGGCTACACAGTCTGTTTCCATCTGCAAATGCACTATGCACGTTGGATTTTTCTCAGTTTTGCAGGAACTAACAATCCCTTCACTGTGAAGTGGTCTCAGTGACAAATAAATAGGTCAAACACTCTTCGGTGAAACTGTAGGCGCTGAATTTGCCAAATATGGAAATGTAATGGATTTTGACTTTTTCATTTTTAAAAAGGCTTTTTAAAGTGTTATTTTAAAACCAGTTGAACAGATTGCTTTATTCCTTTATTGAACTTCAAGGGATGCTGTCTTTTAAGCAGTTTTATGCAATCCAAACTATATTTTTGCCTTTCTGAAAGAGATCAATATTTATTCAGATTGATTTTTAAGATTTACATGTGAAAAATAGATAAAATTGGATCAAATATAAACCAAAACTAATTCTGTCAAGTCCCATGAAAGTCAATAAAGCCAAAATAAATTTAGCAGATTTCATCTACCTGCATTTGAGAATTGTTTTACTTCATTATTTCTTATAAACTTACTGAGCAGAAATTTGCTTAACTCTTATCCATGCTTCTCTTACTGAAACAATAAGACTCTCTATGGAATATTTTGCACTTGAATATTATCACCAGGATAGCATATGGCAAACTAGCGGTAGGCAGTTTATCTTCATCCTCTTTGTAAGCTAAAATTAGCACAATGTGTTTGCAGCATTCTATACTTGACTCGGGCCAGGGTGGTATTCTCCACAATGCCATGCTTGTCCCACATCCTGTCAGCGACCAATATTTAAGCAAATTTGTTGAAGGTTTTTATTAACAACACAGATACATTTTAATGCAATAAAACCTCAAAGTAGCACCAATGATGAAAAGTAAACTAGCTGTATTAGAAATCAACCTGAAAAACCTTCCTTCATCTACTTCTAAAATATATAGTGTTTCAACTACAAAGTCGTGCAAATGTTTACAGAGGCTCATTGTATCAAATGGGATATATACACAAGGCTCCAAAAGCAAGAAACAATTGCCTTCTTAGACAACTGAGGCGTAGTTTTCTACCTGTTTACCATATTCGGTTTTTCTTGGTAGGACGTTCTTGATGCTAAAAATGCACCGTTGCTGAGAATTCAGTATGAGCTTTCACAGGATGAAATGAAGGTGATCTGCCAGTGGAAAGAGCTTACTCTTTAAACAGGAAAGGAGCTACTGGCTGGCTCTTTGAAAGGATTACAACACAAACAATGATTTTAAAAACAATGGAAGCGGTTCAAATAATACATCCCTTTTAGCTGGCCTGTGGCAGTGTGATGTCTCATCAAATAGTTGAAAACAAAACAAAACAAAAACCTGAGGAAGAATTAACTTCCAGGAACCCACATTGGCAGGTAAGCAGCAGAAGGAAATTTACATTAGGAACAGAGAACACCTCTATCTCTTAATGCCATTTATTAAAACAGATGTTATACTAACAAGACTTTGCTGAAAATTTCACTAGCCAATATCAGGCTGACGTTTCCATTACCTCTGTGTGCTAAGACATATGCATTCAGCTTGTCACCAACAGATTAAGTCCAAGATGACAAATAAATGCTCCTATTGTCCAATGATTTATAACAGAAGAGAAAAAAAAGTCTTCATCACTTCTCAAAAGGAGAAAAAAAAGATAATTTCTCAAAAGCTCAGTGTATACTTGACCTATTCATATTATTCTCAGAAGTCTACATTTGAAAAAGTGGGGAAATGTAAAATCTCTCCAAACATTAAAAGGCAACTTCATATATAATCTTACTAAAATGATTATTTCGCTTGATGTAATATGTGAATCCAACTCTCCCTGTCATTCCTGACCCACACCCCTCCCCCAGCACAGATAGAGTATAGGAAAAATGCAGGATACAAGTGTTTAAATAGGTAAATCACTTGGAAATGTCAGTAATAACCAAAGAAAGTAGTTATATATTCCACATCTATTCAAAAAGCTCTTATGCATTTGGACCTTTTCAGCTATATCTGTGCGTAAAAGAATCAAATCCATGACACTACCTTGCACCTAGATATTCAGAAAACTCACCTATCAGGGATGGTCTGTACTTTTTGATTGCTATTACCAATCCTAAGTCCTAGGGTCAGAATTTCTCCTCACGGACCATGAAATTATGTGGAATTTACTGACCTTCTGCAAATTTCAATCTATATGTAAACTGTTTATTGAAAGTTCTTCATTCTACCCAGGTTTGTTCAACTTGGTTCTTAGAATTTCAGTATTTCAGAAGCGAAGGAAAACGTTTCAATGACCTAGCCCAACCTCTTTTACTTCCAGAAGCAATTTCCTCCCACTGAGGTTATGTGAGTGGTCCAACCCGGAGCACAGGGCTTGTACCTTGTCCAGCGGGGAGAGATCCGGAACACCGTCTCCAGCAACAGCAGTCTCTGCAGCTCGCCACACAGCCTCAGAGAAAGACACTTAAAAGTCCCCAGCGTGAGGCGCACATAAACAAGTATTTAAAATAGAAATTGATCACTAGGCGCTGACCCTCACCTAGAATCAAGCACAACTCTATTCTCCTGATGTTTCAGCATTGGTTTCTGAGATGCCAAAACAACTGGTTCAGCACCGTGATGGGGGATAGAGGTATCATTGATTTATCGATATCCTCCAAAATGTATGGATTCTTACATGTTCTTTTTTACCAAAGAGGAATATATAGTAATATAAACACATACGTGTGTACATCACGTGTATTGACAAAGCAAGTATGGCAAAATGGTAACAGTTGTTGAAATGGACTGGTGAGTTGTGGGTACTTATTAAACTATTTATTTGATTTTTCTGTATGTATGAAAATATTCATAATAAAAAGTGGAGAAAAATGCTCACAAATAACATGTGGAAGAAGAATCTCAATGTGAGGCTCCACAAGGGCTGCCCCGTGTTTGCCAACTTCCGTGTCCCTCGTCGGCTTAGCGGTGGCCCCCGCCCTGTGCCACGACACAACAGTCATCGCCACACGGATGAGAAATGCCTCTCTTGAGAAGGAACGGGATCGTGTTTGGTTGTTGGGAAACCACCTCAGTTTCCTTGAAGAGAGATGGCTTTGCAGCTAATACCAAAAATTCAAACACATTCCTGTGTCATGAGTGAGTGATTACAAAAAGAAATTAAAATAGCCAAAATAGAGTCTCTGCTGTCATCATAATGGGGCCACAACACTGTGAGTATAAAGAAGAGCAAGAAGAGATGAGAACAATGAGGTGGGGGAGAGGAAGGGTGGACAGTCCGCACCACCAGTAATCCTGAGGGCGAAAGAAGTAGTTGAGGGGCGCCTGGGTGGCTCAGTCAGTTAAGCATCTGCCTTCTGCTCAGGTCATGATCTAGGGTCCTGGGATTGAGTCCCGCATCAGGCTCCCTGCTCACTGAGGAGCCTGCTTCTCCCTCCACCTGCAGCTCCCCCTGCTTGTGCTTTCCCTCCCTCCCTCTCTCTCTCTCTGACAAATAAATAAATAAAAGCTTTCAAAAAAGGGGTGCCTGGGTGGCTCAGTCATTAAGTGTCTTCCTTCAGCTCAGATCATGATCCCAGGGTCCTGGGATCAAGCCCCAATTTGGCATCCGAAACTGAAAGGCCTGATATTGTCCAATAGCTTCATCAAAGACCAAAGATTATTGTGACAAGATAAGACCAGAGATGTGAGAAGAAACTTTGTTACATTGTCCATCTCAGCTGGGTTCTTGTGAGGGAATTCCACCTACGTTCCCTGAGAGCACAGAACCCATCCCAACCTGATCATCAATAAGAGGAACGCCATTCAACACATCACCTTGACTCTCACTGCAAACCTCATCTTCTCACAAACACCCTAATATGTGGTGGAGAGAGAACCCTAGCCTTTGCTTCTAAAGAATCCAGTAGACCAATGGCCTTGTGGTAAGAAAGGTGCCATTTGTACCCATTTCTCTTCTTAATTATTCACTTCCTCATCATTGCCTCCAAAAGTAAAAATGACAGACACGACTTGGGACATTTGAGAGCAATGGATAATAGAAGGGGGTCTTGTATCAGCAGAAATCTCAGTGGCCCACCACAGAATGACCCCTGTCCTGAAAGGGCAGACAAGCACCCTCCACTGGGAAGGGAACAGTACTAGATTCTCGATTCCTTCTTATACCATCACTCCCACTCAGAAATGAGCACCAGTCCTAACACAGTTTCTTTCCTGAAGAGAGAAAAACAAACCAGCTGATGACGACGATGACGACGATAGCAGCCAACACATTCACAGACACATACACACATACTTTGTGCCAGGCACTGTTCTAAGTTCTATACATCAATGTGTTTAATCTTCTCGAAAACCCTGTACATAGGTACTAACACTACCCGGTTTTATAGGCAAGTTTAAGTTGTTTTTCTACACAAGGAAGTTAAACCTACGCCATTTTTCCACGAGGAAAGACCAACGGAAGACTGCTTCAGTTCTTCTCATATACTGGACCCCCTTATGCCTGAAGATTAGTGAAGTGCATCAACTGAATTGGATGAAGGAGGAGGTAACTCTTAAAGAGAACAGCGTCACAAATCAGTGTGGCCCAGACAGTTCTTAACTCAGGAGTGAAGGCAGAATCAAACACCGGACTGTAAATTCCTTGAGGGCAGGAATTGGTCTTATTCATCCTTGTTGTCTTGGGATATCGCACAATGCCTGCTATACAGGAGTTACTCTATGAATGAATGAATGAATGAATGAATGAATGAAATATAATGCTAAGCAATAATCTATCACTTCCTTCTAAAGATCCTTCCTATTTTATTCTCTCTTCTTTCTTCCCAATGAGAGAGAACTGGTGAACGCACGTCAGAAGTAAGGGAACCAAGAAGATATCAGTTACTATGTTTCTTCTTAACCAGGTACAAAAGAAAGGTGTCAGAGTTGAAAAACCTGGCTGGTTCAGGTCCCAGGGTTTTCCCACATATACCTGTCCTGTCAGACCTCAGGCAATTCTCACCTATAAAATGGAGACATGGAGGGCTGCCCTGCTATAAGATTGGCAGTGGGAGGCCCCACAAACTAAGTTAGCTGGACACATTTCACAGACTGAAGGCAGGAAAAATTGTTACTTTTAGGACATGTTCCCTATTACCCAGCATTGTATGTGGCTTAGAGTAGGTGTTAATAAATATTTGTTAAACAATGGAAGATCAGAACAAGAAAGCCATGTCTCTGATATGTTAAATCCCAATTCAGAAGACTCCCCCTCCCCCCCCACCTCGCCCAGAGGTTCAAAATTGTCTGGGCTGACCCCTGTGGAAGGAGGTTTACTCAGGTAAAGACGCCTTTATTTCTTTGGGTTAGAACTGGAAAAGTTACATCCCAACTTCACAACAAAATAAACACCCTTGTCAGCCTTATGGGGAAGCAGGACTGTGGGGGGCAAAGAAGAGACTAAAAGTACCAGTCTTGAGAACCAAGCCGAGGGCCCTCAACTCTTGCACCCCTCTTCTCTCTGCACCCCAGGTCACAAGCGGAGAAACGGCAGCGTCATTGCTGTCATTCTGCTCCTCTGAAATAGGAACCTGGATTAGCTCTGGCTGGCTGAAGCTCAACCCAGATAAGTCCAGAGCAATGCTGATAGGCAGCGGGAAGGAATTTGAGGAAGTGACAAGAAATGCCACGTCATCCACCATAAAGAAAGCTTTCCCACAAAGTGGCGTGGGAGGTGGCTTCGCAGCGACTGGTGCTCAGAAAAATGCAGATAAACACAGAAGTCTTTCTAGCAGCAGGATAGAGAGCCGGCCACAAACAATTCGGGTCCTTGCCACATCCTTCAGTGACTGCTAGGAGGAAAGCTAGCTAGCACTCCCCGCCCACATTCCCCTCGTGCAGCCCAGAACCAGGAGGAGCCCGAGTGGAGAGTCCTGGCACCTTCCTGCTGCAGGGGACCAGGACACCGGAGGCAGCGGACTCCCCTCTGTTCATCTCTAATGTACCCATCAGAGAATCCCTGGGATTCCTGAGGATGTGATTTTTAACACAGATTCTAGGTTACAGCCTTTCTGTCACAGGGAAGGGTAGGTGCCATGTCAGAAATAAACTCTTCCTAATTTCATTCACCAAGTAATGGACATCATAATAATCTGCTATGGCATCTGTCATTGCAGAGATTTCCACTGTTCTTCACAAAAGTTTCACAGAGAAGTGGAAGTCAGCAAGCAGTTATTCTCCGAAGAAATTCATGAGGGGGGAAAAAAGGGGGGGCACCTAGCAAAGATGACCGGGGAGAATGAAACTTTTCTGTTTTGTCATTGTTTTCTGAAAGACAGCATGACATTCCCTATTGGTTATAGATGGTATGGCTTTCTTTATTTATATTTTAAAATTTCATTCAGTGGACCTGTTCTCACAAAAAAATGTATCCAAAGCTGGCCTGAGACACCTTCACGAGGAAGTCTGTTCTTTGAAAAATAGAATAAAAGGTCTAATATTTTTAGAAAAAAATAAAGTCTCTATTATTAAATAATACCAATGACTACTTAAAAGGGCACGTTGGATGAGATCTTGGATATCTATTCGAGAAATCCCATAGCCAGGGTTCTAAACCTCTCTGAAGGAAATTCTGCCTTAGATTCTGCAATCTCAAATTGTCCCAAACTTCTATCTAGAGAGAACCTCTAGTCCTGAGTCGCTAGTGTCCCAGAGGTCTCATAAGGGCCACAGTTGTCAGCAGACCTGATTTTCATCCTAGGTAGCCAGGGAAATATCCCAATACAGTACACTGTTACTCAGAACTCTCTGAGAACACACCAAATAGGAAATGATTAGAATTACATTTACTTACTCTCAGATATTAGCATTAAATTATTAGCTGTATAGTGGCTTACATTTACATTAAACTTGCAAATTATATAGACCCTTATTTCCATTCTATGAGCATCTCAATTTTTTCCCCCTGCATGCATATCTAATCATTTGCTTACCTCTTAACACTCCGGGAACCTACAGTTTTTAATTCCATGGATTTCCACAGAGCAAGAATCTAGGCCACCGTTTATGCACAGAAATCAATTCATCCATCACTACACTATGCATCAAAACAACATTTTAAGAGCAAAAGTTGAAGCCAGGGGCATTAAGCCAAAGCACCTCTCCTCGCAAGGAAAATGCAGTGGGATTTTTAAGAGCAGAAAGGATAGGTCACCAAGGCTTCATGCCTCACCAAGAAATGGGGAATCCTTAATGGCCCACAGTTTCCTGATTCAAATCTGGGACTTAACACTGGGTGCCCAAAGAAAAGTGCTGACTGTGACGTCCCGCAGTGTACTTCTGCGGGATCCCAGGTCAAATCTCCTCTCTTTTTGCCCCTGGTGAAATCACTAACCAATGATATTTTCATGTTTTTAATTAGAATCTGAAAGATCACTTCTGCACCATGGTGCATTTTTACAAGATCGGCATCTCTGAAACACAATATTATAGTAACGCGATAGTTTCAAAAGAAATCATGTTACTAAATATCGTAAATCATAGAAACATCATTTTAAATGATACATTCTAAAATTGTATTCAATCTGCTAACTACACCATTCACGAGTTATAACCATCTACGCAAATGTACATTAAAGCCATAAGAAGTTCTCCCCCCATATCCTTTTCCCACAGGCCAAATAAAGGTGAATTAAGAAAATCTGGCAAAGGATACACAGGGCTAGTGCCATTTCCCACAGCAAATAGGGTATTTTCCTCTGGGAATAAAACATTTTCTTTAAACTACTGTTTATAACCCTTATCAGCTCAACAGCAATAGAGCCATCAAGTCCAATCTCTTGTGGAAAAAAGTCAAGGTCAACAAGTACTTGCATTTTTGTTTATCTTTAGCTGCAATTGCTACTGACATTCAATTGGGTAATAAACATGAGGTCTGTCAAATGTTCCCAATGAACAGGTGATCCAAAAGCTATCTCAGAACAAGGCCATTGCCAGGTAATCAAAGAATCCTGTTATTACAATTATGATTTGAGTCCATTTATTTATAGATGCAAACATCAGTCAGTCCTGAATGAATAAAGCCCTTCCATTCCCACCACAGGGTAATAAGATTGAGGAAGTACAGGAGGGCCGCTGCTAGAATTACTCGCCAACAACGTGTGTACTCCCACCAGCAGGTACCATCCAAAGGAACAGCTTTCTCCCCTTACCTCTTCTGTGTAAAGGCAATTCTGTGTGGCTCAATACAGCCATATCCTTGACTATCCCACCCGGGTTCCTGAGCCCAGTTGCCTCTCTCTGCCTGAAAACCAATTCTACGGTTATGTGTGTGCGTCTGTTTGGAATTGTTGCGTTATTCCTTTAAGCCAGCATGGTTGCTATGTTAGAAAACACTTCGTTTTAACTTGAAAAGTGCTAGGATTTGTTCAGCATGTTTAATTCTAAGGAGTCAGATAGATATTTGGGCTAAAGGCCACATACTTCTTTCCAATCCATCATGAAACTCACTGATATCAACAGGAACTATGCATTTGGACCTGGGCAGCACCTGGCTCCATGCCATTTTCAACTTACAGATTAAAAATAGAATCTGTTCTAGCTGCAAAGTAAGACACATTAAACCTACCGCTTCCATTTGAAATATGAAAATTAAATCTAAGAACCATGACCACTATCTAAGACAATGATTCTGACCCACATATTGCAAACTTATTGTCTCCACTTCAGTAATTAAAAATGAGCCTCAGGAACATTCTTGGAGCCTAAAAGAAATGACTACACTCCTTGCTATGTAGCTTTTGTGAACATTCTATCATTTAGCAGAGCAATTAATGTTTTCCAAAGCTAACTCCTTTCCTATCGAGAGCATCGGGACATCTGGAATCAAAGTAAAGGACAATCTTTCTAAAAATATGCAAACCCACATCCTGGGAAAGAAAGTGAAAACTGAAAATGAACAAACAAAAAAAATTCTAGACACAGAAAATGAAGTACACTAATTTTAAGAACAACTTTCAGCATAGACGTACTAAGTAGCAGGTGACAGTGTTTAGTCTAAACAAATACTGTGTCAGTATAAAAAATTATCCTGCATTCTCTAGTATTCTGGCAAAAAGTAAATGTAGTCAGAGTTGTATCAGCAACCCAAGAGTATACTATTTCCAGCCTTGGAGTCTCTGAAGTCTTGGGCAGGTGATTTGAAGATTCTGCATAAACAGAAACATTAGCAGCCTGGGAAGAAGAAGGGGCTGGAGCCCACCAGGATGAGAATCCAGGGGGAGTCCATGAACACTGAGGCCCGTGTAACAAAACATCTACTCTGCAAATACTCAGGAAATGTTCATCAATCAGCTGTCAAGCAAAGGGGGAAGTCACCTCATTTTCAGAGCAGTAAACTGATGAAATGAGTCATGGAATTCCCATGATAGCTTGGCTGGCCTCTTCCTTTCCACCCAGCCCCCGGGTCCCCACGGAGCCAGGGCCCTCCCCGCGGGAAAGCAGCGAACAGAGAGAGAGAGTGGTGGCCGGACTTCCGTGAGCGACCCTCAGGAAGGGGTAGGAAAAGTGTTGTTTCTGTCCAGCCAGGGTGTGAGGAAAAAGCTATACGCAGCAATGTCCAGCCATATTGTCCCCGTATCTGGAGAGGTGAAGCTACACTTCAGAAAACAATGAGCCCTCCAGAAGGGACCTGTGGTGTAGGCAGCAGCACTCTGAGACCCTGGCATCATCCCAGACCGTTCCAAACCCACCACCCCTGGCGTCCCCTCAGTTTCTTGGTCTGGTCCAGTCTCCTCAAAAGGTCTCCTCTCCGGCGCCTTCCCTCTGCCTTGTCACGTCCTCAATGTTTCAGAATCACTGCAGCGTGACTCCAGCCTTCCTCTGCATCTGTTCCTCTTTCACTCAGCTCTGCCATGACTCCCCACGGCCTCCCAAGCAAACTCCCAACTCCGGATCCTTCATGGTCTGCCCCCGTTGCGTCTGGCTTTCCCCTCAGACTCTTCCTCGCCCACACCCTGTTCTGTGCGCATGCTGAAGCACACACAGCCTCCAAGGGTCACGCTTTCACTTTCCTCCTCGCCCTCACACCAACTCATTTCTTTGCCTCCCATGTCCTTTACTTCACCTGCCCCAAGTTCCCATCACAGCCTCTTGGGGGAGCTAGCTGGACGACTGGGAACGAAAAGCAGATTGCTGCTAGGGCCAACTCTGGGGATGGGAATGCCATGTGGAGACCCACGTCCGAGTCCCATTCTGGCTCCATGAAAAAGGCTATTGTGATGGAGGAAGGGTGCTCCTGTGAAAGGACAGGGAGAGGCCACCCCTCTGCCAGGTGCGTGCTCCCTCTTTGCCAGTTTGTTAGGTGCCATTCCTCTACTGCCAGTTTACACTGGGCTTACTCAGTCACGAGCCTTAACCTACCAGATGTGAACTGCCTGCACAGCCACTGGACCATCAGCTTCTCGGTTCCAGGAACAGCCTCTTCACTCTGAATTCTCACATTTAGTACTGGGCTGGTACATAGTAGACATTCAGTGGCTACTCATTAAGTTAGGGAATGGTGCTGCTTCTGTCTTTCCTCCATTGTCTTTGAGAATATTCCTCTCAGAAGCTTCACAATATCAAGCAATATTTTCTATTTACGCTAAATGCATTCCTTGCACATAAGGGGATGTTCTTGGTCCTGGGATGTAATGAACCAAATATTCGCAATGCACAATCCCTCTGATTGTATAGGCTGAAATCGCATTCCCTCAGAATGTCCATTTTTAAACAGTGAGGTACCTGAATCTTCCCAAGCTGGCACCCCAGTTCTTCACCACTCAATGAACCTCTTGGGTGCCATTAATCCTGTTTCAGGGGACGATAACCAGAGGGACAAGAGCATTCGCACCCACATCACTGACCCCAGGGACAGGGAGAAAAGACTGGGAAATGGAGCTGGCGCGCCATAAAATAAAATGGTCAGAGGAAGGAGACAGAAAAGGGGGAAAGGCGTCACAGAACAACCGGCAGCCCGGCCTCAGATGAAGACAGGCTGCCATCTGTTTCAACCATGAACATCGAGACTCGCTTAGGTGCCACGTAGTTAAAGGAAGATTGGGTTGAATATGAATCCAGGCATCTATCTAGTCAAAAGGGCCAACCGAATACTCTTCTGGCCATCTGCAGCACTAGGCAAGAAGCTGAGACAAGTGCAAGAGGAGAAATCCCACCGGATTTCCTGGGTGGGACACGTGAGAGAATCTCGTTCCAGTCTTCGCACCAGTCAGAGGTATCCTCCCAGACAACTTCCGTGGACTCTGTAAATCTTGTAACTAATTATATTTCACTCTTGGTTTTGGCCGCTAGGTAGCTCAGAGACACACTGACTACTTCTAGCAACTGTACAGATCTTTTACAATTCATCTTGTTCTGTACTGCCCTTACGGCTGGCCTCTTGTTTGTTTTCCTTTTGTTCTCATTTCTTCACATCCTAAATTTTTATCCTATTGTATATTATATACATTTGTTAATTTCCTTAAACTCTTTTTTAGAAAGAAGGAGAGAATATATATAAAAGTACATTGTAAAATTAAGATATATCCTCTTCTCCTAAAGTATCAAAATTTAAAGGGTACTAAGGTGCTATCTGTCTTGCTGTGAGAGGGGCGCTCAAGGAAAGATTCAAACTCAGACAAGTGAAATTTTTCAAGAGATAGCATTGATCGAATGTTAATAATCTAGCAACAAGCAAGTACAGTATTTTCTACATTCACTCTTCAATTTCTCTCTCCATAAAAATATACAAATTTGAAGAATATTTGAGATTTTCTAGGTATGTTCATATTCTCTTTTTCTGCTGATACAGAAAGAAGTAAAAGATGGGGTGCCTAGGTGGCTCAGTTGGTTAAGTGTCTGCCTTCGGCTCAGGTCATGATCCCAGGACTGGGACTGAGCCCTGCTTCGGGCTCCCTGGTCAGCAGGGAGTCTGCTTCTCCCTATGCCTCTCGCCATCCCCACTCATGCTTACGTGCTCTCTCTTTCTCTCTCTCAAATAAATAAATAAAATCTTTAAAAAAAAAAAGAAGTAAAAGTAAGTTCTACTTCTTTCATCCTTTGTTAGGAAATAAGATGAGCTACGTCTAGAAGGGAATGCATACGGGTTGATATTGGTAAATGGGGGAAAGCCAAAGCTAATTGTACTAATCAAACAGAATGCTTTTAGGTTAAGCAATTATGGAAAATTATCTGCAAGACTGAACTAATCCACAAAGCCAGACACTTGAGCAAAACCCAACTTACCAACTACACTTCTGGGACCAATCAATGTAAGAGGTAGACAACGCCTACCTCTTTTTAAGGAAAATGCTTGGCATAAATTTACTGTTTGGGTTAGTTTTTGCTAGGCCAACAGCCAAAACCTCTACCACTATCCTTAATTAGTGCTAGCATTCATGGAGGAAGGAGATGTATTCAGGAGCAGAGCTGACTCTCACATCCCACGGGATGGAATCATGTCTGCTCTGGGAACAGCAGAGACATAAACGCGTCCTCCTAGGGTAACACAGGGTCCTGTCTCAGCATTCACCATTCACCCTACCATAAGGTCCCTTAAAAGATCCTAAAATCTTGCTGTCAGTCCCCACCCATCGTCTGCTGGAAGCCTGTTCAGGGCCACAGGATGGTGTCCAAGAGCAGGAGCAGGCAGAGCAGGCGATCATGTGGGCGGCCTGATTTGAGGTACCTCCCCAAACCCACCTACCACCAATGCTGAAAGGACTACCTGTTAAGTCTTTCCGTGAGCGCTTCTGTTAAAATGTATCTCTGGGAGTCAGGGCAGGTAAGACCTCAGTGCCTATTTAAATTTTGACTGAGATTGCCCTGTGATGAGCCATCTGGCACCCAGAAAAAATCAGTGCTGAGAGAATGTAGTGTAATCACAGTTTGAAAGCATGAGAGGGTTCCCAATCCTCTTGAATAAATAATGACCCACCCATGGCCATGTGCCCATAACTATTCTGGGCACAGAAGATTTAAAGATGAAGAAGACATAGTCCCTTCCCAGGAAGCATTCTGGGGAGGCTGGTGCACGAATGGCTCACTTCAGTATATGAGAAAGGATAAGACACAGGATACCGTAACAACACAGAAGAGGGTGACTTCTTCCACTCTGGGAGTTCACAGGATACTTCCAGCAGATGACACTTAAGTTCAGAAGTTTTTAACTTGGGCTACATAGACCCTCCCCACCTAGGGGGCCCAGGGTTAGAATTCAGAAGATCCTTCCACTTGCAAGGGGAAAGATTTACATTTTACTCTCACTAACCCCTAACTGAAATTAGCATTTCTTTCAAGTGTGTATCTAGGTAAGTAACAAACCACAGAACCATTAGCAGGGCCAGTGACTTTGTCACCAAAAGGAATCATATTTACATACAACAATATAGTTGTTACAAACATCTTAAAACACCATTTACATTCATCACTATTTCAAAAATGTGGTAGACGACAGAATCACTGCTAGACCTTGTTATTTAATACATATTTAACAAAACACTATATCATTGTATTACAATTTGTTTTTTAAAATATTTCAATAACTGAATTTCAATATAATTAGTTTCCCTTATAGCCCTACGTGTTTTATTTTATGCATTAATAAAAATATTACACTGACAAGGCATCCATTGACCTTGCCAGATTGCCAAAGGCATCCCCTCTCCCTCAAAATATCAGAGTTCCCTGCAAAGGATGAGTAAGAGTCATTAGCCAGGAGACCAGTGGTTCAGGCAGCAAAGGCCCTGAGTAGCCTCATGGCTATGCAGGGGGGCTGAACCAAGCTCCCGAGAGTAGGCTGTGGATCAACGTTGATCTCACAGGCCCCACCAGATGCTGAACTCCTACAGCAGTCAGAGGACCAAGGGACAGGTGTCCCTCTCCCAACTGGGCCAAATATCTCCCACCTTGTCTTTCAGCCAACTGCCCCGATCACAGAGTTCACCGTGTCTGGGTCATTGGCATGTCGTGAAATAAATACGCTCGCAGCTCCCTAAGAATATTCGGTATTTAGAGACTATTCCACTTACATATGCTTGATGCTCTTGGTAGCACACACAAACTTCCTGAGGTCAAATACTATGACCTCCTCGTTCTTACAGCCTCATACGGAGCACCTGCCATTCGGTAAGCGCTTAATCCATTCCTGACGACTTGACTAAAATGTGTCACATGTCAAATGTGTTACATTTCCCCCCTTAAATACAACTCTTGATAATATTTTGGCTCATCTGCAAAAGCAAGTACAATTCTAAACTCTTTGTATCTCCTTGGGCTACATTAAATGGATACCTCCCTAAAATTAACTTCCTCACTTCTGCCTTGCCAACAATGGCACGGCGTGAAGGATCCACCACCCCGGACAATGGGTTCTCTCCTGGTTTATTTTCTTGGGGAGAAACTGAAACACGGTTTTCAGCCATGCCAGGCAGGCTGTGTGTGGTAGCCCTGGAATGCCTAGGAAGGCTGACCTGAAAAACAAGTTATTGCTTATAG
Organism: Ailuropoda melanoleuca; assembly: GCF_002007445.2. Taxonomy (NCBI): domain Eukaryota; kingdom Metazoa; phylum Chordata; class Mammalia; order Carnivora; family Ursidae; genus Ailuropoda; species Ailuropoda melanoleuca. Next base: position 89,720,749 of record NC_048221.1, on the reverse strand, counting down.
CTTAAAATCCAATGCAGGATCAAGAAGGGAAAGGAAGAGAGAACTAGACAAAAGAGAGGCCTTCGTTAGAAAATGCATTAAATAATTAAATAATGATACATTAGGATCTGGGTTTTTAAAGCTCGGATGGCCATTTTTACTATTAACACGAGGCAATAAAACCCATGTTATTAATACGAGAGTGGAATATGTTCTTCTATATGTGATGCAGTTGGGGAAAATACCTGGAAAGAAAAGTTCTGGAAAGAAAAGAACGGAGCATTACAGACAACTAACTCTGAGTCCACTATAACAGAAAATATATTCCACTCTCACCAAAAAGCTTATGCTATTAACAGTCAGAGAGGCCTCCTCTAACTTACAGCAGGCTGAGGGAAACTGAGAAGAAGGTACCTTTTTAAAAAGTTTTCATACTTCCTGGCTGCAAAGCCAAATGATGAACTGACATAACATCATTTTTCATATCATTCTTTACTCATTTTTTATTTAAAAATATCACATGACTCTTGAGAGCCCAGGGTAATTAAATCTAGGAAAGTCAGAGAATTGGGGTATAATTTCAGAACTTCTACAAGTCACCCCGGAGCCAGTATTTCTTAAGAGACAACCACAACAGCAACAACCACAAAATTCCATGCAACATGCATGCATCCATCACAAGCCACAAAACTCCAGTATCTGCACAGGTGACAACGGTAAGTGTCAGCAGTCAAGGCTGCACCACGTACAGAGTCCGCTATCACACTGCAAACCAAAGGGAAAACAGAATTGTGGTTTTAAGGCCATGCTTAACAAGGATCGTACCTTTTAAATTTCAAAAATTAGAGTATATATGTGATAAGATATCCAGACCATGAGTTCACACATAAATAAAAATGAGCAATCAACAGAAAATATGAGAAATGACCCTGTTGACGAATGCCCTGTCTCTTCCAATTGAGGGTCAGACCTAGTCAAAGCCCATCACATGAGGATAAAACCAGTAAAGGTCAATCAAAGGCAGGCTGAAACTCTGACTGTCTAGCTGACCTTCAGAGCTTGTGACAAATTGCTATCAGTCAATGTCAACTAATGACAGGAGCTCTTTGGCTAATCAATTGTTCTAAAAATGATCAAGAAAACTACTCACAGGACAGCTCATTTTCACATCAATGCCTGTGAAGTATGAAAAGCTCATTTTTTGAGTTTTTAATAAGCTCATAAGTAAAGCAGTTACTTGGTAACAGAGGTCACCTTACAGAAAAAGACAGAACCTTTGTCTGCCTTTTACATATTCTTTTATTACCATATTATAGTAAAATTATGCCATGGATATGCCAGAGGGCTACATAATAAAGTAGGGAACACTTCATGCACTTTTGAAACAAATACTTCTGTGTCAGAGGGAAATATATTTGGGAGTAAATACTTTCAAATGCATTTTTCAGTTGCTTAAGATAAAAAACACTGACCTCCACCTTACCGGCGATATTGCCTAACAGAAGATGCTCTCTCTGTGAAAACACTCGTGGCCAAGTGCGTGCCCCCTAAATATTCAGCCACTACTTTTTAGATGACGAAGTTATTTTTCTTTGTTTTAAGATGACCTGCTTTCATGATGCTAGAAGTCAAGAGCATGGGGAACAGAAAACACTTGCATTTGGTGAGTCAGTCAAAGGAAAGGTGAATATACAGCACGGGGTGTTCTGGGGAAAACAATTCTCTGTCTATTCATCTCATTCAACATGTTCGATAAGTTAATGGTATGGACCTTTTGATAACAGGGATTTGCTGAGTGTAATAACTTCCCCTTTCTTTTTTACACCTGACTTTTCCCATCAGGAAATCATTTTCCTCTTCTGTCTGCCACTGCATGCAAAGGCCACTCTAATCTGCAGACCGACATGAAATGTAACCGAAGTAACATGCGGGGCTGCCGTGGTCTAAGGGCGAAGGCCTGCGGTCACAATTATATTTTACTTTTCTCTCCGAAGCATATTAGTCAAAAAGCATTAGGGTGCCACTGAAATACAAGAAGCCCCCACAGAAGTGTAAGACTTAAAAAGTGTGAACAAATAGAGATCATTCAAGTCACCCTGACCAGCAGACAAATGGAATGAAAAAAACCCAAACATTTTTTTGATTCACAGGGTTCTGAGGTTACTATAAACACTGCTTTAAAAATCAGTTGAGATTAAAAAAAAAAAAAAAAGGCAAAGAAAACTGTTTCTAAATAAGCAGCGTTCACTTTGTTTTTTCATCTGAAAAACTGCAGATTACAGATTACATCCCAAACCTGAGTTGCTACGGTAGTTTTTCAAATTAAAATATCTTCTGTGGCCTCGACCACTCTCAAGTTGTCCATAGGAAAGAAATAAAGGAGGGAGGGCAACACTTAAGCCGAGCCATAATTGGAAGTATGTGAAAAATGAAGTGTCAGTTTGGTCAATAAAGGGCAAAGGTCAAGGGGAACTGCAGCCCAAACTCTGCGAGAAATGTGCTCATTAAGACATCCAATCAGAGCACTCCTTCCCACCTATCCCATTATTCATCGGACAGCTGACTGTTTCAAATGCCCGGGTTTGGGCTGTTATTACTTTTCTTCTTCATGTAAAAAGGCGAGCTGGTATATAAATCGTTGCTTAGTCATCTGGAACATAATGTGGCCCTTCCCCACCGCCCCTCTCCTGCTCCCTGCCCCCTCCCAGCCAGCTCTGCCTGCTGGCCCCGCAAGCCTCAAACAACTGCCTTAGGATTCCCTTTAGTAATAAATGGGATTGCCTTCTGCCTATAGGTTGCCTGAACTCGTACAAAAGCTGGGGTGGGGGGACACTGGGAGGCATTTCAACGATTGACACATTATTATAAAGAAATAGCAGTGCTTTTCAATGATTCCTCTTTAAAGAAAGATGCTGGTTTTGCTTTTTTTTTTTTTTAAGTGGGAGCAAAGATACTATTGTTGAACTGAGTCCTGCCCCCAAAAGGAGAAGTTCAGAAGTGGGTTTTAGAGGTTTCAGCAATCATTAAAGCCCTTTAGACTTGAGATGTTTTACATCAAATTTCAACATAGAAATAATACTTTTTCTTTTTCCTCACAAAGGAGGAAAATGAGATGAGCTTTAAATGGGAAATGCTCTGCAAGAGAAATGTCCTTATTTGTTTTGTATGCTCCTGTTCTCAATTCAATAAATCTTTGAATGAGCGAAATGGTATGGGCTCTTAATGCCTAATACAAATTAATCATATCAATCATCATGCTCCTTTGTAAATATCTCAATCATTCTGCTTAACACAAAAAACTAGATTCTCAGTCCCCGGCAGAGTATAACCCCCCTGAGGCCATGGCTGATTCTGGCCTATTCACGGCTCGTCACCATTACAGAGACAGGGCCAGGCCCAGTGCAGACACTGGGGAAAGAGACCTCAACCTGGTAACAGAAGAGTGTCCATCAATGATCTGTTTTCCATTCCTAGCCACATGAAAGCACTGGAGGACACAGGCATTAGGAGCTTGGGCTCTGGAGTCATACTGTGTGGGCTTGGGCCCTGACTCCACTCCCAACCCATATGTGACTTTGGGCAAGTCTCCTAGCCTCTCTGAACCTTTGTGATCTCCTTTACAAAGTGAGGGTTGGAAATACCTACACTGACTGAGAGCCCTTAATATGTTACTGTAATATTTTATTACTATCGTATACTCCTCTCTGACGTTGAACAGAAGAAGAAGAAGAAGGAGAAGGAGAAGGAGAAGGAGAAGGAGAAGGAGAACGTGCCCAAATGCAAACCATGGTCAATCACAGCTAAAGCTGCTTGTGGGTTGTAGAGTGACTGCAGCAGCCCTCCTGGGAAAGAGTTCAAATACGGTGGGGAAAAGCACCAGATGTGCTTGGTGTTCTCTTGCTCCAAGCCACATGCTTCCGAGAGCAGACCCTGGTTCTGGTCGGTAGGGCAGCCGCACACGGTAGGATAAAAAAGACACATGAAGGAGTCCCGTATCTGCCGTGGTGCACCTCACCTTATTTATGAAACTCTGCCTGGGGTCGTGAAAACACCCCGTCCTAAAGTAGTTAAAAAGCAGAGCCAAGAGACAAGATCCTAGAGCTGACTGTGACAGTTACTCCAGTATTTCTGAGCTTACTTTTTTCTCTTCTGAAGTGGGAAGGGGCAAATAATAGGGATACAATCAGAATTCCATCTCATAGCTTTGGAAGTGCTTTCAGGAAGTTAAGGAGTACACAGAATCAATGTCATAGCAACAGCGGCAGAATCCCAACCAAATACAGATGTGAGGCCTTCCTTTTCGATGCCAATGTAAAGGAGCGTCACTATTAAAGAATCAATTTCCTGCAAATGCCACAAGTGTTAGTAGTAAATGAAAGTTGATGCCATAGGAAAAGTGATAAACAATTTGAGTTGGGGGAAAGATGTATTATGTAAATCATGAATAAACATGAAATCGCTGAAGAATAATAATCTTCAGCATCTTCTTAATTATGTATCTTACATATACTCTTTTTAGAATGTCCAGCATTGGATTTCCTGTTTCATATTTTTATGCTTAGGTAAAAATCTGGACTAAAACTATTCCATCAATCACAACAGCCGCTAATTTGGCAAGTCATCAGGCACTCAAAATCCCCCAAATTGCTGGAAGGCTAACTAGGAATTGTCACTGTATTTTGAAATCTGTCAGAACATTACAAATTTCCTGAATGACTTTTTTTTTTTTTTTTTTTTTTTTTAAATTGAAAGTCCGAAAGAACAGGACTTGGTTGAAACACAGCCTGTTATATGCCTACGTCATACACAGATAAGGTTATTTAACAGACTAGAGCCTAGGGATTTCTGTCTTTCTTTCTTTTTTTGTAACACAGGTGCCATAATGAAGTGGTGAAAAATGAAAAGGAGTGAGGAAAAAGGAACACAGTACAAATAATACAGTAGAGAAAGTTTTAAAATATGTATTACTCCTGTCTGTGGGGGAAACACCTCTTTGGATATGTTCTTGACAGACTGAGTTATTTCTGTCTATTGGGTATGTATAAAGACATATTTATGGATTTATAAATCTTTTGAAGAGGGCTGTTATTTACCCAGTTGACTAAAATGGACTCAAACTGTGTAAATAACTATTTAGGACATGCACTACGGGCCAAATGCTGGCACAGCTTACACCTCTATGGCTGCCAGAAAAGGCAGGCAGGGCAAACATGGAAAAGCCACTGTGCACAGTTAATCCGAAGGCTGCACAAAGACCCAGCTCCACAGGTCTCAGGGATGAAAAAAGGTTTAGAAGGGTCACGGTTGGCATGGAAATGAACAGAAGTAGTGGCGGCAACACTTGCAGGCATCATTCTGCATTTAGCAAGGGAGAAGTCACGCTGCCCACAAGAAGCCACGGAGAAGGGCAGGTAAGACCAAAGGACGGCCTCCTGAGTCCCAGCTCTCAAGGTGCTGGGGGAGGGCAAGTCTACACAGAAAGCTTCTTTTCGATCATGGTGGGAGTCGTTGGCTTAGTTCTTTAGTAGAGAGCTGGGAAAGAGGGCAGGAGGAGAAGATTCTTAGACAAATAATCAGGAAGCTGAAATTTTGGATCTGACGCTGCACCAGGACCTCCCCAAAGCGCTCAAGGCATCCATACCTAATTTTCTTCCTCTGACAAATGGGGCTAGGATTGTTTTAGAAAGATTCAACTGAGCTCATTCAAATGATACCATTTACGTGAAAATTCTTTAAAAAACAGAATAGGTGGTGATCTTATATCAAAAAATACAAAAGAGAAACAATGTAAGTAGAAAACTCAGGTAATGTGAAAGATACATGTCTCCTGGTTACAATCAAATTCGTTATTAAATTGGCCTTTGGAGAACACTTGTTGAAGGAAAAGGAAATATGCAAAATTCCTAATTCCTTGTTATGACATGTCACAGGGGAAGAACTGGGACAGGGCCTTTGCCCTCTCGAAATCCTTTTATCAGATTATGTTTGAGAAAGCATACATGCTACAATTTTAAATTCAAGTACATTTCAGCAGTTTGCAAGCCTTCAAAGCAGCAGCGAAGCCAGCTGCCTGCTCCTAAACAATATATATACATATATATTTATATTTATTTTATATATATATATTAATTTATTTTAAAGCAAGACATGAAAACGAAAAAGAAACAAGCAAATAGAACAAGAGGTTAGGACCTCATGTAGCAATTTTGGAGTACAGGAAGAAGAATTTAGATTCCTTTTACACCTTTTTGAAAATTCATGAAAGAAGTTGAAAATAGGGCTTCACGTTGAAAGTGCCGGCTCCAGCCCCCTGAGCCCCAACACCATCACATATACATACACACACTTGAAAGA
>NC_048221.1:89614416-89709416 GCF_002007445.2 Ailuropoda melanoleuca | reverse complement strand
TTAAATGATGCTATGCTAAGATTCATCGAGTGGTATTTTTTATTTCTAAAGCAATTATACTGGTATCTGGTAGTCAAATAGAGACCTCCTTGACTGCAAGCTCCTCCAGGGCAAGGATAACATCTGGATCTTCCCTGTCTTGTTCTTTCTTGGCTCAGCACAATGTATGGTGCACCCTCAGCACTCAGCCAAGGCTTAGGGAACTAAGCTGAATCATTCATCATTTACTGTTCCACCAATATTCCAACAGATGAACTGCAACTTCCCAAACTACCCTTCCTCCTGAATAAACTTATCCATTGGTAACTGTTCCTCTCTCCATCTTTTCCGTCCTTTTTCCATCTATGCCTTAATTTGGGGCATAACTTCTGGTCCTCATATCACTTTCCCTGTTTTCGTTAGACAATTCCTTTCACTACCATACTTTGTGTTCTCACCCATATACCACGAAATTTGTGTCTCTGGATCTCTTCTTTAGTCATTAGACTTGTATGCCCCACTACCTCCTAAACCCTCCCCATGCAAAGATGTTCACCTCACTCAACAAGTCCAAAGCTAAATTCTTCGTCTTCCGACCAACATCCTACTCTTTCTCCTTTGTCATTGATCCCAATAGGTATAACCCCATCTATCCATGGTATAAACCTGAGGACCATCCATGACACCTATCTCCCGCCTCCCCCAGACGTCCAATCAGTCATCAAATCTTGTTCACTTTTACCGCTACATAGATAAATCTCTCATTTTTCACCTTAGTGATTGCTGCTCTTGGTCAGGCCCTCCCAGCTTTAAAGAGCTCAGTCAAACCACTTCTCAGTTCAATTCCACTAGAATTGAGGACAGGGACTGGTCAGTTTTGCTTGTCATTGCATCCTACCTATCAAGTCTGTGCCCAGCACTTGGCTGGCACTCAGAAAATGTTTGTTGAATGAACGAACGGCTCCCTACTGCCTATAGAATACTACAATCTGGGGTCCTTAGCCCTCATAGAGTAAGCCCTCACAGTCCACCCCCTAAGGACCATTCCTCAACTTGTTCCTTGTGCTCTAGCATGTGATTTCTGACAGATATATTCTGCTTGTCCCTCCAGGCCAATCATCACCCTTTCCCACCACCACCCCTCCTGGCCCCAGCCCCTAATTACTTCCTACTTGCTAATTAAGTTACAGCTCAGATAACACCTCCCCCAGGAAGCCTTCCCTGATACACACACACACTTCCCCCAGGACGCACACAAAGCACCTCAAGCACACCTCTATCATTTCACTCCCATATCGTTTTGTGATGACCTGTAGAATTCTACACTACAAATGTTTTAAAGTACTGAACTTTGTCTTATTCATCCTTATGGCTTCCATCCCAGGAAAGTGTCTGTAACACATTAAATACAAATATATTTCTGAATGAACAAATGAGTAACTTAAGTGATATGTAGAGGGCTTCTATGTTAAATTATCATCTGATACTGTGATCTCCAATATTAAATATCATAAAACATCTGAAAAAGATTTGTACAACTTAAAAATATCTCATACACTTGCATTCACACAAACACATACCACCATAAAAAAATATATATATTAGGGGTGCCTGGGTGGCTCAGTCGGTTAAGTGTCTAACTCAATTTTGGCTCAGGTCATGGTCTCGGGCTTGTGGGATCCAGCCCTGCATTGGGCTCCCTGTTCCATGTGGAGTCTGCATGAGATTCTCTCTCTCCCTCTCTCTCTACCTGTTCCCCCTGCCTCTTATATAAATAAAATCATATATATTTATATTCATATATGAATATGAATATAAATATATATATAAACTCAGTTTCAGTATAGCACAGCCAAAAGAAAGGAAATTTGAGGGTAGCCGTATCCCAACTTGAAATTTGGCTGCACCACTTACATGGTTTTAGAGAAGTCACATCTCCCCTAACTCTTGATACCCCAATCCATAAATAGGGACCAAAAAGACTTCTTTGTCAATCACATTTCAACTAAAAAATAATAATAATCCTCTATAGGCATAACATATGTATATTTCCAGGCATGCAGCAAGCACTCAATAAATGACAGCTACTAAAGTTTGTAATGTAATGACATAGGTTGATCCAGTCAAACCTGAAATATCTACATACAGGTGTATTCAGTTTACAGACCTTCTGGAAAGAATAGCTAACCTGAGCTGACTTTGTGTGCAGTTTGGTATGCCTTGGGCTATCTCCAAGCTGGTGTGTGCTCAGGGAATGCACACTGATCTTATTTTCACCTTCAAATAACATGATTTTACAGGTGGTTTGCTCCTCCCCACCCCATCAGGTTTAATTTGATGCCTAATGTTTATAAATTGCTTTACAGTATACAAAGCACTTTGACATATTTTCTCACTTGGTCGTTTATCACATCAATATGATGTCAGAATCATTTTTTTTCCCCAGACCAAAAACAGTGGGGTTTTGTTCTTCAAAATTTCTACCCTACCAGTCCCATTCAAAGAGGTAGATAAATTAGAGTCTGCCGGTCTTGATTCTGAAGAGGTCGGCCAGCAGCTACGTAGAAATTGAGGAAATAATCAGAGGGTTCAAACTGTGAAGTTGGTCTATCCACCTATCCATAGGGTGTTTCCTCTTTGGGAGTATATTTACTTTTTCAAACCACCAGGGTCTCTTTAGCAAATGATCTCTAGTGGTCTGAAAGAGGTGGCTCGTCTCCCAAAGTGAACAGTGCAGTCCCTCCAGACCAGGGGAGTCCCTCCAGAGCAGGGAAGTCGCCAGTCCACGGGGGGAAAGCACCCATGTGCCCAATGCTTCGGTGCACGCACACTCATGTTCCCACACCTGCACGGGCTCTACGGATGTCCGCACCCATGGGTATGCCCTTGTCCGTGAGCCATGACAGACGGGCTCGCTGATGGCCACCGTCACACACAGCCGGGGTCGCCACATCTGATTAGTCCCCTCCCCTAGACTTTTCACTTCTGTCTCAACGGTGTCTCTCAGGACGCTTAAAGGCACAGAACCTCAGCAGAGACCATGCCTTATATGTTACCCAATCAATGATGCCATCAGAGAAAAAGGGACCAGAGAGATCCATACACAGAGAGGGGAGGAGAGAAGGGGTCCAGGTACTGCTATACTAGGGAATGCACGGTTACCAGGGTGCACTTGAAGTTGAAAAACTGGAAGTCCTAGGATTTCTTTCTTTATGAGTTATTTAAAGTCTGGTAGGCTAAAAGCCCTATTTAAAAATCTTGGTGGCCCCCATTTGCATTTGCTTGATAACCCAAATATACAGTATAAGCATTCAACTCAATCAACCACAAATAGCACCTACACTTTGCTAGAGCCCTAGGTAAACCCTGTTCTCAAAACCTAGTCCTTTGAGGCTATGTCTATCCAACTTCAAATTCGGGTCATTCAGATTAAAAGTATAAAATTCTTTACACAGATTTCCAAAAAAAAATCCCTGGAAATCATTAAGCAAATTCATTTAAGCATGGCAAGTTTGGGCAGTGCCTTTTTTTTTTTTTTTTAACACAGTGAAACTGTCCTTTTACCCTTTAAGCTTTTAGATATTTTTAAATACCAGAAGCTCACAGATTAATACTTGAGTGTGCCCACAGGCGTGGATTCAGGGGCCACATTAAAATGTGCTTGGGAATGGTCTGGAAGCAAAACCTTTTCTAAGTCCACACTCCATCCTGCTGAATGATAAAGTCGGGGAGGCGAGTGTTGTGCTGGGTGAAGACTGCTGATGGCCTGAGGTGTCCCTCAGGGTGGCCCAGGCCGGCTGCAGGGAGGCCCACTCTTCACGAGATTACCTCCCTCACACAGTTCTTCCAACTTTCTCCTTTGACTCTCCTCCTTTTTCTCATTTCCTTCCCTCTCCCCGCCCCCACTCCTTCTCCTTTGCCAAGCCTGTAGGCCTGCCAGGGTGCTTGTTGAGCCCCTTTTTAATGCCGCGATAAAATGTGCTTATTACTAACCCACTTAACAGAGGCCTGACGGGTAATTTTGGTGACTCAGGACAGATGGTAAATTAGGGGTGAGACAATGGAAATCCAGCATCCCCACTCAGATTCTGCGGCTCTCACCAAGACACCACACTTCCCCTTCCAGCCCTACCATATTTGCCATTGTGAGCGTTTAATCTAGGAACGCATCTCAACAATTATCCAATTATCTCTTAGTTATGGTGCTCACCACACTGGAGCCAGCCGGTATCCTCACACATGGCATAAGGGGTCTAATTCAGCATCCCATAAGGTAGATTTCTGAAAACTTCCTAAAACTTAGCAACTCTGATGTATTGCTTTAAATATATATGTATGAATTTATTTATTTAGATATACACGATCGTCCAACGGTAATGGCGGGTAGTTTGTGAAGGCAGGGACAGCGTCTGTTAAATGGAGTTCCAGATTTCCCACTTCTCACGTACCACAAATAAAACCTACAAAAATGATCATTTTTCAAACACTGAATCCTCTATCTCTGTGTAATGAGGCATGTAGAGAGGAGGAGAAGAATTTTTGTGCTTTTTTGCCTTTGGTGAAAATTCTCCCAGGAGTAATTTCATCTTTAAATGAAAAGTTTTGTATCAGGTGATTGTATGAGCTCCAAGAATCCCCAAAACCTCAGGTTCAAACACGGGAGATGCACCAGTGCACACTCACGTGCACACTCACCACTTCCGCACACACAGCAACCTACACACGTTGTGTGCATGAGGAAGAAGGCAAAAGAATGTGGAAAGGAACTAACTCTAATATTTTTAATTATGTTGTGATGAAATTTAAAGCGGTTTGGCAGTCAGATGCATCTTTAAAATCTACCAGCCCTTAACTATTTTGCCTGCTCTCCTGCCAATGCCCGAGCCTAGCTCCCCTCCTCAGGCTCCAGGGCTGGTCGCCGTGGCAGGTGTGAAGGCAGTGGCCTTAAGAGGCCAGACCCAGTACACTGGGTCACTTTCCCCGTGCTCCTTAAGATCTGACTTTCACAGCCTGATACCTTTTAGGACTCAACTCTGACACTCTCAGGTCATTACTGACCTGCAGAGCGGAATTAACTCATCCACGACATTTAAAATGAAATCGACAAGGCTGAGGAACAAGTCTACGGATATAAAACACCACCGAAATATTCCAAAAGCATTCCTTGTGAAATCCACACAGCATTGATACCTGTGGTCCAATCTGTCTACATCGAGGACCGAGGCTAGTAGCATCTCAGGGTGACCCCCCACCGTGAGCTCGGAAGATAACACTGATTCCTACACGGGGCAGGTGCACTCCAACAATAACATGGGAAAAGAACAATTACTACAAAGGGGAACTACTACCAAGGGATAACAAGCAGTTTTAACCAAGTCTCATAACTGGAAAGTAGATGAGTAATTTAGAAATTATTCAGGTGCCCTGAATGTTCAAATTCTACTAAGCAGTTTGTTGCGGAGAAAAATCTCATGAACGGAAGAGATAATAAAGCCTTATTACACTAGGAATCTTAGTAAAAATACTTATTTATGTTTCAATAATCTCTCCTTTTCCTGTGCCATTGTATTCCGGCTGGCATGCAATTAATAAAAGTAAACCCTTATATTAAATGACTAACGATTCTATATACCTCTACTCCTGCAATACCTGTGAACTGTAATTCGGAATTAAAATGTTTAAACAAACAAACACTCTAATCCAACCGGCACCACTGTATCTCCAAATATTTGTATGTAAATATTTCAAACCATACTCCTTATTTATCTTCTGAGAGCTTTCTGCTGAAATTCAGATTATTTTCTATTATTTCTATTTAGGAGTGACAGAAGAATCCATAAATTATATGCCAGTATTACCTGATGTTATAAAATCCCCTTTGTAAGATTGCTTGCTTCCCAATGTTTTATTTTACATTTGAAACTCAGTATTCAGTGCTCCTCATTCTGCAAACAAATTAAGATAAAATAAACCCAAAAGTGTCTTATATAAAACAACTTCAAACCACAAATTTTCTAGGCAACAATCCTAGCAAAAAGAACATCCCGATAATGCAGAAAACATTGTATCCTTAGCACGAGTAGATAATAAGACCTTGTAAGCAACTGGCCGCTAGCCATGAAGCAAATTTGCACTCAGAAATGTAGAGAAAAGTACTCAGCACGAGATCTGCACATAACTATTACTTGAGGCTGAACCTGAAAGCGCCGCTGTACTGATTCTCTGTACTATCTCAGCAACATGACTGAGTGTCCAGTCTTCTTTTACGCTAGGAGGAAGTCAGAATAATAGTGACCCCACCTAGTAAGAATGAAAAAGACGTTTTCCTTAAACTCTTTGATTATAAAATGGTCTATAAAATAGCACGTCATTAACAACCACACTATCTTCCCTCCCCAAATCAAACTCAGGCTGCTGAAGATTCGGTAGAATACAAGGGGATAAAATATCATTCACTATGCTGCTTATTTAAGGTTTCGGGTTTTAAATGCTCTACATTCATTCACATTTAGTTGTCACAGTAACTCCACGTGATGGGTTCTTTATCCCCATGTTACAGATGATGACACAAAGGCTCATGGCAGACAGGGCCTTATCCTCTCCCAGCAAAGCCTAGAGTCAAACACCCGTGCTCTGGCTCTAAATTATATACATTTTATTGAAATACTCCCAGCCTGAGAGGTTGTGTAACTAAAAGTTACAATCAGTACACTTAATTGCTCTTTCTCAAGTGTTTCTGAAATCTCTTCTACTTCTAAACTCTCAAATCAGAAAGTCCACAATTTTGAAATGAGAAGAAAAAAAAAAACATTCAGCCAAGATGTACTCTTGTTTTTTCTTTTCCTTATAGCATTATACTTTGAACAAAAGAATCATGGAAATTTACATTTACCACTGATTTCCACTAACAATTAGCTAGAGGGTATTCTCTAATTTCCCTGTGGTTTTTTCAGAAGCATTTCCAGCTTTTTATATTTTCAACCAAATTGTATTTTCAAAGTATCTGTCATTCTTCAAGGATTTTTGAATCCTTGAGCTCTCTCGCTCTCCCCTTCCTTCATTATTTATCTTTGGTGAAATCATCAGAAAGCTCTTTCTCAAGGCATTTTGAAATTTAATTTACATTTCTGATTCTTAGAATGGCCAAGTTCTCTATATTTCAAGTCACTTAACTGAGAGATCAACGAAGGTGGCTGTCAATTCAAGAAGCAGGAGTCTCAGTTTTACTGTTGGTTTACTTTTTAAGGGATTCCAGTTCATCGGAATGCCATTCTTCAGCCATATGCAAGGCTATTATTCTGAGGCTGTTCATGCTATTCTAGCAGTTATTGAGTATGTGGAGTATTAGAAGTATACTACAAGTGAAGAAAAGCCCCATAATTGATTTCTTAATGTTTTATTCTCCTCTTTTTCTACTGGCACGTTCTTTACATGCCCTCAATAAATATTAAACACTCAAACAACTCACTATTAGGGTGGCAAGCAAACCTTCAGAATGTCGAAACAGAAGAGTGAAGAACAATGCACCTAATTGAAATGGCAGGGTAATTTGGAAAATAAAATTGAGTTGCTGCAAATTCCAAATTCCAGAATAAAAATGTTTATACTCGCTCAAATACGGATTGTAACTGGCTTTGAATAATTATCAGAATAAAAAATACTTGAACACCAACAATGCACTTGATATGCATAGAAGAAGCACAGTCTAGACGTCTCTATTATTCTGCACAAGGAAGTGCAGGAACCAAGGAGTCTGATATTTTTCTTGGTGATTTTGTTATTGAACACAGCTTACAGAATCCCCAAATGTGGTGAAACAATAGGCCAAGCTACCAAATACCCAACTAGCATTAAAATTTCATGGACAATATTCTTCAGGAAATTGTAAACACATTAAAGGACAAAGAAGCACATTGAAAGAAATGAAGGGGTTAATGTTCTGCTCCTCAGTATCTTTTTTTGTCCTCAAACATATGAATTTATCACCAAGACCAATTTGAAATGTAAAGTTCCTGATTCCCTTTGGCAGAAGCTAGAGCCAAGAAAACTATGACAATTAAAATGAAAATGGAAAAATGCATGTGCATCTGGAATTATGACATACAAACACGTAATGGAGCTCTAAGAGACGATACTTATCTGCACACTGAGGGTAACCCTATTATCTACTTAGGGTTGTGCCATTTTGGGTGGAGATACCGCCCATATCTCTCAAAGATAAGTTCCATATGCTCTGTACAGTTATAGCATATTTCCCATAAATAATGTATACAATAGACTGTAAATAAATAATACATTTATCTGAACTGTTCAAGAGTGAAGGGCAGAGTAGCTACTCATGAGACTAAGTCTCTTCTGAATGAATGATTTCCAATGAAAGTAACGTTCAATGAGGAATTATCACAAAGTTCTTACACTTAAATATTCGGAAGCGGGGGTTTTAAAATGATTCCAGATCTGGATGGGAACTTTCAAGCCGATGTTTCAAATAAACCCAAAATACCCCATTTAATTTTACTGTTAAAGTTTCTATTCTGATTGCAGCATCCTACCTATTTGCTGCAATTTTTAATTCTCTCTCTACACTACTGCTTTTTATAATCAATAAAATAGCTAGACTTAAAATGTCATGTATGAGTTTTTGTCTCATGAAACACAGTGGCTTTATTTTTTCTTCCCTGTGAATAACATTTAACATTGCAGTGAACAGAAAGGAAGGCTACCTTAAAAAAAAAAAAAAATCCCCCCAAAGCCCACCTGCACTGGTTAGTTTGCTAGGATTTTACACTATAAAAATTATGAGTCCCACCCTCAAAGAATCTCCCTTTGAAGCCCTAGAGACACACAAACTATTTCCACTTCTTGTAAATGGTATAAGTAGGCCTTTAGAGCATGAGACATTGTACAACATTTAGTCGGAAATTAAGTTTTCAAATCGCTAAGGAATAGTCTCTGAATAACAGAAAACACTATAGGTCACAGTTAATTATAGCTTGTCTGTCAAGTTAAGTTAATGTTCAAGAACACATCCAAACAGTTAAGGAGACATTAGGAGGAGCTTTATTGTCAAAGAGATTCTTATTCATTTAGCTTCTAATATTTTTTTAAAAAGAGAGATAAGCCTTTTACAAGTTGGAATGGCACAAGATAACTCTGGGTTTACATCAAATTGCTCCCTTCATTGTCCTTTTGATGACTGTGTCGATTTCATTATAAACTTCATTTTCCAGAGTTTCATAATAGTCATAAACACACTTCACTTTAAAGAGTTTCTATGGGACATAATGTGAATGCAAATGCAGAATAAAATGCAAATCGTGGAGGTCTGGGAACAAATATGGACTATCCGTTAAGAATACAGTCACTGAAAATAAACACTTAGGCCTTAAGAGGAAGAACACAAAAGGCCTGATATGAATCTTTATATCAAGTATTCAGAGCCCTAGGGAAGGCAAACAAGAACAATAGTTTTCAGTTTTGTTCCTAATTGTAAAGCACAGGCTCGGAGTATTTGATAACTTTGGTCTCTTCTCATACCTGTTCTAAAGTGAGTCACATTTTTCATCTTTGCAGGAAAATAAACCCATGTGTGGGTAATAGCTCACAAGGTACTCAAACAGGGAAATGAGACCTAGCAAACTAGTTCAAGTTCAAATCTCAGGCCTAGGAGGTTAACCAAACAGTGGCAAAGAAGTGATTAGAAAGAAAGAACCAGAGCCCTACTTTGCTAAATAATAACCACCAACCCAGATATTTACAACTAATAATAAACACACTACCACGTGGTGTTGTAAAGTATAAGGAGAAAATCTAGAGAAATGGGAATTCATCAGCACTAATTAATTCCAAGTTATGTGTTGTCCGGGAATCATTCTAATATCGCTCAAAATGTTAATTATCCACCTACCACGATTTTCTATATGAGTCAAAATAACATACGTTTAAATCCATTGTAAAATTTAAGACTTTGTATTGTGTCAAAATGAAATAAAAGTAGGGAGACTAAGCATGTTGCTTAAACTTGGTAAACTCATAAGAAGTCATGGTGACTTTAAGAGTATTACTTAGTAACCTTATTAATAGTAACAGCACTTCCTTTCTGAGGAAAACTACTATTTCATGTAAGTTTTTTAAAGAACCACAACATTTCACACTCAAGGTTCTTTACCTCATGATTATAAATCCTACTAATTGTAAATGGAGTCATGAATAGTACCAATGGGAGAATCAATTACAGAAATGTGTTTTTGAGGATTATAAATAATATAGAATTTATTTTTACAATTTATTTATCCTCCATTAGTTTATGGCATACACAGTGGTGCATATGTCATGGAAAAGTGATAGCAGGATTATTGCATATCTTGAAGAGAGTTAATGACTTAGTCCAGGCTATAATTTGTATTTAACTGTATATACTCATGATGCCAATGAACAATAGGTATATAATTCAATAAATATAGAATTAAGCTTTTTTTTTCCATCAGAGAATAAACTTTTAATGGTATGTTTTAGTCAATTTTAGGAATTCTTAACAAGAAGTCCAGAAATATAAGACAATTTCAAAAGATTTATATTTTCCTTTAACAAGAACGTATTTCCTAGATTAAGAAATGCTGTCTGGAAAAAAAAACGCGTTCAGAGAGAGTCTAGTAAAGTGTTGCCAATTGCTTTAATTCTGCACACATGAATGCATTAAATTGATTGAAATTGGATTCTAGTGACAAATTTTTAAATGACTATATTCTTGCTTATTTCACATGGTATCCTTTGTACCATTTATTAAAATGTCAAATTTACAAGTGTGGGAAATCCAGCAATTTGCCAACGTAGGTATACTTCCTAGAGAGGCTGTTTTAAGACTCCAAAAAGCTCTTGCAAATTCCTATACCCCTGAAATCATGGCACTTTTAATTAAGGATATGGTGAGAATGTCCTTTTATTTTTATACTACATACACGCTCTCAACTGCTTGAATTTTTCAAAATTGATTTTATACACGTAAGGTTTATTCACAAATATTAAAGATAACAAAATACCCGAACTTTTACTGGATCCCAAAAGTCAAATTTTGGAATTATTATTAAAATTCAAATTGGAAGACTGTATTTTGTGTTTTAGACTCTACCTTTTCAAACAGGTATTACATGCTGATGGGTCCTACTGAGAAGGACCACCAAGTTGTACATGATTTACAGCAGTGTTGTTTTACTTGGGATTTTGGAAAACTTTAAGTCTGACATCTGTACAACTATCAGACACACAGTCACATATATTTTATTTTTATCTATCTGCAAAAGAATACTTTCCCATAGTCTTGGTGTAATTTTTAAATATTAAACAATTAAATGTTTTGCACTCAGGAGAAATGACCAAAAAAATCTGCTTCAATTATAACGTAAATTCAAGTGATACTTTGATACACATATGACAGCTATCATAATCCAAAAAAGGCCACGTAAAATGTTACCACTGCAAACATTTAAGACTGTGTAACAAAAATGAATGAGAATGGTATCAGTTTACTATCTTTCGACTATTTCCCTGACAGTGGAGTCAAATAATGTTGAATTATACACCTTCTTACAGGAAGTCTTATTTTATGTTCATTTTTTTTTTATCATTTCCCTGCTAGTCTCTATAGGAATTTGGCAGTATGCCGACTTTCCCTTAAAAGTTTCTGTATACATACTTGGGCTGTGTTTGATGATTAAATGATCATTTATTAAAACTTAAGCATTTCACATTTGTTTGACATATTTACATTTCATAAGAAAATATTGTTATTGCAATGGAAAGCATAACATCACCAATACAAAAATACTTCATTTGAATTCATGTTGACAATATTTTCATTTATGACAAGTGTCTTAATATAACTTGTTATGCATTCTTCACAGTATCTCCCAGTCTACCTGTGAGGGAAGGTATGCTAGTTTTACTACTGTAGGACTCGTGTCAATATTTTAGCCTATCTGCCTGACCTTAATAAGCCTGTTTCTACCGTGGGGTCACAAACAGTCTTTGTTTTTAAGAGTATGGAGTTTTTTCTGCATAATTTTCCTTCCCTCACCCAGCAACAGCTGTGTTTTAAATCTTTTGGACTATGACAAACATTTTAACATTTAAACATACAAGGGTTTGAAAATATAATGATTTAAAATTTGTTTATTTTCAAAGTTGGGCAATTATAGCATTATATCTGTTACTTTTTTGAAAGCAGCGCCAACGTTACTCCTTTTTTTCCCCCTTCCTTCCTTCTGTTCATCTTCCTCTACTACGTAAGCTTCTCCATGTTTTCTAATAAAAGTCTCTAAGTCAGGACCAATAACAACAGTGCACACAACCACTCTATATATTTCCAAATCATGAGCAATGGAGTCATTCTGGTTGGAGAGGGATTGCTATTTGAGTGACCTACTGCTGCAGAGCTAGTTAAATCACTGAACAATAGTTACCGTTATGGCTTTACTTCATACAAAGTAGCATTAGTATCATTGCTTTCCATTAACCGTGGAACTTGCACTGGGGGACTTTCACTTGAGAGAGAGAGACAGAGAGAGAGAGTGAGACAGAGAGAGATGCACTACGAAAAGGGACTAACTTTTGTAGTATTAGCATTTAGACTTAACAGACATTTAACAATGTAATTGATCTCAACCCATCTGCATATACTCTTCACTTGCTTATCCTAAAATGTTTTTTAAGTGCCCCTGTTAGGAATCAATACATCCCTACTCTGAAATTCACACACAGATACACACTAAAAGCCAATCAGATTAAGAGCACACTTATCTTGATGAGCACTGAGTAATATATAGAACTGTTGAATCACTATATTGCACACCTGAAACTATTATAGTGCTGTATGTTAACTATACTGGAATTAAAATTTTAAAAAACCCAACCAGAAAGCAACAATAAAAACACACCTGGTAAACAACTAAGTTTTAATTCAAAGGATACTAAGCCATAAAGGACCCAGAACGAACATCCCAATTAGCCAATGTAGTGACAAGCAGTCAACACCTTATTATTTAATCATTAAAGAGAATCTTGCCATAATTTCCCTTCACATATTTCAAAAAAAAAAAAAAAGGAATTAAGAGTACAACGCAAGACCCACAACAACAATCAAAGAGTAAAGTTAGATGAATCTAAGACCCCCATCAATGCAAAGCCTGTGGACTGAGAGTTTCCAAGACAAAGGCATTAATTGGGACCCTGTGAAGTATTTACAATTTAAATAAGATGTGTCCATGTGTAAGCATTTAGAAACAAACTACCTGACAAAGGGACCATTTTCCTGTCTCTTGCTGTTTGTGGCCAGTTTTCTTATTGGATGAAAACAAATTGCCTGCATTTCTAGTATTAGTAAAATATCCAGTGGCCTCATCTATTTTTTTTTTTCTAAAGCAGCAGATCTGATTCATCAAGGACATTAGGCTGTCCCTTGCCCTCTCATCCCCATTCCTTACCATAACACCTTCCCAAAAGAGAAAGCTAATTCTCCCTTGGATGCATCCCTACCCAAATTTGCAGGGAAGGGGCGTTTTCAGTCAAGTCCAAGTTCAGTTTTAAGAATTTTTTAACTCAAAAGATGCTTTAGAAACAACACCCCGCACTTTTAAAATAAAGCAATCGCCAGCAGGGTTTTCCTAGCCCACTTGGGAACCAAAGCTCACTGGCCCAAGGCTGCCCCGGATCCCTGAGGCCCCAGGCCTGGCGCTTTCCAGCCTGGCCCAGGAGGCCTATCCTCCTCCCCTGGGAGTTTTAGCAGCACTTGGCATTTAACCTGCCTGGCGTGCGTGGCTTTCTGGTTCCATCTCCTTGAGCCACATTACTTCTCCCCAGATGTCAAGCACAAATCTGGATTAACATGCAACAGGGCGCCCTGTGCAGTCCGCCAGCCCTCGCCCAAGAGCTGTTAAATGCAGATTCAGCTGAGGACCCCCCGGAGAGCTGCTGTTGAATAAAAATTGTAATCCAAAGGGACCGTTTCTTTGCCTCCCGCTGCTTGTGGGAAACCGGGGCTGGCGCCCTAGCACAGGCCCAGCTAGTACGCGCTCGCTACGAGCAGGCGTGGCCACCTCGGGAAGCGGCCTTAGGGTCCGGAGACTCTTCACTCCTCTCTCTCCACTCTCTGGACCGGTTCTTGGAGTGGAGAATGCTTAGATTCAAGGAGTGGCGAGCAACGGACAGCCCTGGGAAGGAAGACTTCATTCGACGGCTCCTTCTGGCAGCGAGACCTAAAGTCTAACATCTGGGCGGCCAGGCTCTTCCCCGCCTAACCCCTCTTGACGCCCCCAGTTCCACCTGAACCCCCAAGCAGGCGTCTCGCCTCCCGACGGACCCGCTTCCTTCTCCACTGACAACCAGGCTCAACCCTCGCCTCCATGCCTCACACCATCGTTCCTCGCTCCTCCGGCTCCCGGGGCGCAGCCCGGCCCTCGCCCGGAGCGGAGGCCCGGAAGCCCCTGGTGCCCCTCGCTGCCCCCAGTCTCCGGGCGTCGGGAGCGTCCGTACCCAGCTGAGAGCGAGGCCGTCGGGAGAGGGCGCCCGGGAGGCCTGCGCCCGCGGGAGGTGACTCTCAGGCCTGGCTCCTTGGGGTCTGAGAGTGGAAGTGGGCGGGAATTGGGGGGGGGGAGAGAACATACAGGTTGGGGGGGGGAGAAACGAGATTACGGCTTCTACTAGTGTCTTCATCTGATAAAAATTAAAAAAAAAATAAAAAGCATCACTACGAGGCCAAATGGATCTCCGCCGACTTAGCCCTCCGGTAAACCGGCTGGTATCAAAGTCGTCGATCCTAGGTCTCTGCGCGGGTGGCAGCCTTCGCGCCCTCCAAGGGTAAAAGTAAAATAAAATAAACCGTGCCGCCAGCAGGCCCTAGAGACGGAGGGGTTAATGAGCTAACGAGGACCAGCGCTCGCACCACACCTGAAGCATTCAGTCCCGGAGAGTACCCTCTTCGGGGGCTCAAACTGGCTGGGCCACATTCGCAGACAGGTGGTGAGCCCGTCCTTTTTGGGCCCAGCCCCCAGGGCGCCGCACTAAGGGTCCAGCGCCCCCAGGGACCTGCAGGCAGGCTTCAGTCCGAAGAACTGGCGCCCAGCGGGCGGCCCTAGTGCCTGGTCTCTCTCTCCCCACTTCCCAGAGCAGGCGACTCCACTCCGGGGCGAGGCTAGGTCCCGCGTGCGCCCCGCGCTCCCAGCTCCAAAGAGAGCCCAGGCACACTCGCTTCTGGTTCCCGGGAAGCGGACAATTAGGAAAAACAAACTTGGATTTGCTGCCCTCTGACCAAGACCTAGGTGAGCTGGAGGGGTCACGCGAGTGCGCCCACGCGCATTAGCCAATAGCGCCACGAGCCCAGCTAAAGCTGCGAAGCCCACCAGTAAGCGGTGGGGGCGGGATGCACACTTCTCATTTTTTAGGTGAGGGAGGAAAATAAAATGCGAATTTTCATCCACTACAATTGCCTACCAATCTGCTATCTCAAATGAAGGTAACTGTGTAACAAAAGTTTACCGAAGGAGTAGGGAGAAAACTCAATGATGTTATATCAATTTTGTGTCCTCCCCCCAATAAAACCCATAGCTTTGGTCCTTTATCTTTGACTTTAATAAAATATGAGAAAATGGGGTATAAATCTTCATTTTGGAGGCAATTAAAGTGTTGATTTCATTCATGCCCCTAAGCGATTCTTGTAATTTGCTCAAATAGCTTTATGTACCCAGCACTCCGGAGCTCTTAGAATCCCATTTTCTAGTTAGGCTTGTTGGATTACAATTTTTATTCAACAGCAGCTACCTGAGGGTTCCTCAGCGGAATCTGCATTTAACAGCTCCAGGGTGAGGGCTGGAGGGCTGAACCAGGCGGGAGGCCCGGCAGCCCGCAGGGCCGGAGCCGGGGCCGGGAGCCGCCCGCAGTTTTCCCACCTCGGCGGGGCCCCACAGGGATTGCGCAGACTGCCTGTTCTGTACACCCGTCTACACTGCCGAAAGTTCGCAACTTGCCAAATCATAGTAAAGAACCGGCGCGTTGGCGTTTTTAAAGCTCAGCTCTGCCTGCCCTCCACTGCTCTTGGGGAAAGGAGGAATTCGGCCTCTGTCGCGGAATTACCGAGAGAAATCCAAGCTGGGAATTTATTTTAAGAGGGTGATGTTGAGAGGAGAAAACTTTAAGATGACACCAAGACCCAGGAGTCGGGCACTCCTGCAAGGACTCTGCAAGATAGCGGCTAGCCAACAGTGATCATGGCAGCGCTTGCAAAGGAAACTCCGCAGGACTGGCTGTCCTTTGGCTTAACAAAGGCAGGCTGATCTCTCCCCCCAAGACGGAACTCACGTGCCAAGTCATAAAGAGAAACAACTCTAGGCCTTCACTTATGTATGGAGAGGCCAGAGGAGACCCGCAACCCAAATCTCTACTCGCGTTGCAGCAATTCGTTACGGAGAGCTGTCCTGAGCCCGTTTCATCTCACCCGCTCCTCAGGTTTTCACTTTCATTGCATTTTTGCAACTTCTTTGGGCCAATCCAGAGACGCAGCGACAGGAGAGAGAGAGGGAGGGAGGGAGAGAGAGACAGAGAGACAGAGAGAGAGAGACTGGGAGCAAACAGTGGTGTTAGGGTGAGAGAGGGACAGAAATCCCCCCCAGCAACTCCAAATAAAAGTCGTCCCCACTTAGCAACGCCGCGGAAGAAGGGCCTGGAGGGAGGACGGGAGAGGAGGGGGCGAAGCAAGCAAAGCCGGCTGTTGAAAGCAAAGGCGGCGCGAGGTCCCCCACCGCCACACGGAGGGAGTCGCCGGGGTGCCCCTGACGCTGACACTTCCACAAGCTGCCAACCCAGAGGGCCCAGTGCACGTACCAGCTGGAGGATGAGTGGAAAGGAGGAGGAGAAACGTCCATATTTATCTGTTTTTATAACCTCGGCCTGGTCTTATTTTTTCTATTAAGTACAATAAAATGGGCGAGCTTGCAGCGAGCACTGCACAAAGCAATGTTCAGTGAGGTCTAGGAGCGTTCGGCCGAGGAAAACTGACAAGACAGGCTAATGAACCGTATAGACAGGGAGAAAATAGCCAGCATTTGCTAGATTTCAAACCCTCGCTGTCTCTCTTAGACCACCTATCTTGGGTTTATTCCTAATAAAATAAGAAATAAGCAGACCCTGCACTTTTCTTTTCTTCGAAATAGAAGGGGAAAAAAATGCTCCAGAACAAAGCCCTGCAATCAGAGGCGGTCACTGGCAGTTAACACTCCCATTATTATAGAGGGTAAATAAAATAAAGACAAAAATTAAAAGCGACAAGAAACAGGTCAAGTTTGCAGGCAAAGCTTTTACAAGCTCATCTCTCCAGGTCGAATCCCAGAGCCAGCCTTAATGAAGCAATAATAGCCACATTATTCAAAAATTTTCATTTCGATGGAAATGTATCTAAAAGGGACTTAATCATATGCAAATAATAAAAGGAGGTGGTAGTGACCCAGCAAGCAATATGCATACAGATTTTTTTTTTCTAAGGATGTTGAAATTGAAAAGTGCGTACCTGGTCGGTTAGATTTGCTGATCTTGTTATATCTTCACTGTCTGATTTTGATCCTCCTTCTCTGTCGTCTATCACCAGATCGATAGGCATTTTCCCTTTCAAACAGCTAATGTACCGGTGGCAGAAATTGTCACATAATTCGTGTACCTACATTATGACAGAAATAAAAAAATGGAAATATAATCAGGAGTGCATAAATGACATTGACAAGTGCAAACCACCCCCCTTGTGAGATCCAAACTTCCAAATAGGGAAACACAGAGCAATTGTCCTCCAGAGACCCCCAGACGCATCCAGAATTAGGAATAACTTTCTTTTCTTGCAAAATAGAGATATCCCAGAAAATTGACAGTGACAAGATGATTCACAAGCTACAACATATTCAACACCCGTGTTAAATTCATCTGCTCCCAGGGCTGTGGCCATTAGAGAGGTGACCTGCGTGGGTGACATTTAAGGTAAACTATTTAATTTCATCCACTTACTTTAATGTAAGTCCTTTTCCAATGAATCTAAGGGAAAATGTGAATATGTATAGTAGAGATCTCTCTCTCTCTCTCTCTCTCTGTGTGTGTGTGTGTGTGTGTGTGTGTATCTCCAAAGGACCAGTACTGTGGTGGCATAGGATACATGTCTGACAGCCCAAGTCCTTATAACATTTGTAATTAGGGATTCTACCCATAAGAAGCATATTTTAGGATACTTTTAAAAAATAGAAGAAAATCAAATTGCCAGTACTCATGATAAGAAAAACACCTACAGCCACAAAAAAAGTATCAAATTGATTTTTTTTAAAAAAGGAAAAAGAAATCTTCAAAATATTTAGGTATAAGTGGAGCAGTCTCTTACAGGCCTCAGGCATCACTGACATGCAAAAACTCACAAGAAACCCCAGTGTGCTTGCAATTTAATGTTAGTTTGAATTACAATGCATTAAGTTTTTATTGCTGAGATTTATAGAACAGCTAGCAAAATCATGTATCCCACACCCTTTCTTGAGTGTGAAGGTGGGGTGTGTGCAGGATTCACAGATTGAAGAAATTGACACAACTATCAACTCTGCTTTGTCTCTGCACAAGGTTTAATGTGCCTCCCCCACCACCTCCGCCAGACTCCCTGCCCACTCCTCCTCCTCCCTCCGCCTCTCCTCTGTGTCTGACCTGCCACTGCTCTCAGACTGTCTTCCAGAAACTCACCAAAACTAAACAAAACTCCCTCACCCACCCACCCAGAGGTAGCAAAGAAAAGGGGGAAGAGGAAGAGAAGAGATCACAAA
The DNA here is from genome assembly GCF_002007445.2 of Ailuropoda melanoleuca. Taxonomy (NCBI): domain Eukaryota; kingdom Metazoa; phylum Chordata; class Mammalia; order Carnivora; family Ursidae; genus Ailuropoda; species Ailuropoda melanoleuca. The sequence goes on along the minus strand of NC_048221.1, from coordinate 89,690,610 downwards.
GGTATAACCTGTGAAGCAAACTCACAACAGCATTCTAAACATCAAGAGAGATGCATAGAATTGCAACTGTTTATACAAAGCCAGCAAAGTATTAAGAATGAATACAGGGCTAGGGCATTGGAGATGCCCGTTTTAGTGGCTGAAATTGTAATTAAACTGCAAAGAGAAATGGACGCTAAGATTGGCCTTGACACTAATTACCAGAAAGAAAGACATTTATGCAAATGTCTCAGAAGCCTGAACTTCAGCCATTCAGAACCCTCCCCCCACCCCACCCCACCCCACCCCCTCAAGATTGGGGGTGAGGAGAAAGCAAAAGGAAAAGAGGCTAGAGAAATTACCTTCTCTAATTCCAACAGATGAAACCTTAATACTTGTATGGCTTGAATCATCTGCAAAGATACAAAAAGAATGAGCACCCTATTCCTAGTTTGCAGAAAATTGGCTGTCACAGCTCTACCATTTCCAGCCTATCACCCCCCCCAGTAAATAGAGTTATTTTGATTTATGACAATAACACTAAAACTTAATAGCAGGGACTGTGTACCATCTAGAGGTTTATATTTCTTAAGGAGGAAAAAAATAGCTAAAACAACAACAAAGCATCTAAGTGGGGATCGTAAACACTCTCCTCTCCCATGGCTCTTCCCCTTCTCAGCCCCACTTCCCCCACCCCACCTGAAAGGGCCACATCCCTGGACTAGATGTTTCCTCGAAAAGAGTGCACGGAAAATATTCCAAATAGTCCCGAAAGTGTGGCTTTTCACAGTGCATACTTTCTGCTGCTTTCCGCACACCTTTCGGGCATACTGGTGCTTTGGGGACTCTTGCCCGGTTGCTGCCCTCGTGACGCGACTTTGAGGGCTGGGAAGTCCGCAAAGTTTAAGCACACACGCTGACAGGCCCGGAGATAAATCCCCGCGCTGATTAGAGCTGCGCTGCCCGGCTGTCATAAAAAACAAAAGCTCGCGTTTCCCCGCGCCGGCTTGCCCGGCCCCTCTCGAGATGAATTTATTTCCCCGGGATCTTGTCCCGGACCACTTGTCCGTGGACGGAAACGTCTGCAGCCGCCTTGCAGCTACGGGAAGACCCGTCTCGAAACCTTGGGGCTCTTAAAGCAAAGCTGGGTGCTTGGGGGGAGGGGTGTTGGGGGAGGGGAGTAAGGGGTCCGCTCTTACCAAGTTATCCAGTTCTGGATTAGAAGAAAATAGAGGTTTTTCTGCACGAATCTAAATACAAGTGAGAAGGGGGGGGGGAAAGAAAGAACATTTGAAATCTGGTCGCCTTCCTAGTTTCTTGCCTCATTACCCTGTCGGGGGCAAGATGTAACCTCCGGGAAGGGCTCGGTGACACCGAGTTCGTCCCGCGCAGAAACACTTCAACGTGAATCAAATAAGCCAAAAAGAAGCCCAGAGCTCAGGGTGACTTCTACCAGTAGCTATGAGTCTAGAGGACGCTGCCCTGCTCGCCAAGACCAAGGCAGCTACCGCGCGTGGTGTTTGTGATTTTATTTTATAGAGTGAGCTTTCTGCGTTAGGTTATGAAGCGTGAGTTGGGAAGACTATGGGTGATTTTAAGTCGTCCGCAGACACTCCTATGGGAGGAAAATCTCAGGGTAGATGTCACAGGCATGGCTTACGGTGGACTATTTACTGGTTACTTTTGAAAATGTGCTTGGTGGGGGAGGGAGTTTCTTTCTTTCTTTCTTTCTTTCTTTCTTTCTTTCTTTCTTTCTTTCTTTTCTTTTCTTTTCTTTCTTTTCTTTTTTCTTTACTTTTTAAACATATATTTTGCTGACCTGTTTGGCGAACACGGCTATATCTTCATTGAATGACTCTGACGAGCAGACGTCCCCGCCCGCCACCCCCGGCTCGCGGGGGGTACAAGTAGCTAATTCACATTTCTCAAAAATCAGTGCTAAGAGAGGGAAGAGGGGGTGTCTGCAAGAAAATACAACAGTCACAAACAACACAATGGTTAGTCCCGAGTCAGTGAAAAAGGCGCCCAAGAAAACAGCCAGAGGAGCTCGAGGCAGGGACCCACTCTCTGATTTTGTCATCTACTTTTTTCCTCCCTCCTGCCCCCCAGGTGACTGCTCACCTCCCCTACCTCCTAGGGCTCCGAAGTCGGAGGCCCTTAGCCACGGACAGTATCTGAGGATCGGTTCAGCATATCTGGCCGGAGAAATTGGTAACATTTGCTAAGAATAAAACCCAAGCTGTTCCAGCAGCCATTTTGAATTAAGTTTCCCACCCCGACAAGCCCTCGTCCCTCCGCTGCGCATCTAGGACCTGGTGGAGAAGAAAGGCGGTGGGCGTAGCGCTTGGAAAGGCTCGCTCAAGTGGGCTCCTCCAAGGCAGGCTCGCAAAGCCCAAGACTCGGGGGATCTTGGTGGCAGGCGCTCAGCTAACTTGGGGAAAGGACCTCTATGGCTGCAGGACCGACTGTCAGAGGGCTGCACCTACCGATTCCAACCCACGGCCCTCAGAGAGCAGGAAGGCTCCTCCTCAGCTCCCTGCACACGTCCCTCTCTTAGCCAATGGCCCCCACTGCCCCCAAAAGAAAGTTCCTTTAAATGTTCCTGCGGTGAAGCCTTTCATTTTTGTCTCTGCGGAATGGCAAAGCAGCTAGTCTTGCGAGGGGCCTAGATGTCGCTTATCTCAACCCATTAAAAAAAAATGCTTCTACTAATGCTCAAGGAGGTGTCTCAAGTCTTTTATTAGCTCTCACAGCCCAGCCGGGAATTTAACAGTTTGGGGTCTTTCAAAGCGTCCCCAAATGTTCCGTCCCGGAGCCTAAACCATTTGCAGTTAACGCTGCGGAGAGAACGCTGGGATTTCAACAAGCCCATCACACAAGGGACCAGAAGATAAAGCAGAAAGGGTTTTCAGCTGGGGAGGTCTGTGTTGCCTGATTTTTTTCAAAAGAAGAAACAAATAGAAATAAAAGTTGCTGCAAAGTAAAATGAGGTCCCCAAATTCATGAGCACACAGTAGGCACAAGTGACTTTCAAAGGATTTTACCAGCCCTGGGTCAAATCGACTGGCCTGGGCAAACACCGTGTAAACCACAGTCTGAAAACAGCACCGGCCTGAGAGCACCCCCACACCTACTTCCAAATCCTGCAGGTTTCGCCTTTGAACACAAAGTACTAAAACAGCTAGAAGTTTCTCAATGTCTATAACAATTCAGAGCGAGCTCTCTCCCTGCCTACGGTGGTCAAACTCCCTAAATGCAAAGCATGTTCCCCCTTGCCTGACCTGCAACTGTCCTCCCTTGATTTTATTGTGTGGCGGCCGAGCCAGCATACGGTTGCTGAGTAAACTTAGCAAGTCAGAACAATCAGTGGCTTAAAAGATTTTCCCTTAAACTAAAAGTTTCGTTCCAACACAAAGGCGCCTACATTTAGAAATCCCCAACGCTCTCCCAACGAACTCGAGCAAGTGAGGACTCCAACCGGCTGAGCTACAGAGCCGGGGTCCGAGAGGGGACAGGGGACCTTTGGCAACTTCTCCTGCACGGTGACCCCCTTCGCCTGCACGGCCTTGGAGGAGCTGGGTGCTAGGCAAGCGCTGAGCGTGTGTGGAGATGGGGGGCATCCGGGATGGCAGTCCGCCCCTCCAAATTCTCCATGCAATGCAAATGAAAAGTTACCAAATAGTGTACCTCCAATTCATAGAGCTCTGGCTTTCCTTTTACCAAAGGCACAGGGAAATAGAGGAAACATCGCGTCTCTACTACTTAAACTGCTGCCCATTGTACCTACCCATAAATGGCATCTTTATCTCTCTTTAAAGCGTCATTGACGGAGGAACCCATGCTGGGGGCCATGGCGTTGGTGTGAGCTGTGTGCGGGTACTGATGCGAGTGTAGAGGAGGCCCATGATTCAGGTGGTGGACCGGCTGCATGGACCTGGCCGCATGCGGGTCCCCATACATCGTGGAGGGGATGCCTACTCCATCCATGCCCCCATAATGGGGTAGGTCGTCGTACTGCATGACAAACAGGAGAAAACAAGGTTCAGAAGGCCAGGCGGGCAAATGGGGAGACGGCAGGGCACCGAGCTTATATAATGTCAGTCCAGCTGGGTCCTTCAACCCGGAATTCAGTGGCCTTGCATCTCTAAAGTTGAGATTTCTTATTTTAAAAATGATTTCTAGAGTAAAAATTCTAGGATTCTCTCTGAGACTCGGCTGGGATGAACGGTCTTGCCCTAACTTGTGTCCCTATCAACTAGTTCAGAAATTCAGGATCCTTTGGCAAGGAAGGAAGGAAGAAAGAAGGAAAGAAAGGGAGGCATTCTCCCGGAGGGCGGAAGGTAAAACGTGCATGTCTCTAGAGGAGGAAATTCAAAATCACAATAATAAAACGTGCCAGGACAGTGCAGCAAACCCGCCTAGTTTCACAGCCCCTTCCCATCAGGGGGAATTAAAAAAAAAAAAAAAAGTTAACGATGGGAACAGCTAAGCTAAGCACATGAATTCAGACAGGCTTCTCATTTTCTTTCTCTGCCAGCGTGGGGTTAGGCAGTCCTGCAAGACACTGCATTTCCTTTGCTTTCCAAGACAAACTCTGCTAAATTATACAAAACTAACTGGCTTCCTTATAAGCGAAACTTAGAGAAACGTAGCTTTTCATGTTTAGAGCTGAATTTAGAATTGGGCAATTTCCCCTCAAAGTCAAAGAAAATCTATAGTTGGAACAGTTAGATATTCTATTTTCTCTACTCTAATGAACTTCCCCCCCCCCAGACTAGAAGTCAATGAGGCAAATGTAACTCATCAGGTGTAAAGGAAATTCAAAAGCAAATGCACATACAACCCCCATCATCTTTCTTCAGAAAAACTACTTTCATATTGATTGTCATTATTTTTGTGTGCAAAATTTAGCTATTTAGAATTTTCTCCTCCTTCATTCCGGGCAAGTTCTTTTCCCAAGATTTGGAGGCGCTGAGAGTGAAATGATTTTCAAAGAAAAGAGGAATTGCCACTTTCATCTCCTTAAAGCCAGAGGTGTGAAAATAGTTTGGAAGAACGCTGACATTTGCCTGAACCAAAGCAGTAAAGAAAAATGTGTCAGCCTAGTAACTTTCTTTTGCAAACAGGGCTTTGAGGGCCAGGACACAAATTATGCAAGGAAGGCTTTTTGTAGACCCCCCCTTTCTTTTAAGAAACTACCTCAGTTGGGTTGTCATTGTCTCACTTTACTCTCACTACATTTCCATTCAAATAGGAATATTGGGGAAATTAGTATTGCATTTTTAAAGTGAGTAGCTGTGTGCTTAGTATCCAATTAGTGCAGGGCTTTTCTAACAAAAACTTCCAAAGTATTACCTTTTATAAAAATCCATGCACATTAAAATCACTTTTAAAAGATGAATGTTTTCCGACCACCAAAGCCATTGTACTATGACAAAGTCATTTGCTTAAAAAAGCTAAATACTTCTAATGATATTAAAAGATGAGCACAATCCACAACATATCAGAAGTTTCTAGCTGCTTCATTTACTTTAAAAATAGCTTTAAACTTCTGCTCCCTGAATACTCACATTATATAGCATTAGGTATCTAGTGCTCTTTGTTTTTGTTTTTTAAACAGATGATTGCCCGAGCTTGTATTTTTATTTATATAGCTGCTGGTTAGGAATCTATAGAAAACTTGATTACTCGAATTAATTACATGTAACATACATAAGTCTACAAATGCACTGAATAAATTCTCTAGCTTCAGGCCACGGCTTTAGGAGCCTCATTCAAAAAGACAGAAAAAAAGGAAACTTTTTAGCAGTGTCTTTCAGCCACGTTTCAATTTAATCTCACATTTGAGTTCCACAATTGTTTTTTAATACGTACCCTTTGCGCCATCGGCCTCCCTGGCTCCCTTCCTACTTCAACTTCTAATATATCCTCTTTAAGGCCAGTGTGAAAAGAAACAAATAAGCAAACTCCCCCGGAAAAAAAATTTTTTTAAAAGCACGACGAAAAATCCCTTAACGTCTCCAGCAACGTGAGCTACTGGTCCCAGTTCTTCGGTCTACGGGACCTGAAGCAAAGCGTCCGAGTCACTGAGCATAAAAGCGCTCCGTTTCCAAGACAGCAGCGGGGGCAAAAAAAAAAAGCAGATCTTCTCTCCCCCAAAAAAATCAGTTTAAAAAAAAAAAAGAGCGCCCCTCAGTCCCAACTACCAAATCTCATGGCTTTCTGCCACTCCGGCTGTCAATCACAGGCGAGGTTGTCAACGTGGTGAATGAATGATCATCCGCTCTGTCTTCTTCTGGTCAGAACACCTCAAATGTTAATATTCAAATGCACAAAGCCCTAGCGCTCGCTTGCCTTGAATCAGTCCTAATTCCTAATCAGTTTCTCTCTTCTCTCGCTCGCTCTTTCTCTTTCTCTCTCTCTCTCTCTCCCTCTTTGCAACTGCTGCACTGGAGGGAGATTAGAGGAGGAGGGTTAAAAAAAATGTCTGTCTGAGTTTGTCTTAAAGGAGCCACGATCGATGCTGCCCGCTTGCAGTCTCCGTGCGTGTGTAAAGTGTGTGTTGCACAGGCGGAGAGGTGGATTCCGACCAGAATGCTAGAACCCGGAAGTAGTGGTGGCCATAACAGGTCGCGTCTTACACAATGCATTGGGCTGCAGCAAGTAGGCTTCTCGGCAGGGGTGGGTGCGCGAAGCGAGCTCTGGCCGCACTGGAGAGGCAGAGAGGCGCTCCATTAAATCGCACGCCCAGGCACAAACACCCACACACCCAGGGCACACGCGCACAAACGCGGGCAGGAGCCCCCGGCCGCAGGCTTTATTTTCCGTATTCTTTTCTCTCCCTCCCCCTCCAGACTCTCTCCCCAGAGCCGACTCTCTTGAAATAAATTGGGAATAAACGCGGGGCAGGCAGCAACGGGAGTTATTTTGCACAGGGCTCTCTGCGCATAGACTTCATGACTTTCCTCGAAATTATTGGGGTCTGCCAGCATTTACCGGGGCGGAGGGGACTAATGCGGAAAGTATTGCATTCTCAGAACTGACCCCCCCCCCCACCAAGTAGAAAAGTCAAACCGGGAGAGAGGATGACCAGGAGCAAGGCTGGGAAAGGTTCTGCTAAGAAGTCCCGAGAACGTGGGGTGGCGAAGGCTGGGGCTTTCGGCAGATCCAGCTTAGAACTGCTGTCAGAGGTGGACACCCGGCCCAAGGAAAGGAAATGCTTGCATTTTCTCACTTTGGGGTCTGGACCTCCCCCACCTCCTAGTCCCGGAGGCCCGCAGCCCCAGCCCCGGCGTCCTGCGCGAAGTGGGAAAGGAAGGGAGGGAACAATGAGCGGAGAGCGGGGAATGTGCCCCCAGCGCCTGTTTACAAACACGAAGCTATTTATGATCGCCGGAAAGCGAAACCCGACGCGGGCTCGGAGCAGCCCAGACCTCGCGGGTGGAGCCCGGGCCGGGGAGACTCAGGGAAGCAGGCTCTTTCCCCGACCCGCTCCGAGCGAGGAAGCCGTGCGCCCAGGGCGCGGCGCGGCAGAGTCGGCGCGCTGGGTTCGGACTACGGCCGCGTCGCCTTTGTCTTCGAAGAGCCGAGGGGCTGTGGCCTCGGCGGTGCTGGGGCCTGGAGGGACCCCGCTCCCCAAGCTCTTTCCCCCGCGACGCTCTGCGCTCTCGTCCCCAGCCCTTCTTCCCCCCACTCCGTTTTCCCGTCCTCATCCCGGCTCAGGGAAAACTCCCAGTGCCAAAGAAAAAGAAATTCACCTCGGGAGCTGAGATTTCAGACAAAAAACCTGTCCCAAACCGCAACTCGGAGGCTCCAACCAGCCACTGATTTTAACTTTCTCCGTTTAAATACCTATTCTCTGGCTTAACAACAACAAAATCCTCCCTGAGCTTGCCTTTTATTATTATATTTAGTAGTGTTATTTTCGTTTTTATTTTTCTGCCCGCCTGGCTCTGATACGCCGAGATGGCTTGGCCACGGCAGCTCGACCAGCGGGCTGGAAACCTCACATCCTCGAGCAAGGCTCGCAGCTCGCTCAGCTCGGAGCAGGATTTTTTTTCCTCCCTCCAGCTGAAACCTTACAGAAAACTCCCCCTGCGGTCGACTGGAAAATGAGCTCACCCAAATCTCGGTAGGCAGCCGTGGAGGAGGGCTCGGCCAATCAGGAGGCGCTCCTGCCAAAGCGGCCGCGCATTGGCTGCGGGGAAAATCAATTATCAAATAATCGATCAGCAGGGAGCTTCGATCTGCCGGGAATGCAAACTGCCAGTCCCCATTCCCGCCCTGATGGTGGCCAAAAGGCTGACACCCCCAAAGCAGTCAGCCTCTCGCTCCCATTGCCCCCAGCCCCATCCCACTCCGCCAGCTGCGGACCGAACCCTCGTCCTAAACGGGGGTGTAGAGAGGAGAGTTTTGAGAAAGATTAGGGTGTTCCTATCCGCAGAGGTTGTTTGGAAAAGGTTAGGAGCTCTCATAAGTATTGAGGCTAACTCTTAATGTGCAAACTAGAAGAGAATTTGCATCAGTCCGAGAGGTAGGACTCAAGTTTCTGTTAAGTGGGCTTTCAAGGAGCAGGGGACACAGGGAGAGCATCAGAACCTGTATCTGGAATCAGGTTCCCTCCAGCGCGCATAGTCTCCCTAAGTGTTGTCTAGTCCTTTAGTACTTCCCGCGAGTCAACGCCCAGTTCCCCCCCAATAGTGGAGTTTTCATAAAGCCGAGCAGCTGAGTCTTCCCAGCCTCCAGCACACCACCCCCGCCCAGACACCGTACTCGCCCCCTGTGTGCCTAAAGGACTGATACATTCACCCAAAGCCTGCAGATGCACTTTGCTCTGAAAGGGCTCCGACTGCTTGAAAAACATCTTAGGATCTTCATTTGCATCTCTCTTCTCTCTTCCTTTCTCTCCCCGCCCTTCCCCCCCCCCCCTTTTTAGGATCTTTAACTTTACTCCATCGCAAACGTGTAGTTTTTGGGTACAAACGCCCCGGTGCATCACGCGGGAGGTTAAGGCAGGCCCGCATGTCAAAGCCAAGGGTGAATCCAGGTGAATTACCAGCTTCTTTACGCCATTGCCTGACATTCCCACCCCCACCCCACCCGCCCCAACGTGAACTTGGAAACCGAACTTCAGGCCAAGATGGAACCTCCCGGTCTCCCGAAGACGATTTCTCTTAAATTCTCGGGAAGCTGCGCTGGCTGGGCCAGGCAACGCAATCCTTTTCCGATTACCGGGAGGACCAAACTGGGCCGGCAGCCCGCAAATCTTCCCCGAACCCCAGCCAGCTTTGGCCCTCACCTGAGCTCCTTCCGACGGCTGCACCCGGGGGTGTGAGCGCTGCAGGTCCAGCAGGCCCACCAGGCTTCCCCGCGCGGCTGGCTGTAGGGGGGAACGCAAAGAGGGGGGTCGAGCCAAATATCGACACGGGCACATCTACGTTTATGATCCTTAAATGAACTGCGAGGGAAATTGTGTAAGTATAATTTAACTGAGAGAAATTTACTGCGAAATACATTTCGATGATCATAGTCTTTAAGAGTCCTTAGGGGTTCTCCAGTAAAGGCTTAGGTAACCGGCTTGGAGTTACCTCTACTCTGCGGCCATGTTTTCAAATTTGGAAAAGGCCAGTTTTGATAAAGATTTCTTTGACAATAGATTTTATTTTGTATTGTTGCTTTTTGGGAAATATGTTTTTTTAGCAGAGATGAAAAAGGAAGGTTCAGGTAAGTCACTCCTTTTCAAATATAACCAAAAACTTCAAAGCAGTAGGAAAACTATTGTGTGCTTCAACCATGATGTGTCAGGTTACCTTAAAAGCACTTTAAATGACCTACACACAAGTTTTCCTTAAAGAAAGGGATAGTTTGAGTTTGTGGGCTTAAATAAACTCTTATTAGTTTTGAAAAGTGTCTTCTTTCTTCCCTCCCCCCCTTTTCCATTTATAATTTCGAACCTAATGCTACTGCTAGGTCTTTATAAGATTAATTCTGAACAATCAAGGGACTAAAACACTTTTACAATGTAATTACAGTAGTACAAATTGTTTGCCCAAACCTCATTCTGGATAAGGATTTTACAATTAGCAAACAGTTATTACAGTTGGGGCTTGCTGAGAGAAATTGCACAGAGGAAGTCTAGAGTAGTAATATAGTAGCCATAAAAAAAACCCCTCCTTTGCCACGGCGGCAATTAATCATCTATTAAAAGGAAAAGGTAAAGGGATAGTTATAGGTATCTTAGTAAACTACTACTGATAATTATACTTGTTCTGTGACAACACCTATCCCTAAGTTATATACTTGCTTTTTGAGGCAATAGCACTTTTGTTTTGCAAAAGCTTGGCCTGGTGAAGGGTTCTGGCACTTGCCTTTAGCTCTTGCAACACGCGCCTTCCATACTCGGCTTACTCTAAACATCCCAGAGCATCTTCCCAAAGATAGAGAGCGAAGACTTTAAAGGGGCAGGCGGAGGCCTAGGTCTCTATTGTTTAGACCTTCCTTGCAAGAACGCATTTAAAGCAAGTGGTGCCCCTTTAGGCTGTTGGAACAGTCCTCTCTGAGCACTCCCCTCTAATTTTCTGTTCTCCTATAAGGAATTGTGTCTCTGGAAAGACATATATCCTGAATTAGGCTTTTGTCCCCAAAGTTCACACTGATGAGTCAGTTCCAAAACCTTCAGAAATTAAAGAGGCACCTCTTAAGGTAAAATGTGTGTGTATTTGCCAGCCCAGAATAAACAAAAGCCTGTTAATCAATCGAGTTTGGCAGCTGTGTTCACAGAATGATAAGGGTTTATCAACTGCCACCTAACCCTAAGATGTGTGTTAAAATGTTGTGATTGCTCTTCAGGTTGTCCCATGGTGTGGAGGCTTGGGATTTGTACTTCAAGAACATTCAACGTATGCATCTCACCCCCCCACCCCGCCCACATTAGCATTTGCATTTCAAAAAACAGAAATAAGAAGAGGGAAAGACAGTTTGAAGAAAATGGATTTAAAATCTAGTAGAGATAATAGAGGAATGCTTGAGATAAGAGCCTGGATGTGATAGGAGAGAGGTACCAAGAAGTCAAAGCTAATGAATAGCTGTGAGAAAAGTGAAATAAACTATTTAGAGGTCTATAAAAGGGGGAAACCTGGTTAGGTGATGTGAAAGGGGGTTAACTGAGTGGATTAGGGAAGACGTTAATCAAGTGCCCCAAAGCCATCCCGGCTGCAAGAACTGGGAGATTTGTTTACTGCATTTTGCTTCAGAAAACAATGTCTGGGTCCAGTTCAGAAGTCAATGAGAGGTCAGTTTAGGCTCTCTAACCATTGCAGGGAAAATACCTAAGTCACTATATTCTGACTGGATAATGCAAAAGTTAAGGAAAAAAAAACCCTGGGGGTGTGTTGTTTTCCTTACTACCTTTCTATTTCAAATCATTAAAATGCTTTGGTCTCTAGAGGGGGAAAATTACACTGGTTAACATAATTACTAGCTCTGACATTTTCAGAAGTTATAGAGGTCTTTTATTAATTAAATGGAGGGCTTAATAAAATATTCCTAATAAAATTTATGGTTGTCTTAAAACTTTCTAAACAGTGCTATAAATTCTTAATAAAATTAACTGGGAAATGAGTTATTAGCCCACACTTTACCGTCCCCCCCTCATTTCTTCATAAGGAGCGTCTGTAGAATGAAAAGGGAAATAGAAACCTTTTAGTAAAATATAAATATTAGCCAAAGTCACACATTGCTTTAGAAGAGGTGAAGTTTCAACTAAGTTATTTCTAATGGCTTCACCCTCTGATATTCCCCAAAAGCTACTCACAAAACTTAGACCATTTCTTCCCCTTCTTTACTACATATTATATATGTGTGCTATATGTAAGCTCATGTGAAATAATATGCTCAATTTTCTGGTCTGAGTTGTGTGTTAAGTTTAATAAAAATCAGAGATGCATCATGCAAAATTCCAATATAGGATTTTCGAAGATTCAGTTTGTAAATATTTTAGCAATTCAAAGATAATTAAAAATGAAATGTCTTATAATTTCTCTCAATTTAATTTCTTTAAAGGTAACTTTTAAATAATACATTTCTCAATAGTCTTTACCTTTAAACTCCCCATTTGTAACAGTTGGTAGTATCTGAAGCAGCATTTTGTTGAGCAGATACACAAAACCTTTTCATATCATTACATTTTAATACCTTGGTGAGTTATCTTAAGTTTTGAGATACTTCTCTGCTTCACAGATAAATACTGGCTGGTTGACTCTTTAAAATGAACAGCCCTCTCAAACACACTCCAACCAAATAAAACAGCCTTGGCGGATTTTTCAGCTTTTGAAGGCTTGATCTTTCGTGCCGTCTACTGGACAATGGAAAAACTACAGCTTCTATGACTTAGGAAACTTCTCTTGTCCAGTATGGGGTGGGGGGATGGGGGGGTATTGGGAAGGGGTGGATTTCGTGCTGCTAAGTAGTAGGATAGGACAACAGGACCCAACCTCGACTCACAGGACAGGTTTTGTGGTGTAATCATGTTTTCATATCCAAGTTCAGGACATTATATTAAGTACAGGCACACCTAAGCCACTTGACTAAGGCACAAGGCTGTATTTAATGTAGCTCTGTGTGTGTGTGTGTATATGTGTGTGTGTGTGTGTGTGTGTGTGTGTGAGTACACACAGTTGGCTTGGGAAAAGACTGAAAGAAAAGATGATGGGACAAGCTCAGCATCTCTGAAAAAAAAATATTGGTGGTTTGCTTGGCTCTGAGTGTGCATTTGCTTGATAGTCAAGTTAAATATATCCACTGCCTAGATAATCTAAGATGTACAAATTAATTCTTGGATTTTGGAACATGACATTGTTCAGTAATCAGGAAAAGTAGTTTTCAGAGAAGGAAAATGAGTTTGGTAATTAAAAAACTTTTAGTGCAGTTCTTTTTGACAGTCTTGGATGAAAATGTGAAACTTCGGTGTTTTTGCTTGGAGACCACATGCGGGAGAAAGTGTGGATGAAATTCACAGTCAGATGCCTTTCTGTAGCAGAGGCTGTTTGGTGATCTGTTAAACATTTAAAACTATTGTATGTATTTTGGTTATGACTTTTAAAAATATTTATGGAGCCCTAGCATCATGACAGCTTGGCACAAAAAAATTCATGAAGATAACTTTGACCTCTGTTTTATATTGATGTAGCTTCTGAATAATCATAGTTACCACAGAGAGGTAACTTTGTGACTTAAAGAACAAATAAAACCCAACTCTAATAAAATACAGAGAAGTCAAGCTGATTTTGTGGAAGAGAAAAACCTGGGTGCAGGGCTCTTACAACTGTTCCTCTGCTTTTCTGAACTTAAAATTCCTCAGTGCATTTTAATAAAACCTAGTACCACGTGATTAGTTATTAGGGTGTCTTTTAATAAAAATTTAAGAGTGAAAAGGAGACCGTTTTAGGGCATTTTATTGATGCATAAATATATTTCAACGATCTACTTCAAATACACATTTTGATGTGGCACTATGTCAGAACGACTTTAAAATATTGCATTAAATATAGATATATCAGAGAACCTGCCCTGACATTGACTAGTTAAGGCAGTGAGATTGCTTGCACTGCCGTGGGAAAGAATAGGGTGGTTCCAACTGTACTACAGGGCTGGAGATGGCGGAGGTGGTGGTGGTGGGTCTCTTTCAAGCTTTACCATAATCCACTGAACTGTGTGACAGATTATTATTTTATAAGATGCTATTGGGGTCCATTGGTCAAGATTAAAGCAAGAAGGACAACTACGACCCTACTGACAATAGCTAGACAACGTAGAAAATTCTTACAAGAACCGATCACACGTTTGCTGTATTCTAAACTAATAAAGAAGTACTGAGTGCTTAAGAGATCTGGCCGAAGTGCTCTCCTCACCAAAGGCAAACATTTACCTTTGAAACAACAGGATGAGCCAGAGAGGGCATGATCAGCATCCACATTCGGCTGGATAAAGGGGCCTATTTTGTAAAAAACCTTCAGGCAAAAATGTACTGATTATTCAAAAATAAATATTTTAACATTTCATTGAGTTATCTAGTGAATAAGAAAAACATCGAAGGCTTCCTGCAGTTCAGAAAGAATTCTAGTAGCGTGGAAAACACAGAAGGAAAGAACAAGAAGCCGAAGGACGCCTGCTGAGTAGTGATTCACTTGTGAATATCTGAAAACATACTTTTCCGTGCCCTTATTTAAAAATGAAAAATAAATATCATCCGTCCTTGTCTTTTTCTTTTTTTTTTAAATTAACATCAGAATATGGCTATGCTTGCTAAAGAACGTTAATTCTTTGCAGGCGATTTATGCAAGAAAGGGCCAGTTTGAAAACTTTTAACTAACGGGAGAAGTGGACGTATAAGTCGCAAACAAATCTGTTCGCAGCGGGGCCCACAGCCTGGAGAGACGCCCCTTCTTGCGAGCTCATCCAGGATGACTTCATTTAGTGGCATATCAGCGGCCACTTCCGGGACTCCGTCGAGTGGTGTCTCTTCACCGCAGAGCCCTCAGCAGGGCTGCCCTGTCACCTGTGTGTGTTGGGTTGGCTGCTCCCCGCAGCGTCCCGCGGCGCAGTACCGTCCCCGCGCGCCCAGCCACCCAGAGCCCGGGCCTGCCTGCACCCCCGGGGACAAGGACTTCCCGGGCTGGGTGGGGGACCGGCAAGATATGCTTCCCGCGGGCGGCGGCCGCGGCCTCGGCTCACACCTGGCTGGGCGCAGGGGCGCCGGTGTAGGGGGAGGGGTCTGGGAGAACCTGTTCCCCGGGGACCCGGAACGGTCTGGAAAGAGCCGTGGGTGAAAAGGTCCCCTCTCCTGCCAGGATCCTCCTCCCCCCTCTATTTTGGACCGCCGTCCTGTCTTCTCTTTGGGGTTCGCCTCAGCGTCTGCTGGAGCGTGTGGGTCAGGCCTGGGCGGCGGGGAGTGGCAGTGGGAGCCGGAGCGCCAGGACCCGCGTACCCGCGCTCGGCTACTCGGCCACTCGGCCCCCGGCCTCCGTCTTTCGCCTCTGGGGGCTCAGCACCCGAGAGCGCCTTTCCCCATCTGGACGCGAGGACTCCGGCTCATCCCACCCCTCGCCCCTTTAGTCTTATTCCGGAAGCCTCTCGCCTCGGTTCCTGGACGGCTCTTTCCCGGGGGGTGCCGAGAGCCCTGGGGTGCCGCCCAGCTCCCTCTTCCTCCTCCGAGGCCCAGTGTGCTCTGCAAGTCTGTCTGGGATGCGGGAGCCTTTGGGAACCCCGGCCCCCTCGCCCCCTGCGGCCGCGGCGGCCCCTGGGAGGGGCTGGAACAAGCGCGCGTTTGTGGCCGCGGTTATTATTTCAGGTGCGCTAATGGGATTAGAGGCGGCGGAGCCCAGTGTGGGGACTGAAGCCGTTCCTTCTCCGGGGTTCCAGCCGCGGGCGGGTGGATCGCGAGTCACCGCCGGGCCCTGGCGGCGTCCCGGTGCAGCGCTGCCCGCTCCGTGCGCCCACGCGGACGGTCACACCTGGGAGAGAGGTGGTGGCCCCGCGCCCCGCAGGGGAGGGGAGTCGGGGAGGGGCGGAGGATGCGGGAGAGGAAGAGAGCCCCGGAGGAAAGGAGAGAGAGGCAGTGATAGTGACAGAGACTGAGAAAGGGAGAGGCGACAGCGGCGGAAGCAGAGACAGAGTCAGGGAAACAGACAGATGGAATCTGAACCAGTCTTGTCCGGCCTCCCACACTCGCCACGACCGAGAGAGAGAAACGCGCTCCTTCTCCTGTGCTGCTTTCTGCTTCCGAGGGGGCCTCCTTATCACAGACTTTTGCATAATCGCATATTGACTTTCCTAAATAGTTCCGCAGAGCTATTCGTTGCTTTCACCTTTTCAGTCGTAAACAATTCCCTTGGGGAAAAGAAAAAAAGAAGAGTGTGTGAGAATGTGTGTATGTGTGTGTGTGTGTGTGTGTGTGTGTGTGAAAGCGCGCGCGCGCGTGAGTGTGTTGGGGTGGGACCTGAGGCCGGAGATAACCCCTACCATGTTCTTTCAGAATGTTCTTTTGGCCATCTCAGAAATAACCATCCTGTTCTGGGAAGTGGGAGTCGCCATGACTAGTGGGGTGAGGTGATTGCTCTGCCTTGGGTCCATTTTTTTACAGCCCTTTTCCCACCATACAGAGCTCGAGAATTTAAGGGCTAAGTCAAAGCATTTAGTTCCATTTGCCTACTTTCTAGATGAGCAAGCAGAGACTGAGACAGGCTAAGTGACCTATTCAATTTCTTCTATTTTTCTTCTGCATGTCTTTAAGTTCTTTTGTAATATATCTCCCAACACTTAAATCACAACTACAGAAGAAGGCTTTCTTATTCTTCTCTCCTAAGATCACTGGATGTCAGCGCCTCCATGTCTCCTGTTAGAAGCAGCTGATGATGGGGGTGGTGAGTGTGGGGGCTTGGTGGGGGCTTCTCTCTCCTCTGCTGCTCCCACACCGACTCCATCACCGAGCCCCTGGAGGACAGCAGCAGGCAGGGAGCTTGTTGACCTGTGGAAGACCCCTCCACACAGCAGGAAGAAAGGAGCAAGGAGAGCTTGTATTTGGTGGTGATGCTGTGGAGGTCTCTTAGGCTTTGCTTTTCTCCAACCAACCCCCAAATAAGCAAACAAACAAACAAGTCCTGCCTTCTGCGTCGACTTCTGTGACCGAGTGACCCTCAGCAGAAAACTGGCCCAGGTCACCCAGGGAAGGAGTGGGGAGGTTCAAGGCCTTATTTACCCCAGGATTAAAAACAACATCCCCACAAACTGTCCCTCCTCAGCAGCTTGCCTTTTAAGGATGTGAGAAGGAGCTTCTTAGAGTCTAAACAGACATAATAACCCATTGAGATGTTTAGGTTTCAAGTTTAGAAAAAAAGCATTTTTATCCCTGCTTCCCAGAACCCCACTACAACCTAGACCCAAGCTATCAAACCCTTTACGAAGATATCCTATATCTTTTACGGGCGAAATAAATTTTTGAGTAGACACTCCCGATTGTGAAGTATTTTTATTTTTAGCTTCAAATTTTGCGAAAATAAATCAGTTATTTAATGCCTTCTTCTCCCTATCCCCTGCTTTCCTTTCACTCTAAATTTTTGTTACCTTGAATTTTGTATTGATTTGTTTGGCACGGAAAATTTGCCTGTAGGCCTGTTATCTTCAGTCATCTACATTTATTTCATTTTGTGAAAACTCTGAAGTTTACTGTGTTTTCTTAACTTATTGAATATTAACAAAAAATAGCCTAATGTTCTTTGAGGTTTAAACCTTAGCAATGTGTCCCAGTCTAGCTTTTGTGATAAGCCCATTGCCTTTTCTTCCATACTTGTTGAGTCACATATCTTTTAGTTAAAAATCTTTTTTAAAGATTTTATTTTTTAAGTAATCTCAACACCCGACGTGGGGCTTGAACTTACAACCCTGAGATCAAGTCCCCTGCTCTACTGACTGAGCCAGCCAGGCACCCCATAGTTAAAAATCTTTTGAGGAACCCAGAACTTTATGATTTACTGGGCTGTAGGCTATTTTATTTGCAAATATTTAGTGCTTGCAGCCTGAAATTGAAGAATGATTTAGGAAATTGTTTCTATCACAAAAAGCTCTTTGCACATACAAAGATCCCAGTCAAGATTCTGCGTGGTGGCCGTGAGGGAGAGAGGCAGAGCTAACAGGATACTCGGATTCAAATTTAAACTCGGTCACTAATAAGCTGATCGTATTTGAAGAAGTTAATCTCTTACAAAATGAACTGGTTAATATTATTTTGTTTTCCAATTGTACTCTTGATTCTTGCATTTAGTGATTCTGTATTATAAAATTAGATACAGAGAAAATGTGTAGCATCAAAATAAAGAAAAAAGTTTAGTGTTAAGACATTGCCATAATACCTATTTCACAGTAAATTTTAAAGAGGTTGACATTTTGCAGTTGGACTGGAGAAGAGTATCCTAGAGCAATGTTTCCCTGTCTTGACTTCGGCCATTTACGTACACCTATAGGGGTTTTGCCCTGTCTTAATACCCTATGAATTACTATTTTTTTAAAGTCTCACCTGCACTAAGATACACATACGTATTTTAATATGAAACTTCATATCATAGGATTTCTTTTATATTTTTTCCTAATGCAGAGTACAATAAATAAAATGATAAATTTAAAACAGTTTGTTGTGATATGCACTCCTAAATCATCTTTACCCCTCTTTAGGAAGCAATGACCTAAGGACGTCTTAAATCTGTTCAATGTGCCAAGTTCTAAACATATACTATTTTATATGTCAGCATGACCAAGTACCGTTCAACAAATATCACACAATGAATACAGAAGGAAGAGGTATTCAATTGAGAAAGAAGCGAACACTAATGATTAGGGGAAAATGAACACTCATTTTAGGAAGAAATCAACGCTAACGTCTTGCAATTCAGCTTTCATATTTAGAGTGGAAATGGATCTTGTAAACCTGCAACTGCGAACTTGATCCTGATGAATTATACGAAGCCTCCATTTTATAAGAGAGCATTTTGAAATATAATCACTACAATTTAAGACATCTGTAAGGCCCAAATTTATGATAATAATAAGCAATTTTTGGAAAAATAGACTCGATACTATAAAAATGACAATAATTTCTCACAAAACCCTTCAAAACACTGCAGTCTGAAATGCTTGTGCTTTATATGCCAGGGAAGGAAGACATAAGTGCTTCTACTGCAAACTTTTTTTGCTGTTTTTTTCAATATACTCACTCTCAACTCCTCCCTCTTCTGAGATTCTCCCGGCAGGGAACTCAAGTGTCCGAAGAATCCCTCTTTAGGCGCCCTAACCTCCAGACAGGACTCTCTGAGTTTGAAAATGACATCTTAGGTCTTTGTTGAAAGATACACCTGAAAGAACTAAAGTAAACAGAAAAATGTCAAAGCAGAGGATTATTTTTGTTACAATGAGATTTTGTCTGGATATTCTTTAGTGTGGTTTAGAGGTTAAAACATTTCATCCTTTCTTCACCGGCCAGGCACCTTTTGGAGGCACTTTCTCTAGTTTCTTGATTTCACATTTGTCTTTTCCTTGTAACACTGCACACTGAATTTGTAGGGCAAGAAGTAATTTATACATGGTTTTTATTTCTTTCTGTCTAACTGTGGTCACATACCCCAGCAAACCAAATGCCATTCACTGGACACGTTTGTTCTTCTTCTTCTTTTTTTTTTTTCTTAAACATGGAATTAAGTGACACTAATAAGTCATTGAAACAACATAAACACCTGACCATCTTAAAAATCAAGAAAAATCAAAATCAAGAAGTATTGTTTAGCACAGCCAGAATGTTGAAGAACTTCAAAATCACAAATTTGAAAATGGATGGTTATGGCTCTTTTAATAGCTGTCACTTTGCCGTGTTCTCAATCAGTATCCCAGCACCGTGAGGCGTGTGACCAAGCTTCAGGTGCTCTGGAAACCACTGTTTTGAAGGTCAACCTCAACCATGTTTAAGTGCCAGCTCTCCTGCACTACCAGCAATCCTTGGCTCCATGGGACCAAGTACACCCCTGACCTGATAAGAACCAAATGCCATGGCCAATTTGTTCCCTGACTTAGGATTCTATCCCTGGCAGTTACGGGGTTAGTTTTTATGTTTGATTTGTTTTGTTTTGTTTTAATTTGAGCATTTAACTCTTTTTACTTCTGTCCTTTTGCATTTCTATGATAGTTGGCCAGCACCCTTTTTTATCTGAAGTTAATTTAGACCAAAAAGTATTATGTATTTTCGGATACTCTTACTCATTAAATGCTTAGGGCTTATTTGTTTGAGACCCTCAGCCAAGGAGCCTTCCTCAGTGCTTTTAGCTTTTTACCCCAGGAGGGAATAATTTGAATTTGTTTCAAAATTCTCTTATTTGCTTTTTCCTTTCCTGTGAGTCTGTAATTTAGTTCTGCTGACACAGTTGGTTAACCCCATACTGGGGAGCTGATTAAAAACACTTTCTAAAAATGTCTGTTCCTATTGCCGGTATTAATCAGCATTTTTTTGGACTATCGCTTTCTTTCAAATTGTTTACCAAAATCTTTCCACCACAATAATTCTAAATGGGCAGAGTTAGAAAGCTACATACCCACTTCTTTCTAAGATGAACTGCTTCTCCCTGCACTGTCTGTTAACACACCTGCTCCATTAGAGTGATCCCAGAGAACAGTCAGTGGTTGTGGAGAGTCTATCGAACTATATGCCAGGACAAAGCTGAGCAATAATCGGGTTTGTTCCCATCCCCGTACTTAGGGGACCGTTCAGGTATACCGCAGATTCCCCTCTTGAGGAACGCTTTCTTGAAAAATCTGAGTGGTTGTCACAGACATGCTGAGGAAAGCTGCCCAGGGTCATTTATACGCTTTATCCACTCCACTTAACCCAGATACCAAGGCCAGCCCCACTGTCCTACCCCTGTTCTCTTGGAAACTTTTAAGATGACATGAGGTCCAAAACAGTTTCAGACTTGCTTTGCTCATTGTCTGCTTTGCTCATTGTCACTGACATTTTTTGGATAGTGATAAAAAGGCAAGTCTGTTGCAAATTTCATAAATCAGTCCTTTCTCTCTGCTCTGCTGTCAGGTTGCCCTTCTCCCTAATGTCACCATATGTCACTGCTTGTCCCAGCCAATCTCAGGTTGATTGAAAGAGTTTGACTAACTTTTGGGTCCCGTTGCCTGTAATTGGTAAGACCGGGCCAACTTTTTGGTTTTACACTATTCCGTTTAGAACAGTATTACTCAGGTGAAGTTAATTTTGTGTCCTAAACAAGTCGTTGATATTCAGGGATAAAATTCAGAATTTAATTTTTTTTTTATTTTAAGATTTTTTATTTATTTACTTGACAGAGAGACAGCCAGCAAGAGAGGGAACACAGGCAAGGGGAGTAGGAGAGGAAGAAGCAGGCTCCCAGCCAAGGAGCCTGATATGGGGCTCGATCCCAGAACGCCAGGATCACGCCCTGAGCCAAAGGCAGACACTTAACGACTGCACTACTCAGGCGCCCCCAAAATTTAATTTTTGTTCCTTACTTAAGAAAATATTTCATAGTTTGCAAAGCATGCCCTACCTACCCCCTCAGCTTAATAGCTTTCTCTGTTCTCTGTGTCATTGTATTACCATTTCCATTTCACAGAGAAAGTTTAAAGTCATACAACTATTTAGGATCAAAGGCTATATACTGAGTTATGGTATCAATCTAGAAAAAATAACTTTGTAACTGCATCATTTTGTTATGCTAAATATTGACGGGAAGGCATGAGAGAAACTGAGTAAGGAGTTTTTGTTTGTTTGTTTTTTGGCTTTTTGTGCTTGAGTTTTTTGGTTCTCTTTCTTTCCTATCATCTGTGGAAAGATTAAAAATATTTAAACTCCTGGAATACATCCCCAGAAAGTTTCACTATTTCCAGTGTCCAGACATTCTGAACTGATTAACCATGTTCAATATGAAATGTTTGCTCTCTACATTTCAAAGCTATTTTTTGTTGCACAAATATCTATTTTTACAAAATCATACTCAAAATTATATATAGGACACACATTATTAAACAGATATATTATAGTTCTTTCATTCCACAATATATTTGTTTTGTTTTTGTACTTGGTGTATCTTTTTTGCTTTAAAAACTATAATATAGACATAAGTCATTTTATGACATAGCATGGCTTTCAAGGAGATAGCAATTCAAACTTTCCATTTAAAGAAAGAGAAGAAAACTGCTTTCAGGAAATATTAGTTAACCGGCAGGAGTCCTTTTCAAAGCACAGTTACCATGGGATTGAGAAGTATTTGCTAATTATAACAGTGCACTAATTATCTGCTTTTACATCTCATCTTTCTGTCTTTCTGTCTAAATTCACTTCTAATTATATGGTACCCTTTTTGCATATGACACATCTAAAAGTACTGCTTTTATCAGATATGAATTCTTTTACTTGGAAATATTAAAGACATAGTTTCACTTCCAAAATATTTTCTCCTACAATATAGTGAAATCTTTTGATTGTAGGTTGAATAATCTGTCATGTTGAGGAGAGGGAGGGACCAAGATTTCAATATTTGACATTTTGTATCTTCTAAAAGAGAACAGCCAAGATGATCCCCTTGTCATGGTTTCTATTTTTCCAATGCAGTTAAGCAGAAGTAACCCTATCACCCACTCTTCATCATCCATCATTGTCATCACATTTTTATTAATTTTCAGGGTTTCAAATATTGTAGTTGATGGAAAGATATTTTAAATATAATATAATAAAGAACAGTCAATGGGGCACCAGAACCTGCTTTCATGGGATTACTAGGTCATCCAAATTGTAGAGGTCGGCTTCACACAAAAGCAACACAACAACAACAACAACTAAATGTGATTTCAGCTCCTATCCTCCGATTCCCCGAGATTGGCTGAGCAAATAGAAACAGGGATTAACTTGATGTGTGAAAAGAGTGAGTCTCGCTCTTCCCCACCAAAGCGGGAATTCTGCCAGGGACGCCTACAGAATCGGGGGTCTATATCTTTAGGACGCCTCAGGCTTTATTCCCCAACACAGGCTCATGTAACAGCTATTAGTCTGACTCACTCGTGGCTATACACTTCCTCTAACTCCACTCCTGATCACACTTTATTGATTATGAACTTTAATGCATACATATTCATTTTAATGTTTATTTGTTTTTAAAGAAAGCTTCGAGAATAATTTATAAGCTTTTAAAGAAACATCTGATAGAGTACTTGAAGCTTCTGCAAATACAAACAAAACCTGCCCTGCAGCATTTAAGGCACATAGATATGTGGATCAAGCACTTTCAGGTCTCGGGCTCCAGGGCGGGTAGAAGGAGGTGGGGGGTGCTGGTTGGAGTAGAAGAGGAAGCATTTATTGAGGGCTTCCTCTATGCCTCGTGCCGGGATAGATGCTTTTACGTACATTATTTCATTTTGGTAGCACCCAGTCTGTTGAGGGTTGTTCTAACAATCAAATGAGAACTTTAGAGTTCAATGTATCTTTTACGCTGAATTGAGCTGAACTGAAAATGTGGATCTTCTGCCATCAGTTTCGCTTTTATACCAGGCCACGGAATCCATTCAACTCAAGATGCCTAACTCCCCCCAAACTAAGGGTACAGTCAGGGCCTTAAAGGCCATGTGGGGCATTCTCTGCAACTAAAAATATTTCAGCAATGGTAGAGCCTCTGCATTGTTTGGATACAGACTCCTTTCCATCCTTCCTATCCTCTTGGGCCTGAGCCTCCTCATCTGGAAACCAAGAGGACTGGCCTCTATTTCTGATATCCCTCCCAGACCCAGTGATTTGTGAATTTCATTTTTGATTCTGCTGATGCCAAATGTTTACAGCTGAAAGGGGGAGGGCAAACTAATTATAAACAGAACTTTCCCAGCTAAAATCTCAAGGGGTCAAGAAAAATGACTTAAATGTTTTCTGACTTTGACAATCAGAAATGCATTTTTTGTGGCAATAATAAGATACACTGAGAAACAAAACACTTTAAAAAAAATGTTAGTTATTTTATTGAAGTGAAAAGCTTCCAAAAGGGGGGAAAAATAGTCCTCACATCCAACCCCTGCAGATCAGGGTTATTTCTTCACTGTGTGCTGTGTGCTTTACAATAGGAAAACATCCCTCTCTGGGCTCAGTAAAATAGTGTTAATACCATCTCCTTTAAAATGGCGTTCTGATGTTTAATCAATGTTCATAAATCTCTTCAAGATCTTTGCATGATAATTGTGACATTAACTACAAAGTATTATTCTTACAATGGGGTAATTTTATCCAATTAAATCTTCTCTGAGCTACCACCTGGGTAGGAAAGATTGTTATTACTTTGCAAATTACTTCGTACTAAGGTTCCTCATGTTCCCTGGCTATGAGGAAAAGTCCTATCAGAAGCTGTAGAATATTTAATATTTGCAACGTTGACTTTGATGGGACTTTACAGCAAAGAACAATATGCTCCAGTGCTATGCTAGGGGCAGGGCAGAAGGACCTCAATGTCTGAGGATGCATTTTTTTTTTTTTTGAAGATTTACCTATTCATTCTAGAGAGAGGAAGGGCAGAGGGAGAGAGAATCTGAAGCAGACTCCGTGCTCAGCACAGAGCCTGACGCTGCGCTCCCTCTCACGACCCTAAGACCACGACCCAAGACCCAAGCCAAAACCAAGAGGTGGAGGCTTACTTGACTGCGTCACTCTGGTGCCCCGAGGGTGCACCTTTTGCAATGCCATCAGCCATTCTTGGAGCAGCTGTGTAATTAATCACTGGACACGGCATATCATTATTTTGAATGGGATCATAGGAAACTTTGAGTTTTAAGCGAGGAGTCAACTTGGTCTATGAGATTCACTCCAGTTTCTAGAGACTGGAATCTCTCAGGAGCAGTTGGTGGTATTTGATTTTTAAAATGTAGCCCCCTTCAAAAACAATTGCCAGCCATGGAATTGATATTCCATGTATCCTAGCAAGCGCTGGAAATTACCCGGCATGGTTTATTTTTTATTTTTAAAAATTTTAAGTAATCTCTACACCCAACGTGGGGCTTGAACTTACAACCCCGAGGTCAAGAGTCACATGCTCCTCCGACTGAGCTGGTCAGGCCCCCCCTACCTGTTATGTTTTAAATGAATCAGTCTAGACCCTGCTCTTCATTAATTAATGTATTTACCCAAGAAATTATTTATTGATTACCCATGTGCCAGGATCTTGACTAAACGCGACCTGGAGAGACACTGGAGGGTGAGAATATTGTGTGAGTGGATGATCAGTGATAGCTGTCTTCGTGGCCGGTTCATGTGTCGCGTTAGCTGCTGGTTTTATTTTCAGAGCTGTTCTATGAAGTGATATTGTCACACCGAATGAAAATGACTCCCTAACCTCACTTCAGTCCACAGCTGGGGTCAATTCATCAGGCATTCCATGAACTTCTATTACATTCAAGGATAAAAGAGGCATTTATGATAACATAGAAAATGAGAAAAAAATGGCTCACATTTTAGGTCACAAATTTTTAAAGTTTGTAAGGCAAATGAAACGAGAATTTTATCATTTTTAGTGTGTGCAACTGCTCACCCATTTAAGTCCTAATTGTCTCCTTTTCTTCTTTCTCCTTCTGATCATGTCGAAATTGTAGTGATTATTAAAGATTGGCCAAGCACACTGGAAACTGAAAGATTAAATGATCAAAATGGTACTGAGAAAGAAATACTACAGAAAAAGGAAAAAAAATCTACAATCCCACCATCCAAACATGCCTCATAGCACTTTCTTCAGATGTATGCTTTCATACAATTATGCACTTCTGCTTTCCACTGTATTATATCTTTTTTCAAATTATTACATAAATTTTAAATCTGCTTTTAATGTCTGCCTAATGTTATAGAGCCCAGGCATACCTTAATTTAGTTAGGTGCCCCCTATTTTGGATAGTTTGTCTCTAGTACCCCATCCCTTCCCCCACCCCCCCGATTTTAAGTTAAGCTGCAGGGCATATTGTGTATATGTGGAGATTTCTCTACATTTTTAAGACAGATATCTGGAAGTTAGAATTCTAGATCTTTAAAAGACATTAAGATTTTTATGGCTCTAAAGATTTTTTTTTTTTTTGCTGAATTACTTGTCAGCATTGAATATAATAATTTAGGTATTGCCCTACAAAAATTAGTAGGTAAAAATGAACCTTTATTTTTAAAAATTACTTTTTTTTTATTACATGCATATCTTAACAACTAACTGTTTAGCAGTTCTTTTCCTTCCTTTTTGAATTTGTTTATCTTCTTTATGAAATTTTCTGTTAGGGATATTGTAACTGAAAATTCAGAATCTTCTTTCCTATCTGAAGAAATACATGATGCCAACATAAATGATGTTTTTGAAGAAATATTAATGGAATTTAAAATACTTGTAAAAATAAAAAAGCAAAACTGAAAACAGATTTATCATAATTATGTGTATGTTTGAGTATACCTAGGGGGGAAAGTCAATGGAAATACATAACTATATTAATTGTGGTTATAAGATGATGAATAATATTTACTTTTCTTCTACTTTGCTGTATATTCAAGGTTTCGTAAGTGTATGCACACTGTGTTTCTTAAATCAGAAAAAGCTGTTATTTGGAGATATGTCAATTTTCTCTCAACTCAATTTCTTTTTTACTTGGATAATTTTAGGAGCTCAAGTTTCATTGAAACCGGTGGGAATATGCAAGTTTGGAAGCTAAGGGCGGGTAAAAAAGTCCTTTCTGGAAGATCCTTTCCTCTATGAAACCAACAATCCCTAAAAATGTGATTAGAAAGAGAGACCAGATCCGTTCCTCTGAGTGGATGAGGGATAGTCAACATAGGTTCCCTGTAGCTGAACTAGGTGGACAAAACACTTTCTCAGGTGCTGCTCCGTCATTTTCCAGGCTGTCCCGAGGTTTTGCTTAATCTTCTGCCCGAATTTTCATAGTGGTAAGTTATCATGGGTGAAAAGGCACACAAATATATACCTAGAAGTAAATTTTTAAAAAAGTTTGTCCTTGATTTAAAACATCCGGTTTGCACAAGTGATCCTTAGAATTTTCATATTTGGGCAATTTGAATAAAGAAATCTATCGTGTACAAAAGTAATAAGTAGAAAAGCTTTCACGTTTCATTCTTGGTTAGTCAGTGTAACAGCAGAAGCTTGCTTATCCTGACCCCCAGCTCTCAGCAGGGCCCAGCCTTACCTGATGGCACTAGACTCGACTGCAGATAAACGCTGGAGAGGAATGAAAATGACCTCTTGGATGCTGAACTAAAAAAGTCACAGTAAAGACTGATTTCCAAGAATGTTGCAGAGGCATATGTTTTAGAAACCACTCTAGATCTCCAGGTTGGACCAAAAATGGTGAGAAGAATCTCACAGAAATGATAAATTCCTTATTTCTCATCAGTGTAGATATTTGGTCCTCTACATTTTAGGAGCTAGGTCTCCATGAGCGTATACATATAGATTTTAATCAGGATTTTGTCTTCCTTTTCAGGGCAATGTTCCTGGATTAGGCAAAGGGAAAGGGCTCTCTTTGTTCTTTGGGTTTGCAAATCCTACAAGCCTGAGTGAAAGAGGGCATGTACAGGATTAGGGGACTAAGGAATAACAACACTCTTGCTCATCCCCAAACTCCTGGAGTAGGAACAAATGAAAGATTCACAGAGGAGCATGATAGGTGGAGAAACACCATCAGCCTTGGGGGGAAAAAGCTGATTGGAAAACAAGATTTAGATCTGGCCTGGCTAATGCCCATCTGGCCTGTTCAATCAAACAAACCTACCAAGCAAAGGCTTCCCAAGCCAGAGCTGAACAGGTATGTGAGTCCAAAGCAGTCCAAACAGGTATGTGAAGCTATCTGAAACAGAAAGAGAACTCTGCACTAAGCCAACTTCCAAGCTCAGTTCTTCTCTTCCCCCTCTCCACCCCAGTCTCACTGATCAGGAAAACCCATCTGCTTTCAGATAAATGTGAAAGAGATGCTGAGGGGCGCCTGGGTGGCACAGTTGTTGAATGTCTGCCTTGGGCTCAGGGTGTGATCCCGGCATTCTGGGATGGAGCTCCGCATCAGGCTCCTCCCCTGGGAGCCTGCTTCTCCCTCTCCCACTCCCCCTGCTTGTGTTCCCTCTCTCTTTTTCTGTCAAATAAATAAATAAAATCTTTAAAAAAGAAAGAACAAAAGAAAGAAAGAATGAACGAACGAACGAAAGAAATGCTGAGAGAGGGAAAGACTTGGGAAGACCTTCTCCTATACTTTGACTTAAACATGGAAGCTTCCCCTTCTATGCAAATGAGTAGGGATAAGCCTTCTCTCCTCACAAGTAAATGCAGTGAAGGATGATTGAAAAGTAAAGATTCCATGGGTCCAAGGGCAGCTCTCTCGGGGTATGCCTAAACTGGTGTCTTTAGGACTTCCAGGGGAAGTTGGCAGGGTATTAACAAGATGATAATTGTTTTCTGCTCCCCAAACTTGAAAACAACAGCAAAGTAGTCTCTGCCACACTCCTTAAATAATTCTTGATAAAGTTTGTGAAGACAGAAGATGCTGGGAATCTTGAAACACAGATCCTATCTCACTCCTCTGTATCCAACACCGTAGGGAACATGAAAAGGTACATGTCTCAAAAACTCACCCCGTGTCCTTAATTTGCAAGGAAATGGACTGGGAGTGTGTGTGGTCAGCCAAGGGGAGATCATCTGAACAGCCCCTCCTAGAGTTTAAGTTCCATGGAGAGTGGGTGACTCATTCAAAGTGGGAAGAATCACCAGGACTAACTAACCATTGTAATTTTATCTGTTTGGGAAGAAGACGGGAAACAGCCCACAGCAGGATCACTCAGAGGTAGTGGGTTCCAACCACAAGGTGCAATTTTACATGAAGAAAAGAGGAAAGCAATAAGACAATGACTTCTCAGGGTATAACGGACCAAGAGACTAGCAGAGTCAACGCCCTAGCAGGTTTCTTCTGATCTCTACTGTGGATTAAAACTGTGAGTACCAAGGTCCTGAAGTTTTGCCTATTTAAACATCCATTCCTTATGCTTCTGGCTCCAGGGATGGGAGAGGAATGGTAGCAGCTTTTGGTGGCATGGGGGTGGGGTGGGGTGGGGAGGGGAGGGTGAGGCTGGGGAAGACATCTGAGTGCTGTTTCTTTTAAGATTAAGTATCTGCTGTTCCTGAATTGGGGGGAAAATTTAAAAATCCCCTATGACCATGCAGCAGAGGAAGAGGATAAACTAACTAGGGGAATAAATCCAAGTAGAGAGATTTAAAACATCACAGAAGAAGAAGAAGAAGAGGAGGAGGGAGGGGGAAAGGGAGGGAGGGGGGAGGGAGAAGGAAGGAAGGAAGGAAGGAAGGAAGGAAGGAAGGAAGGAAGGAAGGAAGAGGAGGAGAAGGAGGAGGAGGAAGAGGAGAAAATAGAATCACTCCACTAATCATAGCAGATTTGGTCCAGTTTCTGGCCAGCTCACTATCTCCCTTACATGATAGAAATTCAGAATCTAGAACAGAAATTCTTAGCATATAGACTTCAAAGAGAGTCTACAAACAGGGCCCAGATGAGGAGGCACAGAGAATCATTGAGAATCCATGCACATAGAACCCAGACCAAAAGAAAGTCTGTGTAGATCCATACTCATCAAATGACAGTATCTGAAAAGAAATAAGCTAGCATCTATTAAAAATATCATAGACAAAAAGGAAGAAAGTAAGAGAAATGATAGGGTAATGATACAAAAATCCAGTATGAAGAAAGATATGCCAAAGAAATGAAAAATACTTTGTTTGCAAGTGCTATGCAGTCAAATAAGCTAAAGGAAGTATTAATCTTTGAAAAAAATCATCAAAGTGTATAAAAAATGTTATGAATTAGAAAAGAAAATTGAAGAGTAAATAAAATAATAGAGACCAATATGAAGAAAAATCTTTAAATTCTACTGGGAGGAAATAAAAAGAAATAAATAGGAGGGCCTATCTGTTTCATGGATAGGAAGACTAAAGACATTTATTGTCACTAAATTATTCCATAAACTCAATAAAATCTGTGAGTATGGTATTTGACGGGATTTGGAGGAATAGGTAAGTGTGAATATCCAGAATGAGTTGTAAAAGAAAACAAAAATGGTGTTGGTCTTGCTGGCAATTTCAGCTAATTGCAAAAATACGATATTTAAAACAGTATGGTACTGAAGAGGTATGGGTAGATGGGAAACAGAGCAGAGCTAAAGAATGAGGGAACTCCACTCTGGAAAACAGTATGGAGGTTCCTCAATGAGTTGAAAATGGAGCTACCCTACGACTCAGCAATTGCATTACTAGGAATTTATCCCACAGGTACAAGCGTAGTGATCCGAAGGGGCACCTTCACCCCAATGTTTACAGCAGCAATGTCCGCAATAGCCAAACTATGGAAAGAGCCCAGATGTCCATCTACAGATGAATAAAGAAGATGTGGCATACACACAGATTCACACACACACACACACACAAAAAAACCCTACAATGGAATATTACTCAGCCATGAAAAAAACGAAATCTTGCCATTTGCAATGACACGGATGGAACTAAAGGGTATTATGCTAACCAACATAAGTCAATCAGAGAAAGACAATTATATGATTTCACTCATATGTGGAATTTAAGAAACAGAGGAGCATAGGGGATGTGTGGGAAAAATAAAACAAGACTAAATCAGAGAGGGAGACAAAGCATAAGAGACTCTTAATCATAGGAAACAAACTGAGGGTTTCTGGAGGGGAGGGGGTGATCACAAGGGGTAACTGGGTGATGGACATTAAGGAGGGCACATGATGTAATGAGCAAGGGGTGCTACATAAGACTGATGAATCACTGAACTCCATTATATATATATCACATCCTCTTTATCCATTCATCCGTAGATGGACACTTAGGCTGTTTCCATATCTCGGCTGTTGTAAATACTGCTGCAGTAAATATAGGGGGGCATAAATCTTTTTGATTCAGCATTTTTGTTTTCTTTGAGTAAATACTCAGTAGTGAAATTACTGGGTTGTATGGCATTTTTATATTTAATTTATTGAAGAACCTCTGTACTGTTTTCCACAATAGTTGCACTTATGTGATACATAAGGTTGAAATTTTCAACAAAAAAAGTGTCACTAAAACAGAATGTAAATATCTTACATTTTCAAAAACGGAATTAAAATCACTTTAAATTGGAAAAAAGATATTATATTTAAGTCATGCCCTTTTTTTTTTTTAAAGATTTTATTTATTTATTTGACAGAGATAGAGACAGCCAGCGAGAGAGGGAACACAAGTAGGGGGAGTGGGAGAAGAAGAAGCAGGCTCACAGCCGAGGAGCCTGATGTGGGACTCGATCCCATATGCCGGGATCACGCCCTGAGCCGAAGGCAGACGCTTAACCTCTGTGCCACCCAGGCGCCCCTAAGTCATGCCCCCTTTTTATTTTTTATTTTTTTTATTATATTATGTTAATCATCATACAGTACATCCCCGGATTCCGATGTAAAGTTCGATGCTTCATTAGTTGCGTATAACACCCAGTGCCACCATGCAATACGTGCCCTCCTTACTACCCATCACCAGTCTATCCCATTCCCCTGGCCCCTCCCCTCTGAAGTCTTCAGTTTGTTTCTCATAGTCCATAGTCTCTCATGTTTCATTCCCCCTTCTGATTACCCCCCTTTTCTTTATCCCTTTCTTCCCCTACCGATCATCCTAGTTCTTATGTTCCATAGATGAGAGAAATCATATGATAATTGTCTTTCTCTGCTTGACTTATTTCACTTAGCATTATCTCCTCCAGTGCCGTCCATGTTGCAGCAAATGTTGAGAATTCGTTCTTTCTGATAGCTGAGTAATATTCCATTGTATATATGGACCACAGCTTCTTAATCCAGTCATCTGTTGAAGGGCATCTCGGCTCCTTCCATGATTTGGCTATTGTGGACAATGCAGCTATGAACATTGGGGTGCATATGGCCCTTCTCTTTACTACGTCTGTATCTTTGGGGTAAACACCCAGTAGTGCAATGGCTGGGTCATAGGGTAGTTCAATTTTTAACTTTTTAAGGGACCTCCACACTGTTTTCCAGAGTGGCTGTACCAACTTGCATTCCCACCAACAATGTAGGAGGGATCCCCTTTCTCCACATCCTCTCCAACAATTGTTGTTTCTTGCCTTGTCTATCTTTGCCATTCTAACTGGCGTAAGGTGGTATCTCAGTGTGGTTTTGATTTGAATTTCCCTGATGGCTAATGATTTTGAACATTTTTTCATGTGTCTGTTAGCCATTTGTATGTCTTCATTGGAAAAGTGTCTGTTCATATCTTCTGCCCATTTTATGATTTGTTTATTTGTTTCTCGTGTATTGAGTTTGAGAAGTTCTTTGTAGATCTTGGATACCAGTCCTTTATCTGTGGTGTCCTTTGCAAATATATTCTCCCATTCCGTGGGCTGTCTCTTAGTTTTTTTGACTGTTTCCTTGGCTGTGCAGAAGCTCTTTATCCTGATAAAGTCCCATAAGTTCATTTTATCTTTTATTTCTCTTGCCTTTGGAGATGTGTCGTGAAAAAGGTTGCTCTGGCCGATGTCATAGAAGTTGTTGCCTATGTTCTCCTCTAGAATTTTGATGGATTCCTGTCTCACATTGAGGTCTTTCATCCATTTGGAGTTTATTTTTGTGTATGGTGTGAGAGAGTGGTCAAGTTTCATTCTTTTGCATGTAGCTGTCCAATTTTCCCAGCACCATTTATTGAAGAGACTGTCTTTTTTCCACCGGATGTTTTTTCCTGCTTTATCAAAGATTAGTTGCCCAAAGAGCCGAGGGTCCATTTCTGGGTTCTCTATTCTGTTCCATTGGTCGATGTGTCTGTTTTTGTGCCAGTACCATGCTGTCTTTGTGATCACAGCTTTGTAGTACAGCTCGAAATCCGGCATTGTGATGCCCCCAGCTTTGTTTTTCCTTTTCAACAGTTCCTTGGAGATTCGGGGCCTTTTCTGGTTCCATACAAATTTAAGGACTATTTGTTCCAGTTCTTTGAAAAATGTCCTCGGTATTTTGATCGGGATAGCATTGAAAGTGTAGATTGCTCTGGGTAGTATGGACATTTTAACTATGTTAATTCTTCCAATCCATGAGCATGGAATATTTTTCCATCTTTTTATGTCTTCCTCAATATCTTTCAAAAGTGATCTATAGTTTCTAGCATATAGGTCCTTTACGTCTCTGGTTAAGTTAATTCCAAGGTAACGCATGGTTTTTGGTGTTATTGTAAATGGGATGGATTCCCTAATTTCTCTTTCTTCAGTCTCGTTATTCGTGTATAGAAATGCAACTGATTTCTGGGCATTGATTTTGTATCCTGCCACCTTACTGAATTGTTCTATAACTTCTAATAGTTTGGGAGTGGATTCCTTTGGGCTTTCCATATAGAGTATCATGTCATCTTCATGCCCCCTTTTTAAATCTTTATCTCTTGGTAAGGTGAACACCATTTATTTTTTTATGAAGTTTTCTGTATTCTACTAATTTGAGTTAATGGAATTACATTCCTCACTCTGCTGGGTATTTTTTGTTTAGCAAGAAAGAAAAATGAGATAAAGACAATGCAAATTCATTAAATTCAGTTTCTATTCTCGTTATTATCATTATTTGTCATTTTTTCCTATTGAAGACCTCTTCAACCAGAAGCTTACGAGCGTAATTTCTGTTATTAAAATTCTAAATGGTTTTCAAAAAAAAAAGAAAGAAAGAAAGAAAGAGAAAAAAAGAAAAAAAGAAAAAAAAATTCCTGACATTATTAGCTACCTGGAATCATATTTTGGATTTTTTTTTTTTTTTACTTATTCAGGATCTATTTCTTTAGGCTTAAAGATTTTATTCAAATGGAACAGTTCTGAAGGAGTTCAGGCATCTGTGGACTGGAACAATTCTCCTGCAGTGAAGGAGCAACACTGTACTCAACTTCCTCTATTGATTTAAGGTATTCCTGGGAGTGAGTACTTCCTGTCTACACCCCATACCACCAGCAATGTCCCCTCTCCAGGTCCATTTTGCTGTCTGAGGGCTAGGGTTCAACCTTGGTTCCATGTGACCTGGGGCAGCCAGGAGCTAAGCTATTGGAATCTTTTGTTCAGAACATAGGATACGTCACAGGATTTAGAAGAGTAGCAGAAGGAGGCACATGAAGAGAGGAAGAGAAATCCTTCCCGCTGTGATGAGCAAAAGAGAACACGGAATTTTCTAATTTTTATATTCACACCAGGTGGGAAATAAACAAGAGAAACATGAGACCATAGAATGATAAAGCTACGATAGCATCCCAGAGGCGGTCTCGTGCAGGATACTTACGGATAAGGAAACTGAACCCCCAAGAGTTGACTTGCCCAAGGGACTGTTTATTTGGATAGTAGATAAACCAGAAGCACTGATTTTTTTAAAAAGTTGGCTCTCCTCTTTTGTGAAGAATAAGAAACAGTGAGTGGGAAGAAGTGGAGCTCATTCCTAAACAATTAGGGAGAATGGAAAAAGAGAATTCTGAAGCAATTCAAGTTTTTTTTATCTCTTTTTTAAAAAAATTATGACTCTGAAGGCCTTGACACTAACACAATAGAAACAGAATATAGCAAAACCAAAGCAGGGGAGAAGGGTAAGGATGTTTGAGAAGGTCAGTGCTCCTTCCCCCTTCTCTCTCAGTCTCTAGTTTGAGAATACCCTCTTGCAACTATAAGCCTTCTCGCTGCCTCACTCCAACAATGCGGAGGAGGCTGGCATGGGGAACACGCCCTGGGTTGTGTATGGGCAGGCAGATTTCTGTGCTCTCCAATCTAATTTATGACTTCCCAATCTATTTAAAACAATCTGGGGATGTCCTAATTTATGTTTACATAAAATGCACTATTAGGGCATGGGGTTTAGCTCTGAAGTTATATGGTGTGAGTTCTAATCCCAGTTCTTGCATGCATCAACCATATGACTTCACTGAAGCGACTAAAACTCTGTGCCTCTGTTTCCTCATCAGTGAAATGGAGATGATCACAGCTGTAGCCACCATGTTGGCTTATCAGTAAGTATGCAATAACCATCACAGCGAGCATGTGAAATGACATCCCTGCAACAGCAGCAGTGAGAGGGCAAAGGCAAGCCGCTTTTGTTTAGGCTTCTTTCTTTAAATTCTACTTCATTTATTATCGTTCAAAACTGACTGTTCCAGTGAGAAGATGAATTGAGTCCCACAGCAGCCAGTGTCCTGCAAAGTGCACTGATCTAGCCAGGAAACACTACTGCCAGTTTCAGCTAAGATGCTGTATAGCCCTGAGCGAACTTCTCGAACTTCCTTGTTTTCTCTCCATTTGCCTTCATATGTCAAATGGCCATATCAAACAACACCCCCCTTATGTACAATCCACATAGAAGGGCAAAAATTAGATCAGAGATGTGAATGTGCCTTAGCAAGTACATGACGATTTACAGAAATGAACCTAAGATTACTATTACCCTCTGAGATATTCCATTGATTCTTGGTTTTGAGTAACCAACGGGAACAAAAGAACTTGAAAACAAGAGCTTTTCCTGAGGCTACCTGACAATACGTAACCAGCTGCTTGAGGAAGAAAAAGGTAGAAGAAAGCATCCTCAAGTGTCTGATCATTTATATACACTTATTCTTGAGAGTAACACTCTTAAAAACAGCTTTATTGATATAAATTGACATACAAAAAAGAGAGCGTATTTAAGGTGTACAATTTTATAATTTTTGCCACATGTATCAATCCATGAAACCATTACCACAATCAAGAGAGTGCATATATCCATCACCCTCAGAAGCCCCCTATTTCTGTAATTCCTTCTTGACCTCAGGGAACTGCTGGTCTACCTTCTGTTGCTATGTATTAATTTGTAATCTCTAAAATTTTATATAAGTGGAATCAGATTTTATGTATTCCTTTTTTGTATGGCTTCTTTCATACAGTATAATTATGTTGAGACTCAACCATGTTGTGTATATCTATCAGTAATTTATTCTTTTTTCAAAACATTGTTCCTATTTTGATTTTCATTTTGTTTATCCATTCACCTTTTGATGTTTGTTTCCAGTTTTTGCTTATTATAAATAAAGCTGCCATAAACACTTGTGTAAAAATCTTTACATGGATATATGCTTTTATTTCTCTTGGGTAAATACCAAGAAGTGGAATGGCTGAGTCATATACGTATGTTTACCTTTCAGGAAACAGTCAAACTATTTTCCTAAGAGGTTGTTCTATTTTACATTTCTACCGGAAACTATGAGAGCTCAGCCTTCTCCAGATGCTAGCCAACACTTGGTATTGTCAATCTTTTTAACTTTAGTTATTCTACTAGAGTGTAGTGGTATGTCATTGTGGTTTTAATTTGCATTTCCATAATTATTAAAGTTACTGAACCTCCATGTATTTGTGCTCTTTCCAGATTTTTTCTTGTGGTTGATCTAGTTTCATAGCATTGTGGTAGAAAAGATGCATGGTATGTCTTCTATCTTTTTGAATTTGTTGAGACTTGTTTTGTGGCCTATTATGTGATCTATTCTGGAAAATGTTCCATGTGTACTCGAAAAGAATGTGTATTCTGCTGCTTTAGGATGTAATATTCTGAATATATCTATTAAATCTATCTGGTACAGTGTGTCATTCAAAGCCACTGTTTGCTTGTTGATTTTCTGGTTAGATGATCTGTCCATTGATATAAGTGGAGTGTTAGAGTCCCCTACTATTATTGTATTGCTATTGATTAGTTCCTTTATGTTTGTTTTTAACTGTTTCATGTACTTGGGTGCTGCCATGTTGGGTGCAAAAATATTTACAATTGTTATACCTTCTTTTTTTTTTTTTAAAGATTTCTTTATTTGAGAGAGAAAGAGAGAGTGTGTGTGCATGCGATCAAGGGGAAGGGCAGAGGGAGAGCGAGAGGGAGAAATTCCTCAAGCCGACTCCCCTGCTGAGTGCAGAGCCTGACTTGGGGCTTACTCCTAGAACCCCAAGTTCATGACCTGAGCTGAAATCAAGAATTGGATGCTTAACTGATTGAGCTACACAGGCAACCCAGTTGTTATATCTTCTTGAGTTGTTCCCTTTACTATTATATAGTGTTCTTCTTTGTTTCTTGTTACAGTCTTTGTTTTTTTTGTTTTTTTTTATATTTTATTATTATATTATGTTAGTCACCATACAGTACATCCCTGGATTCCGATGCAAAATTCGATGCTTCATTAGTTGCGTNATTTAGCTATTGTGGACAATGCTGCTATGAACATTGGGGTGCATATGGCCCTTCTCTTCACTACGTCTGTATCTTTGGGGTAAACACCCAGTAGTGCAATGGCTGGGTCATAGGGTAGCTCAATTTTAAACTTTTTAAGGGACCTCCACATTGTTTTCCAGAGTGGCTGTCCCAACTTGCATTCCCACCAACAATGTAGGAGGGATCCCCTTTCTCCACATCCTCTCCAACAATTGTTGTTTCTTGCCTTGTCTATGTTTTAAAGGCTACTTTGTCTAATATAAGTATAGTTACCCTGGCTTTCTTTTCACATCCATCTGCATGATAAATGTTTCTCCAGCCCCTCACCTTCAATCTGCGTGTGTCTTTAGGTCTGAAATGAGTCTCTTGTAGGCAGCATAAATGAATCTTATTTTTTTATTCATTCCATCATCCTATGTCTTTTGACTGGAGTATTTAGTCCATTTGCACTTGAAGTAATTATTGATAGGTGCATACTTATTGTCATTTTGTTACTTGTTTTGTGGTTGTTTTTGTAGTTCTTCTCTGATCTTTCTTCTCTTGCTCTCTTCTGTCATGGTTTGCTGGCTTTCTTGTGGTATACTTGGATTCCTTTTTCTTTATTTTTTGCATATCTATTACTGGTTTTGATTTGTGGTTACCATCAGGTTTATCTTCTCATGTGCTTATTGGCTCTTTGTGTATCTTTATTCAGAGATGTCTACTCAAATTCTTTGTCTGTTTTTAAATTGGCTTATTTTTATTGTTGAGTTTTAAGATTTCTTTATATATTCTAGATATAAATTCCTTATCAAATATATGCTTTGCAATTATTTTCTATCACTCAGTGGTTGTCTTTTCATTTCCTTGCTCAAAAGTTTTTAAATTTTGGTGAAGTTCAATTTATCTATTTTTTTCTTTTGTTGCTTATGCTTTGAGTACCACATCTATGAAAATACTGCCTAATTCAAGGTCACAAAGATGTTTCTTCTAGGACTTACAATTCTAGCTTTTACATTTTGGTTTGTGATCCATTTTAAGTCAATTTTTGTATATGGTGTGGGATATGGATAATAGTTCCAGCACCATTTGTTGAAAAGACTATTCTTTCTCCACTGAATTGCCTTTGTACCTTGTCAAAAATCAGTTGTTGGTTTGTGTGGGTCTCTTTATGAACTCTCTATTCTGTTTCATTGATCCATTTGTCTACTGTCTTGATTTCTGTAGTTTTATAAGAAGCTTGGAATCAAGTAGTGTTAGTACTCCAACTTTGTTCTTTTCCAAAATTGTTTTGGCTGCTCTGGGTATTTTGCATTTCCATTTCCAGTTTGTCAGTTTCTACAAAAAAGCCCGCTGAGATTTTGACAGAGATTGTGCTGAATGCATAGATTATTTGAAGAGAATTGACATCTTAATAATAATGGGTTTGCTGAGCCATGAATACAGTATATCTCTTAATTTATTTAGGTCCTCCTTAATTTATCTCTGCAATATTTTGTAGTTTCCAGTGATGGTGCTTCTATATCTTTTGTTCAATTTATCCCTGAGTATTTCACGTTTTTTTTGTCCTCATAAAATAGAAATTATTTAAGATCCATTTTAGAGTAACAGAAAAATTGAGATTGTACAGTGTTTCCATATGTCCATCCTATGGGATATATGAAAAGTTTCCCCAATGAAACAGCTTACACTAGTATATTTGTTATAATTAATGAGCAAATGTGGACAGACTATTATTAAAGTCCATTTTTCAAATTACCCTAGTTTTTTTGGTCTAAAGTCCTTTTCTGTTCCAGGACCCTACCCAGGAGACCATATTGTATTTACTCGTCATGTCTCTTTAGGCTCCTCTTGGCTGTGATACTTTCTCAGACCTTCCTTGTTTTTGATCGCCTTGACAGTTTGGAGGAGTACTGGCCAGATATTTTATAGAATACCCTTTGGGACTGATCTGGTGGTGTTCTCATGATTACACTGGGTTATGTGTTTTGGGGAGGAAAACCATAGAAATAAATTTCCATTTCATATATAATATCGAGGGTATATACTGTCAACGTGATTTGTTAGTGTTGATACTGACCCTGATTATCTGGCCAAGCTAGAGTCTGTCAGGTTTCACCACTGTGAAGTTACTAGTTTTTCCTCCCTTTCCATACTTACTCTTCGGAAGGAAGTCACTATGCACAACCCATGCTTAAGGAGCAGGGAGTTATGTCCCCTGACCTTGAGGGTAGAATATTGACATAAATAATGTGAAATTCCTCTGCATGGGGATTCCTTTCTTCTCCCCCATTTATTTATTGACTCATGCATTTATTTACATCAGTATGGACTCAAGGATATTTACATTATGCTTTGAATTAAAATCCAATACTACTCTTTTTTTTTTGCTCAAATTTTTCTAGCTTTGGCTATTGAGAAATCTTTCAGTTAGCCACTATATCCCTTTGGCATACTTCTATCAACGTGCATGTGTTTTCACACTTCCTTGCTTTATGACACTACAAGATGCTCCAAAAGCATCCTCTATAATCCTGTCCCCAACCTAGAACCAGCCATTTCTCCAGGCAGCCTTGGGTTTATTTATTGGAGAACAGTATTAGAAACTAAGATGCATCTGGACACTAAGTGTACTTGTTGCTACTGGGATGTTATTGCTTCCAGGCCTTCTCAGCTGAAGAAAATATGTGATTTTACATTTGTTTGTGGAGTGTATACAATCTGTCTATTTCTATGTGTAACCATCTGATCTACGTGAAGCTAAACATGAGTTCATATTGATATTATCCACTATAATCCATTACCACACTGACCATTCTAACCTGCTCTCTTGCTTATCTGTAAATTCCCACTCCAATAGTGAGAACCTGAATCCCACTGCCCACTTACTTCATTGTTCGATTCCACTGTACATGTGCAGCAACATCAGAATTGTTAATGTGCCTCTATTAGAAATGCCTTTATCAACTAGAGTGCAGTTCTCATGTGCAGTTTCTTTTGCTTTTAGCTTTACACATTACACTCCTTTCTAAAGTCACTTAGGTCAGCACCTTTCCCTCATCTCCTGCAGTGAGCTCCTGTCATACATTTGTAAACAGATTCTTTCATCAGAGTCTACTTTCCATCCTAGGACGCATGACCTCTCAAATGACTGGTTTTTAAAATTTGAATACATTAAGGTTCACTCTCTGTGCTGTAAATATCTATGAGTTGTCTCCAATGTGTGATATCATGTACCTATCCACACATCTTTACAGCACCAGACAAAATCATTTCACTGCCCTGAAAAACCCTACCCATCACGTAGTGAAGCCTCTCTCCCTAGAGACCACTGATCTTTTTGTTGTCTGCGTAATTTTGTCTTAGAAAGTTAGTTGGGGTCACAGCCTTTTCAGAATAGTTTTTCACTTAGCAATACCCAATAGCTCCTCTATGTCTCTGGTGACCGGCGAACTCATTTTTTAAAAAATTACTAAATAGGGGCGCCTGGGTGGCACAGTGGTTAAGCGTCTGCCTTCGGCTCAGGGCGTGATCCCGGCGTTATGGGATCGAGCCCCACATCAGGCTCCTCCGCTATGAGCCTGCTTCTTCCTCTCCCACTCCCCCTGCTTGTGTTCCCTCTCTCACTGGCTGTCCCTATCTCTGTCGAATAAATAAAATAAAATCTTTAAAAAAAATTACTAAATAAAATTCCATAGTGTGGATGTATCTCAGTTTGTTTATCTAGTCACACATTGAAAGACATCTTAGCTGCTTCCATTTTGGGGGAATTATGAATAAAGATGCTATAAACATGTCAGGTTTTGTGCGGACATAATGTTTTCAAAATACTCGCATAAATACCTAGGAGAGCAATTGCTGGATCATATGGTAAAAGTATGTTCAGCTTTGTAGGAAGCTGACAAACTATCTTTCGAAGTGGCTGTACCATTCTGTATTCCCGCCAAAAATGAATGGGAGCCCTTGTTGTTTTGTATCTTTGTCAGCATTTGGTGTTGTCAAATTTAGGGGTTTTAGTCATTCTAATAGATGTGTACTGATAACACATTGCTGATTTAATGTGCAATTCCCTACTGGTACATGATGTTGAACATCTTCTCAGAGGCTTGTTTGCCATTTTTTGGTAAGGTATTGATTAGATCTTTTGCCCATTTTTTCAGTGGAATTTTTTTTTCTTATTGTTGAATTTTGAGAGTTCTTTGCATATTTTGGATCCAAGACCTTTATCAGATACATGTTTTTCCCAGTTTGTGATTTGCCTTTTATTTTTCTTAACAGTGTCTTTTTCAAAGTAGAAATTTTTAATTTTAATAAAGTCCAATTTAATAATTTTTTTCATGGATCATATTTTTAGTATTGTATGACATCCTGGTCATGTAGGCCTCACAGAATGACCTGGGAAGTATTTCTTCCTTTTCAATTCTCTACTTAAGTGTTTGGTAGAAATCACAAGTGAAACTATTTGGGCCTGTTGTTGTTAATTTTTTTTTTTTAAAGTAGGCGTGGAGTCCAACTTGGGGCTCAAACTCACAACCATGAGATCAAGACCTGAGCTGAGATCAAGAATTCAACCCTTAACAAAATGAGACACCCAGGTGCTCCTGTTTGTTAATTTTTTGTGTGTTTTTTGGTGGTAAGGTTTTTAACTACAATTTCGATCTCTTTAATGGGGATATTCAGATGATCTGTTTCTTCTGAGTAAGCTTTGGTAATTGTATCTTTCAAGGAATTTGTCCATTTAATCAAGTTTTTGAATTTGTTGGCACATAAATGTTCAAAACAGTCCCCTATTACCCTGTGGTGTGGGTCCGTCCCATTCCCTCCCCTCCAGGACTCTGTCCTGAGGCTGGCCCCCTGAATTCTTAGCTCCACTTTCTCTGCTCACAGTTCGCCGTGCTCATGGCTCTATGGCTTTCTTCTGTCTGCCCCACTGCTTGGAAACTCAGTACAAACCCAGGGTTCATCTCAGGTTTTCCTCGCCTTTGCGGATCACTGGCTTTCATTCCTTGATACCCAGTGCCTTGAAAACTGCTGTTGCATAGATATATTTTGGTTTGTTTTTTGGTTGCCTCAGGTAGGAAGATAAATCTGATCCCTGTTGCTCCATCTTGGCCAGAAGCGGAAGTCCAGAAGTCTCACTCAGTTTTTAAGGCCTTAAAAAAATAGTCCCCACTTAAACATCATGCATTTGTATTTCCCAAATAAGCTGACTTTTCTCAGTGTCTCTGCCAAGCGTTTTCAAAAGCTAGTGTTTTTGCAATCACCAGGAAGCTCAATAGAAATGCATATTGCCATGTCCCACTCCAGGGAATTTGGTTTGTCTAGTTCTGGTCTGCTCAGTAATACATCCCTGAGTGTTCTGAGGACCAATTCCTTCGGAAACCTGCAACTATTTGACATACCGTTTCCTCCTGCTAGAATTCCTGTCTTACTTTTTAAGTCAGCTTCACTGTCTTCTGGAAACATCAGCCTCTCCAGGCTGAGTTAATTACTGCCTCCTTTGTGTTCACATATCACTTAAAAAAAAAACAAACACCCCACACAGCTCTATTTCTATACTTGCACAGTGCATTATAATTATTCGTGTGTTTATCTTCATCACTAGATTATGAACTCCTTAAGCCTTAAATTCTAAAACACGGCCTGGTACATAGGTGATGCTTGGTAAATTTACCTTTTTGGAATATGTAAACAAATGATTGGACAAGAAGGACAAAGACTTCAAATAGTTCCACATTCAGAAGCTGAGCTCCATCCCCCCATAGTGTCCACACAGTTCCCAGTTGCCCAAACTCACACCTGAATGGCCTTGGATGCTTGTTAAACACAGGGTCCTGGGCCCCGTGTGGACTATTCAGTCTGGCTCTTGGGGCCGATGTCGAGACTTGTTTAGGATGTGGTATAAGGCAATCATTCCAAAACTTGGCTGCTAATCAGAATCACACGTGGGGCTTGCAACAACACATATTCTGGGGTCCCATCTCCAAAGATTCTGACCAACTCACTGTGGGGTAGAGACCAGGAAGCCATATTTTTAGGTTTCAGGTGATTCTTACTATTAATGAGCCAGATTTGAGAAATATTGGTTTGTAGTTCTTCTGATCCAGAAACACAGGTCAAAACCACCTCAGGGAAAAAAAAAAAAAGAGTTCACAAGACTAGTTCCCAGCTCCAGGGTGTCTGATTCAGAAGTTTCAGGATGAACTCCTGTGTATATGACTTTGCTATCCACTCCTGGCTGAGGAATTTTAAAATTTGATGAATACTCGTAATAAATGAAGGTTTGTCTTTTTTCTTTTCCTTTGAGATTAATTTTATGTAAACCGCTTGATTCTGGGTTTGCCTGCCCCTCCCCTCACTTCTCTTAAGGCTATCCTGGCAGGGCTGAAAGGCTCAATAGCTTCATCCTCCTTTCCTCCCATCTTGAGGGTTTTTGCTCTCCACTGTTTAGTTTCTGGGGCCTGTGTCTAGGAACTGCTCAATAATTGTTTTGAATGAAACTGCCATTATTTGGTGATAATGGGGAGAGAAATTGGCGTTGCAGAAAGAGGTGGTTTCCCTTCGCCCTCTTCTTCCACCAGGAGTTTTTCTTGTACATTCATCAAGATTAAGTAGGCTCTCCCAATTTTCAACTACCACCCTCTTCAAAGCACTCAGAGTTGCCACAGCAGAGCAGGAAGAGAAGACTTGTGGTCTTGACAGTGACGGGGGAGGGGCCTAACAGGCCAAAAAAGCTGAGGCTTGCGTGTGAACTTCAGGAAAGCTTATTCAAGTCGAATCACAAACGTGTTCAGGTCTGCCCTCCTTTAACACAAGCCTGGGGTAGTCAGGTTCCCTCTGGGTGTCAAGGAATGGATGTAAAATATGGCAGAAAATGGCTCGATTCCCTCCTTCTCTTTTGCTGGGACACTCCTTTGCCTCTGTCTTCTGGGTGCTTCCACGCGGCGGTATCAGCTCTTTGCTTGGCTCTGA
Organism: Ailuropoda melanoleuca; assembly: GCF_002007445.2. Lineage (NCBI taxonomy): Eukaryota > Metazoa > Chordata > Mammalia > Carnivora > Ursidae > Ailuropoda > Ailuropoda melanoleuca. The sequence continues at coordinate 89,646,833 of NC_048221.1, read as the reverse complement.
TGACCAGACGGCGCCGATGTTTTACCTCCGCGGAGTTATTTACCCTCGATATATATATCGCCCTGACAACTTAACAGCTAATGACTGTTTCTTTGTGAAAGGTGATCATCTTGAGAAGCCTGCCAGCCGCTCTGAGAAGGGGAGGAAGATGCGTCCTGCTACAGTTACAAGGAGTCTGACTATGGATCATTGTCCCGACTCAGGGAGTCAAAACTGTGGAATAGACCCTAGTCAGTTTCCCCCTTTGGTTAAATTGATCTTAAGTAAGTGAAGCATACTCACGCACATAGGCAGTTTTTGATCCTTTTATGCTCCCTTTGTCTGACCGGAACTGGGACACTCGGGGACAAGCAGGTTGCGCGTCCTGAGTTTCTCCAAGCTAGCAGGTTTCGAGCTGTTTGTGTGTCTTGTAGCAATTCATCAGCTGGGTTTTTTAAAGGACTTGTAAGGTGCCAAAATACCACTGAAGCGAGAGGAAAAGTGTTCAGCTAGGGTCATTCACAAATGAGCTTTCTGCTAGTTTTGTCTACAAGAGGGCCCTTGTTCAAAAGGCCTGAAAAAATAACTCCTTGCAATGAAAGAGGTTACTTTGCACTGATAGGGAGACTCAGTATGCCGTCACATTAACTGGCTCCTTCCCCAGTAAGTCTCCCTCCTGGGAAGCTGTATTATTGGAAAATGGCAGTTATCAAGAGGACACTTTCGTCAATTTTAGTGGATTGGATACTCAGCTTCAAATTAGCAGAGGGTTTTTTTTTTCTTTTCATTTAAATGTCCTTGCTTCTTGAAACACTAATAGCGGGTAAGGACAGTAAGTGATTGCATATGGAAAATGAAAATGCTCACTAATTTCAGGATGAAAGGTGGGGGGGGGTCAAATAATTATGCTTGAGTAAGTGGTTTCTAGCTTTTCACTTTGAGTTTAGGTTATATCTCTTTACACTTCAGAACTTTATTTCAGATCACATGCCTACCTTGTACCAAACTGATATAGCCAGTATCACTAAAGGAAGTATTTTCTAAGAGGAAAGCGCAAAGGTTTATTGTTAAAATAAGCAATGTCTTTGTTTCTTTGATAAAACATAAATCATACAGTAAAACAGTATTCCTATGAAAAAACAAGTCAAATTTCCTTTTAGAGAACCTTCCGATTGGCAATTTTATTGGAAAATCGCAGAGATTTTTTTTCTTCGTTTATCTGCTTTTTGCCTGTCAGAAGGCATGGCTTTCTATGCTGAAATCCTGAATGCATTTGCCTGGTCAATGACCTTGGAAACTTTATCAGCATTCTATACGTTTATGTAACTTGGAGTTGGGGCTGGACATATACCTTTCCATGTGGAAACATTTACATTTCTGAGGAACCATTTTAATTTAAGGATGCCATATAATTTGGGGTCTCAGTGTATAGACTCAGGTGACTAAATCTGCAATTGAAACTATAAATTCTGCTTTCAGAAATTACTTTTTTTAAACAAACAGTGGCAAACCTAAGTTCATTTTAGTATTTCTTCTTTCTATAAAACAACAAAGTGGCACCACCTCCTGAATATATCTATCTGCCCGTCTCTAAACGTCTATCGACCACCTGATCCATCAGCCCTCCCGGAAGAATGCCAATAGCCCCACAAGCATGACCGACAGGATTAAATATCATCTCTCCAAGGACTGATCAAGAAGCATAACAACAGCACGATATTCATATTTTTTCCTTACCTGTAACTTCATTGAAAATAAATACCGAACGGTGATACAAGTACTAGTAATTTTGGGGATTTAATATGGCGTTTTCCATCAATAAAGTGTTTTATCACCATCAGATAGTTAACCTCCTAACACCATGGTGAACTAATTAGTTCAGTTGGGTTCATATCCTATATTGCTCAAAAGGAAATTTCTTACTATGTCTGTTGTACAGTTGGGAGAAGTACTGAACTATTGCTCGATGAGCGAATGCACAAATGTAATACAAAGGCAATACTTAACTCTGTAGTCCCCATGTGACCCCTTTAATTGAACAGTATGTTAAATTGCAAAGTGTACTGTTTGCAGAAAGCCTATTTTGAAGGCTTAATATTTCTCTTTCAGCATTTAATTAGCCGTATGACTTTTAGTGAATCACTTGAAACTTCTATCCTCAGTTTCTCCACCTATAAAATGGTGATAATATAGTCTCTTTCCCTATGTTGCTAGTGCCATAAAGAGACCAAATAAAAATATTGGGGAAGGCACTTCATCATTGAATCCCAATAATTATTTTTTAATAGATTTTTATAAAGATTTTTATAAATCTTGCTGAATGGGGAGAGTGCTTATTCTTTCCCCATAATTGCTTTAGCACGCTTTGGCTCAGTGTTTTCTAATCTTCAGCTCTTCACAATCGCTTTCACTATTATTGCCATATCTTTGCCACCCTGTGCTATTATTTGCATAATTTTTTAAAAAAGCTTCTTTAAATATAAATACATGTATTTTAAAAGGGAATTTTATATCATTATCATAAATGGGACTGCAATGCTACTTCTATGAATAGAAGGTAATAGTAAAAATAAACAGAATAAAAACCAAGTAATAGATGTTGTTCTAGATAACACTGAGTTTTATGTGCGCTGTGTTTTGAGAGGCACTGATTCAGGTGGTAGTGATGCCACTTGTTGAGGCTTTGATCTCAGAAGGCCGGGGCCAGGCCGGCGGGGGAGGGGGGTGGATTCTGGGTGGGGCAGGAAACTGGCCCTGAACCTCAGGCTTAGTCTTGCCTGCCTTGGTCTTCCCAGCCCAGATTGTCTGGCCCGGAGGGTGACAAATTGGAAGCCGTGAGGTTGTGACACTGGGGGAGCTGGAAGGGAGAGGTCGATGGCCAATTAGGCTCTTCTCTTTCCTTATACATGAGGGATATTTTTTGTGGCGTCTGCTCAATTGGAATGTGTGACTAACTGCCAAAGAGGGTCACAGGAGGAAAATAAGAGACGCCGTTAATGCTTAGCCAATAAATAGAGCATTTTATTGGATCTGTGTCTGTGAGGAGAACTGCACTCTGTTTTGGAAAACGGGCAGATCTGCTCTTCTCTGTGTTGTAAAAAGTAAAGGATTTGCCTGACTTCCAAAGTGCTGCCTTTAAACTAGAGAGCATGCAGACACATCTATAAGCTTCCCAGCCACTGCGCATCTGGTTTTATGCGGAGTCAACTTAAGATGCACACTTTCCACTGAGGTTTTCGTGTAGAACATGATGGGGGGAAAATAAAGCCTTTCTTCCTCCACCTGCCAATTAGTTGGAGTACACACAGAAAATGTAAATTTATTAGTGCAATTGAACATACTTAAAAAAGGAAATCTGCCATAAAATCACATAAACATTCGTTATATGTGTATATATGTATATATACACATATTCTTAACCTGTAAGCTTTGGCACCATTGCCTACTTTCAAAGGGTTTGGAAAATTCCAAAGTTACTTGAATCTCAGATCTAGACAGCACAATTCTTTCAGAGTTAAAAATGTTTTCATATGTTATTTTATGATGTTTTTACAGTTCCATGGAGGTAGGGCAAAAAAGATGCTATAGTTCTGGCTAAAAATAGATATCATGATTCCACTCAAAGAACAGATAAAACTAAGACCCAGAGAGGTAACGTCATATTTCCCATAGTTAGTGTGGATTAGAACATGAAGTTTGATTCATCAGAAGTTAAACTTTTATTTCAAAATTATCCTTCCCCGCATAGGGCTGTCTACCCTTCTGTTGATAATCACAGACCCTCTGAGCTCTTGATCTCTCTGCTGTCTCTCTTGTGACTTCAACAGCTTGTAGTTCATCCAAGCTAGGATTTTCATCTATTTCTATACCCACATCATTTTGCATTCATTGAAGAGACTTCCTAGAAATAATTCTAATGATAAGAAAGAGTTCAGTATCAGTACTAGCAATATCAGACATTTCAAACTTTGAGGTATGTCATGTTTTGCAATTTGCCATCCTAAAGCTCATGTGATATTTCTCCCAAATGCATATAGACTTCTGCAGATCAGGCAGGCTCATCAGAGGAAGTGATAGTCACAAGTCTAAATGTAGTTCTAACAATAAATGGGATCCTCCCGCAAGATGTCTGTATATTGGAAAGACCATTGATTCTTTTCCATTTTCTTAACTCTTGAAAATGTAGCTCACTCAAATAAATATATTCACGTATAGTTTGATGCAGCTATATGTTAGAAAAGTCTTGAATTTCCAGCACTTTTATTACTTTCTTCAAGCCATTTTTAAAGGAAAATAATCATATGCTTAAAGTTCTGTTTCGCTCTGTGTCAACTACAAACCTATGAGCATCCATTATTAGTACACATTAAAAATTCATTGATGAAAGTTTGAAATTCCTTAAAATCATTTGAAATGCCAACAGGCAATTCTCCCTTTCATTGCCATTGATTATAAGAATTCTAAAAATTATTTCCTTGACATCTGCCTGCCTAAAATTACATCCATAGGACTCAAGAAGCAGAGATTAATTATTCTTGTTTTCAGGGCTGGAGCTGCAAATGCTTTGAAAAGAAATTGGCCCAATGTACTAGGCACATTACTAATTCAGAAGTGGAATAAAAATCAGTCTCCACATTATGAAAACAAATCCATAAGCACAGGGAACATCAATTTCAGGCTTTCTTTGCTAGTTATATTTAGCTCCTTTTCTCTCTTGCTGTTATCACATGCAAGCATATCCTGGCTTGACTGAAATCTGTTTTGCTCTCCTAACGAACTTATACAGCACTACCCATAAGACATTATTTCTCTTGTATTCAGACACGTCTCTGAGGCCACATAAAACCATGAGACAATGGAAATGATATACTTTGTAAGGTCTGACTGTTGTTATTCATGACTGAATTGAGAAATATACTGGAGCTAGAATCCCATATAACAATTCACGAAGAAATGTTTAGATAAAAGTGAACAAAACAAAAATTATTGTAAAAATTACAGCGCCTTACTAGAAATATAGTCTCAATCTTAATAAAAACTGCAAATGCAATTAAGGCAATGAGGGAGCTAAGGGCGAAGAGCACTAGCTATATTTTAAGAACACAGATTTTTACGGAATTGCTCTTCTTTAGTCAAAAAGCTTGAAATGATTCCCAGTTTATCATCCCAATTTTTTAAGACTATGATTGATTTCATTGTTTAAATTCAGCTTTATTGCTTCACAAAAATCCTCACAAATGATCCTGTATAATCATTTCCTTCTAAGGCAATATACTAATTAATTTCAATTAAATATATGTAAAAGAAGATATATTTTGAAAAATGCATCTCCCCTGCCATTTGTTAATATATTGAAAAAGTGTAAACCTTGAAACATTTAGTATAGAAAATATTCATTTTTGGTAATTTCTCAAGGGGGCAATTTATTAAATGAAAGGCTTTTAACATTAGCTAAAAGCAGCCCTGTAAATCATGGGTGTCATCAAACTGCTTCATCACTTCATTAATTTAAAAGATTATTATATGCGTAACTGACATAATTTTGAACAATGTTACATGGTTAATTTATTAATGTAGAAAAGCAGAAATGACACGCTAACTTGATTTATTTTTGTAATTGTATAATTTTAGAACTTTTGCCTATGACTTTCACTAACGGAAGAAATGATTCAGTGTTTCACTGCTAATTTTATCGAGGTTTCTTCCCTGCTAATGCTTTGCCAGTAGTAATGTCTTCTGGTCACTTAATTTTAAAATACATTTCTAAGAGTGCAAGACAAAGCTGTTAAAAAAAAAAACTACCCCTTCTTTTTCAAGTCTAGCCGTCAAACATAGGATGTATACCTTTCCACAAGGATAGTTATGAGATTCTGTTTTTAAAAAATGTGTTTCGAGCGTTTTGGGAAATGTCATATTACTAAAGTAGCATTGTTTTAATTATGTACATTTATAAATTACTTCTACTTTGTATTTTATAATAATCTTTTTTCTAAACATCTATGTATTTATGAAAATCACCTCAGAGACTTGCATTGTAATGATCTGCTTAAATGATTCTTGAATGATTCCTTGTCTCTTGTCACTGGAGTTGGCAAACCTTCTTGGGTGTTTTGTGAAAGGCTAAGGAAGTAAGAGAAATTGCCAGGTTAAATTTTATCTACGTCTATTTTTGATCATGCCACAGAAAAAGAACTCACCCCCACACCGTCTGATTACAAATCTGAGGCAAGTAATATATATATACCATCTCTTTCTTTTCTTTTTGTTGTTATTAAATAGCAACTGATAGGGGCGGCTGGTGGCTCAGTTGTTAAGTGCGTCTGCCTTTGGCTCAGGGCGTGATCCCGGTGATCTGGGATCGAGCCCCACATCAGGATCCTCCGCTAGGAGCCTGCTTCTTCCTCTCCCACTCCCCCTGCTTGTGTTCCCTCTCTCGCTGGCTGTCTCTCTCTCTGTCAAATAAATAAAATCTTTAAAAAAAAAACAACTGATAATTTATACAAAATTGACTATATTATTGTTTGCAACAATAAAAATATTTTGAAATGTGAACCTGCAAAACATTTGGTTGTATTCTTTTTGTTTAAGCTGAAGTCTTAGTCACGATGCAGCAGAGAGAGTTTTCTGCCTCATGTTAAATTTCTAGTCTTTTTAAAAAGCTACAAAATAGAGATCAGGACAGAGGTCATAAAACCTGTATTTCAACTATAGAGCACTGAATTTCCGAAGCCAAACACACCCATCAACTTAATTCATAGACTAATCAAATTAGTGACCATAGGGAATGCTCCACATCTCCTATTTTTCTAAGTGCATACACAAAATGGGGGAAAAACTGAAAACGGTAGGCACAATTTGTACATCCTGTTTATTTAGGTACACATAATAAATTCTACCTTAAGGTCTTTTATTTGGCAAATTTCTAAAATTAGAGTGAAATCTCATTTCTCTGTTACAAAATCTCAGTCTGCTACTATATGTTCAAAAATGATTATATACAATGTAGTTTTAGGTAGAACTTTCCAAGGGCATATGATTGAAAATAAAAGTCCTAGATAGTATTTAAAGCAGTCTAAGTTAGTTACTTACCCTGGCGTTTTGTCTATTGATGCCGAAGCTGAAGTGTACTTTACAGAATCTTTCTTAGATTGAAATTGCTAATTATCCAAAGAGCAGCCTCTGTGGATGGTAATAATTTATTCAATGATTCATTGTAAGCATCACAGTCGGCACAGGGCTGGTATCTTCTGCTGCTGTGAAGGTTCTCAAGCTCTCAAGCAATTTCTCAAAGAAATATCTGTTAACAAGTTTGCGAGACCAGAGACAGTCTTCTACTAACCCAGAAAGATTTCCTGAATTGATTTTTCTGATTAATTTTGATGCTTCCCAGTAGGTACAAAGGTAAAAGAACTTCCTAAAATATTCCAACTGAACATTTTGAAAAAAAATCATTCAATATTGGAATGTCTCAATTTACTGATCAATTTTTTTTTTAAGTAATCTCTACACCCGATGTGGGCTTGAACTCACAACCCCAAGGTCAAGAATCACATGTTCTACTGACTAAGGCAGCCAGGTGCCCCACTGATTCATTTTTTTTTTTTTAACAAATGGGGTGAGAAGAAGGAAATGAATACTTTTAAAATATATTAGAGATAAGAAAAGTTAAATAAGTTGTTTCCAAACATTGGTCATCCTCCACAGGCTATGTCTTGTCCAATGAAGTTGAAAGAAGGGCTATCTTTAGTCTCACTATAATCAGTATTGCTCAGTATGACCCCCACTCTCTCCCTCCCTTTTCCTCCTCCATCCCTTCCTTCATTCCTTTTGCTATATACTAGGGAAGAGATCCCACATGAATAATCACAGCTTGACTTAGAAAATTCCTACCCACTCCAATAGTTGAATGAAAGAACAGGAAATGACAGGCACTGAAATTGGGAGGCCAGGGTAACAAAAGGTAACAGGGAATGGCAATGGGAGATGTGTTGCTGTTTAAGATTTATGGAACTCATCAGCATAATATTGTTCTAAGGAAAGCGCTCGAAAATGCATGGTGTCTGCCATGAGGGGTTAAGATCTAAATTAGACCGATGACACAAGCTGGACAGAAAGTCACCATAAGAAAGCATATGTCCAAAGAGTGAAATATTTGAGGTCTACACAGTTTTAAGATTCAACAAACTTAGAGTGGAATTTGGCTCCTAGGGGAGAAAAACAAATGTCTTCAGACTCCTTACATGAATTTTCTTCAATGCAGCATCATAGAAAATATCTTCTGGTTTCAGCAAATCTGTGTCTCCATTCTACTCCTAAGATGAGTTGGAGAAAATAAAAATTCTGTGTTAATATTCAGGGCCAAGTACATCTCTCCTCACAGTGCCTCCGAGAAGGCAGGAACCTTGAGCCCTGAACCGAGGTGCTCGCTCTGTGTGCAAAGAGTGCCGCAGTTAAAACAACTGAGTTGCATGTCTTTGCTCAGGAAAGATTGGCAATTATGCCAAATTATGTCTAATAGTTTTAGAATGTGGAGAAGTGTTTACTAATGTCTGAAGGGAGGTCCTAAGTCTCCTTTTCCAGTTTTGACTTTAACTGTCATTCTAAAAGATGAAAAGAGCTGGCTTCATTAAGCAAAGGAGACTTGAATTCTACTTTTTAATTTAAAACACATACACGCCACACCTATCTCTATTTGACAAGACAGGTTATCTTTCTAAGTTTTTTTTTTTTTTACCTCATTTGCTTATGATGTTTTATTGGATGTGAAACATGAACGTCATTCTCTAGTTGAAACCAGTTGTTCCTTTTCTGTCTTTGTTAGCTTGGACTATTGGCTACTGCATCGTTTTTCATTCTTCTTGGGCTTATAATTGATATTAAATATTTATGAATTTCATTCTTCATTTTAAATTTTGAATTCCTTTTAGTGAACAGTACTCATAAACTCTGGAAAGGGAGAGAGAAGCACAAATACATAAATCACCAAACTAAAAAAATAGAATTCCTGGCTTTCTTGTTTGTAGTTTTTCAAGCTCACAAGTATTTATTGGCTATGCTATGGCAAGGTTGTGTGTGGGTCCTAGGGAGCAGTTTAGCAGAAGAGCCTGGCCCAGTCTGGAATATAAGACAAATGTAAAGTGAAACAGTAAACAAAAACTTAAGTAACTGACAAAAGCCAGCGAAGAGATGTCACCAGACAGTCCTTTGTCAGTTTAACTGAGCAAACACGTACAGCCCTGGTTTAGAGGAGCTGAGTTTATATCAGGCTGAGGTGATCAGGAAAGTTTTAGAGCAGAACTACAGGTGGCTATTGAAGCTTAGGTATAATCTGCTGGGAGAAGAGAAGAGGGAGGCCAAAGTTTTAAGGAACTAAAGATCTTAATGTATTGTGCTAACTCTGGCACCGTGAAGGGCTCTGGCACATTCATTTAATAACAGTCAGAGCTCTCCATTGCTCCTTGAAAAACCCCTGATGGCGCTCCCCCTGCTTTGATCAGCTCCACCCACTGAGTGGAAAAGGATACTGGAAAGTTGCACTGGGTGCTCTCCACAACTTCCGGTAGGCAAAACATGCTTGTCTTCTGAACATGGCAGTGCGGGGAGACTATGCCCATGTCTGTGGTGTGTGTGCACAGTTCTGTCCAGGCTTCGTTGAGGGAAGTCATGTTAAGCTTTGGGTTGTTTAGGAAATGTCTTCCACCATCTGTCTAGTGGGCTGTCTTGGTGTGTTTGATGGGAAGGTGCAGAAACTTGGCCAGTGTCCCCGATCTCCCCTCAGCATGGGCATGGGTGTCACGGTCAACCAAAATTTCACACAAATGCCAAGGGCAGGGAGTGACAAAGCTCTTCCCCATCTGCATTGGAGACTCTAAACAACAGCAACAAGTGATTTGGCAGGAAACTGAATTGCTTGTGAGAAATGGAAACACTCTCGAAGCATATATAGTAAAAAGGACAAGTCCTGGTTATTACATCCTCCAGTATTACTTCCCTCCTCAGAGGTAGACTTCATTGAAAGTTTAGTGTTTACTTAAAGTCAAATAAAACACAAATGGAATCGTGATACATTTTTTAAAAATATAACAGTATAACCTGGCTTTCCACATCAATACATGTAGATCTACTGCATTCTTTAATTGGTTGCATGGTTTTCCATAGTTTGATTGAATGGCGATTTATTTAATGACCTTCCTACAGGTGGGTGTTTAGGTTGTACAGGTTCCACTGTAATGAACAATACTACAACGAACATTTTGTAATATATTTTTGATCACTCAGTCAAGCATCTCTAAGTTTAGTTACTAAGAGTGCTGTATCACAGCGCATAGACTTAAATGTTACATCTTCCATGTTTAATGTCACACAGCATTAAAATGTTCATAAATATTGCTCAAGAAAAATTTATGGGAGGACCCATTTTTTCACATTCTTGAGAGCAGTAGGTGTGACCACTTTTTTTTTAATCTTAGCACTCTGATAAGAGAAAAGAATACATTTTTATTTTAGATTGTAATTTCCTTAGATTATGTATAATTTCACAAAGTAACTGGTAATTTATATTTCCTCTTCCATGAATTGTCCATTTGTGGTCTTTATAATGCTTTTCCACTAGGTTCTTTTCTTTATTGTCTTTAAATCTTTATTTATGCCCTTTCAACACAACTTTGATCTCAGGGAGTCTGAATATTTGAATAAGCAGGCAGTTTCCAATGCATAGAGAAAGCACTGGCCCTGGGGATCAGGAAACTCAAGTTTTCCTCCTATGATTGTTTTCAACTAATGGTGTGACCTGGGGCATGCCACATCACCCTCTTTTTCCCCCCCTCCAGTTTTATTGAGGTATAATTGACAAATGAAATTGTATATATTTAAAGTGTACAACGTGATGACTTGATATATGTATATATTGTAAAATTTTTATCACAATCAAGTTAATTAGCACATTCATCACCTTACTTAGTTACTTTTTTGTGTGTGTTGAGAGGGTTTATGATCTACAGACTTAGCAAATTTCAAGTATACAATACTATATTAGTAACTATAGTCAATAATATAGTTTATGTATATTTATATACACAGCACTGATGCATTTTATAACTGAAAGTTTGTACCCTTTGACCAGTATCTGCCCATTGCCCACGTCCTCCACCCCGACCCATCATTCTACTTTCTGTTTTTGTGAGTTTGACTTTTTCTTGTTTGTTTAGATTCCACACAAGTGATACCGTATAATACTTGTCTTTCTCTGGCTGGTTTATTTCACTTAGCCTGATACCCTCCAGGTTCATCCATATTGTGACAAATGGCAGAAATTGCCTTCTTCTTGATGGCTGAATAATATTCCATTGTATTCCACATTTTCTTTATCTATTCATCTATCAACAGACAAGTGTGTTTCCATATCTTGGCTACTGTGAATAACACTGTAATGAACATAGGAATGCAGATATCTCTTTGAAATACTGATTTTATTTCTTTTGGGTATATACCCAGAAGTAGGATTGCTGGATCATATGGCAGTTCTATTTTTAATTTCTTGAAGAACCTTCATGCTGTTTTCCATAATGGCTATACCAATTCATATGACCACCAGCAGTGTACAAGTGTTCACTTTTTCCACATTCTCACTAATATATAATCCTCTTAGGTTATAGTTTCCTATTAATAAAATAAAGGGGGCTAAAACTAGGTAATCTACGATGTCCTGTATATGAGTAAGTCCCATATTCATAGTCTGTCAATTCTTCATTCATTTATTCTACAAATGTTCATTGGATGCTGAGTATTTTGAAGCACTATGCTAGGATCTGGGAATTCAATAGAAAATTGATGTGAGGGGCGCCTGGGTGACTCAGTTGGTTAAGCATCTGCCATCGGCTCAGGTCATGATCCCAGGTCCTGGGATTGAGCCCTGCATTGGGCTTCCGACATTGGGCTCCCTGCTTCTCCCTCTCTCTCTGCCTGCTGCTCCCCCTGCTTTTGCTCTCTCTCTCTCTCTGTCAAATAAATGAAAAAATAAAATCTTTAAAAAAAAAAAGAAAATTGATGTGACCCCAACTTCATGGAGTTTACAGTCCCTAGACAGCAGAGAGGCCATTCTTAATCACATAGGTACAAAAAAAATCACATAGGTAAATCCATAACTATGTGCTATGAAAGGCCCTTGAGGGAAGGCAATAGGATTCTATGAAAGCTTATAACAGAGACATAGCTTCAGGTGAGAGGACAGTGAAGATCTGGGAATGTCTCCATGAGGAAGTAATATTGCAGATAAAACTTGAAGGAGAAGTAAGAGTTGTCTGTTGAAGAGGGTGGGGAGAGCAGAGTGGTCTAGCAGAGAACAGCATGTGCAAAAGCCCTGAAGGCAAAGGAATTGTGTGGACCAGTATTTCCCAAAGCAGGCTGCGTGAAATGGTCCAATGGTCCAATGAGGTAGGTGTAGGAAGGAAATACAAGACTCTATCAGTATTTTTAATAAAAGTAAGAAATATACTTTGATAACATTTAATAGATGGACTGACACACGTGGCCTCATTCATTCATTCCCACAGTTTCATGTGGTAACTGAATGTTCTAAGAATGGAAATTCCCCAAACCTCTGGGTCATACACAATATCCTAACTTGTTCACTAAGCACATAGTGACATATTGTAGTTTATACCTGTGCCATCCTAAGTGGCAATTATAGCCGATAATATCCGTTTAAATTAACTCTCACTGAGTAGACAAGTAGCTTAAAAAAGATTACAGCAAGAAAATCATAAACTGAAGAGAATACTGTACAAATCACATGGCACAGATGAGCGATCAGCACAGAGCAGAACCCACCTCTCCAGCTCCTCAGACAAGCTCTCCAGTAGTTTTCCTACACGGTAAAAGCAAAGATGATCTAAGTCAGATCTGATTGGAACTTAGCAAACAAAAACAAAAAACCAAAATGATCAGGAAGACTACCTAAAATAGGTATTTATATCCCCTCGGAAACTTCCTTTAAGCTAATGCTGCTTTTAACACTACGGGAGAAGAAAAAGCATTTTGAAAGAAACTTACTATACCGAAGAAAACGGTTTAAAAACAGATGCTTAGATGTATTTCCAACTTTACGTGATTTGTAGTCCTGAAAAAATCATGCATGTCTCCTGCAAAATTCCTTGCATCCATATAGTTTAAAAACTTTAGAAATGAAAATCTTCTAATCTGTTTTAAAATCCTCAAATTAAGTTTCAGCAACCTTTGAACTCGTGTGTTAATATTAATGTGCCACACCTTCTGATCTAACAGAGAAGATGAAAATTCCCTTGCCCAATTTCAAGAGAAATTCTTTGATTACTGGAAGGTGTGACTGAAAGCTAAGCAGGTTTTATTTTATTTTATTTTATTTTATTTTATTTTATTTTATTTTATTTATTTTTATTTTACTTTTTAAAGATTTTTATTTATTTATTTGATAGAGATAGAGACAGCCAGCGAGAGAGGGAACACAAGCAGGGGGAGTGGGAGAGGAAGAAACAGTCTTCCAGTGAAGGAGCCTGATGTGGGGCTCGATCCCGTAATGCTGGGATCACGCCCTGAGCCGAAGGCAGACGCCTAATGACTGAGCCACCCAGGCGCCCCATGAGCAGGTTTTAACACCAACCAATGATGTGCTTGTTCCATTCAGATTTACGCATCTTTGTGAAGTAACTGTTTTAGTTTTGACAGACAATAAAGTCAAGTATTTTAAAACAAAATCAAGGTTTTGGATGATAAAAAGAAATTTTCAATAACAAACATACATATTAATATTTTAGGTGAAAGTGAAAAAGGTTTTTGTACTGTTAATAAATAAGACAAAAATTCCTTTAAATATTTATGTCATCTTAGTCCATCCTTTTCTAATTTCTACTTAATGTTTTATAGTGTGTGATTCTTAATTTACAAATTAACAAGTATAATATATGGATAGTGCATGCTTGTTTTTTTAACTGATTTAATCATTAAAAATGATTGAAGATTACTGGTACTGGCCTCAGTGTTAAGAGCTTCTGAAAGAGATGCCACTATGGGGTTCAAGGGTTCTGGAAGAAGGAGTTGATCTATTTGGAAAGCATGGGGCAGCTGGATCAATTGTTCAATGATCTGGTCATGCTGTGGTGCCATTTATAGCTACACATAGATTCCTAATTCGTAATTCACTCCATGCAGGACAATGAACCAACTGTCTGATGATAGCCGATGATAATAATTTACTAATATTTGTCATTTCAGCTCTCAAGCAAGGTTCACACTCCACCAAGCAAATGGACCATTGATCAAACATTGGTTTGTTCAGGTGACAACTATATTATAGGGTCTGTTTATCTCACTGGCACTTAGGAAATTCAGTCCCTAAATGGATCCAGATGATCTAGCGGTTTCTCTCGTGTGTGTGTGTGTGTGTGTGTGTGTGTGTGGTGTGTGTTGGGAGATACACCAGGGAAGCCAAGTAGCAAACATAGCAGAAAAAAATAAGAATATGAAAGAATAAATCCAGTGCCAGTACTTTGTTTTGTATGTGTGTGTGGCAGGGCTCCTTTCTCAGCCCCATTCAGTGCTGGTGCCTCCTTTCTGTATAGTATTTTCCACTATTTTCTTAAATGTTACATTCGATGGCACTGAAAGCTGTACATTCCTGCGTGTGCATGTCACACTGGGGGTTTAATCAACGTTAAAAATGGTCATGAGTTGCCTCACATTGTTTTAATGTGCAGTCTCGGGCAGACAGAGGAAAGTCATCTTTCTAATCCAGGCCCTTTTCCACAAGGGTTAGCATCAGTCATTCACAAGGCAGCGGGAATGAGTCATAAATCACTTTATTTCCTCTGTTTCATATTTCGTCTTGGTTCTCCTCCTAAGCCCTCTGGTCGCTAGGACTGATGACTTACTTTGGAGCTTTTGTATCATCCTTCTTGGAGATCATTGTTTTATAAACGACAACATCTCATCAAAATGGTCTTGTGTCCTTTAGCTTTCAAACAGAATTGTATCCCATTACAAAGAGTTGTTTAGGGAGATTCTAGGTCGTTTTTATTATGAGTTTCATTAAATAAGGTAATGCAAGAGGAGATTTTTAAAATCAGCCTTCTAGAGAATAAACACTTAGATTTATAGCTAATTTACAATTGTTTCCAAAATGTTTCTTTCTCTCCCATCCCACTACTCCTACCACAGAAGCCCACCAAAATAACTTTGTTGTGCTTTAATTTTAAAGCTGTAAAGATGGTGTTAGAGTTGCACATGAAGACCAGAGAAACATCACCTAATGTGTTAGGAGCAAAATTGAAGTAGGAATAAGCCAAATGAGTTGTTACATTAGAAGTAACTGTTTTGCCAAATAAATAGCTCATTAAAATGCCACAGAGTCAACATTGAGAGGCTAGGGCAGTATCAAAGAGGTAAAATTGCTGGGCTGCTAACCAATAAATATATGTAAACACACTTCACTATAAATAGGTATTTCTCGGTAATCCTCCCTCTTCCCCTACCCCTTAAGAAAAATCTGTGAACATGTTAATAGTCTGTCCTGTTCTATGCATAATACAATAAAGCAGAGAAACAGATGGTGCTAAACAGTGGTTCAACCTAATAGTAATCATCATCATCATCATAACAATAATAACAATAGCTAACTTGTCAAGAGCACTGATTAAATGTTAGGAATCATGCTAAGAACTCCACTTCCATTATCTCCTACAGACCGAGGAGCAGTTAGGCAACCTTAGCAGCCACTGCAGCTGGTCAGTGGTGTACCAGACACTGCATCCAGGCTTTCTGACCCCAGAATCTACATGTTTAATTAGTATGCCATTTTATCCCACCCACATTTATTTCCTGATGAGTTAATATCGAATGAGTGACATTTACCTGTCTGTAATAATTTCCTTCCTGTAAGCGCTTGGCACTCATCAATGTTGATAAGTTTTCCCTCTTGTCTTGCCCGTTTCATAATTACCTACTTTCCAAATCTATTTTTTCTACTGCTGTCCACGTGGTCAGTATGTCTGTTTCACCAGAGCTCTCAGGCCAGTGCCTTGCCCAGAGCAGGAACTGAATTACAAGTGTGTTGAGTGACTCAGTGAATATGTAGTTATTTCAGCAAAGCCATCTCAATCATATGTCAAAAGAACACTTTGCTTTGACTGCTCTGCTTTTTAAACTCCAGTTCACCTTCCTGATACACTTTCCACCTATAAAAACAATTGAAACCCTCTAAATCTATTGTAAAAATCAGTTCTTGCATCTAGCACTTTACAGACACACACACACACACACACACACACACACACACACACACACACGTTTTATATTTTGCAAAAGTCGTGCTGGCAGTTTGCAGTGGTTATTGAAGTCATTGCTGGCTTCTTGCTCAGCTGCGCTCTAGGCTGACTCTGTAAAGTTCTCGCATCCTTTCCTGGGAGGGAGGCACCCCTACAGCACAGATGCTTTTCCAATTTTTCTTCAGTTTACGAAAACTCAATTTATACCGATGATCTAACTCCATGAATATATAATACCCACTGAGTACAAGCATTCAGGAAACTATCAGAAACTGTCAGAATTCCTTGCAGTTTTGAGTGAGTGACTGATTGAGCAGCCCTAGGTATTTCTGAGACTCAGTATGAAAAATATCCATGGATTTATGTCACCTTGTGGAGTTCCTAGTGATTAGCTCTTGGGCATTGTTTAAAAACTCTTTCAGGATAAGTGATGTTTAAATTGATTTGTGCAAACACATATATATAATTTATTGCCTTGTCATTTGCATGATGAGTGAGTTTGTTTTCTTCTGCTGAATACTCTTCATTTCCTGAGAACCCTGAAGAACAGTATCATTCAGAGTGGGAAGATGAACCCAGCAGAGGGACTGTTGATGCATTGCTAATGCTCTTCTAGGACCCTCTGTTCCAGGAGACTGAAAATATTCAACATATGAGAGACTCTCAGAACTTTAGTTTCTTCTTCTTATTTGTTCCCCCGTGGGTACTTTCATGTATCTGTATATGGATAAATGTGTGTGAGATTAAAATCATTGTTAGGAATAGTCTCTGCATGTGTCACCATGCTTTTCTACACAAGTGGTCACAAATTGTACTCATGCCTCTGTACCTTGTCTTTTGCATTTAATGAAGTTTCTTAGAAGTGATTCCATCCTCTATACCGCAGTGGACATTTGATGGTTGTCTACCCAGGATCTACTCTCTCCTCCTTTCCCGAAGTACTCAGGTTTTCACTTACTTATCTGTACTCCCCTACAAAGCTTCTGGGAAGCATGCCACCTGGGGCTGACTAGCCAAAACGAATCAATATTTTCCATTCTCGTGGCATATGATTTAAGCCCGAACTATCAAGATGAACTTCAAGACTCTTGCTTGGAATTCTGGGGCAGAATCATTCCCTTATCCCTTGGAATGGAACAAGAAACACTAATTATGATTGATAAGTCTCCCACTACCATGAGAGAACCAGGCTTGGGATGAAGCTGTTATCTTTGACAGCAAGGCAGAAAGATGAGAAGAAACTGAGTCCTTGAGGATTTCCCATTTATGCGACCCAATAAACCTCCTTTATTATTTAAATCAGTTTGCAGCGGATTTTCTGTTATTTGCAAAATAAAGACTCTTAACTGATTCAGGTACATATAAATCTACCTCATTCTTTTCTTTCTTTCTTTTTTTTTTTAAGATTTATTTGTTTGAGAGAGAGAGAGACAGTGAACACGGGGGTGGGGGGGTGCTTGGCGGAAGAGGCAGAGGGAGAGGGAGAGAGAGAATCTCAAGCAGACTTCTGGCTCAGTGCAGAGCCCAACGTGGGGCTCGGTCTCACAACCCTGAGCCAAAAATCAAGAGTCAGATGCTTAACTGACTGAGCCACCCAGGCACCCCAAAATCTACCTCATTCTTTTTAATGATGTTAGGATGAATACATCCCAATATACTTAATAAACATTCAGGTTATTCCACTTTGCTTGTACTAACCATACCATAACAGGTAACCTTACATGTATCTTTACTCAAGTGTATCCGTAGGATAAATTGTTGAAGTCAAGCTGGAGGTCTTGGGATATGCGTATAGTTAATTTGATAGACTGTATCTGTAAATACAAAGAACTTGTGAAGAAGCTGCCTTGGGGCATGAAATATACTGAATAGGTATTCCCTGTATATTCTTATTAAACTACTTTTTTTAAAAAAGATTTTATTTATTTATTTGAAAGAGAGATATCCAGAGAGAGCATGAGCTGGGGGGAGGGGCAGAGGGAGAGGCAGGCTCCCCACTGAGCAGGGAGCCTGACAACGACTCTGGGACCAGGACCTGAGCCAAAGGCAGACACTTAACTGACTGAGCCACCCAGGCGCCCCTAAATGACTTTTAAAAACCATGTGGAATATTACATTTCTTAGAAAAGGAAAAAAATTGCACTTAGAAGCATTAAATTGTGTATCCTTAAAGGCATCTTCAAAATAATTTGTTCCAGGGCTCCATTTTACAAATGAGGACACTGAGCTCCTGGGAAGCTCAGGGGTTTGTTCACACAGCAGTTCAGGGCAAAGAAGAAATGAGAACCCAGCTTTCCAGACTTCTCATTGGTGTTCTTCCTTAAGTAGAGAGACTGGAAGCAGATTCCCTCAGGAGACGATAGTAGCTGTGCCTGGAGGCAGAGGTGAGACATCTAAGCATCGGCAACTGCCCTTTGTCACACAATGAATCAAACACGTGAAGCAATCCTAAAACAGTGAATTCTTGCCATGCTCCCTGCAGGGAGAGGGTTAGTTCTCTTTTGGGAGTAGGGAACTGAGGACTTGAGACTAGTCCTACCAGACAGTGTGCGCAGGCCCCCAGCCAGTGGAACGCAAGCTGGATTTGCATCGGACATTTTCCAAGGGTCTCTTACTGAGAAGAGATGTGCAAAAGAATGCTGGGTTTTGTAATGCAAATGCAGAGAGAGGGGCCCCAGCCCACCCCTTCTTTTGATCGCACTGAAAGTCAGAGGGCTCCTCGGGTGTGTTCCCTGCAAAAGGTCTACCCAGACTGCCCTGCTCCAGGAAAAAACAATTACAGGAATCAAACAGTCAAGTGGCTATGCAAGGACTCGGAAAAATTAAAATACAGAAACTCATGCCTGGGAGACAGAGGGTTTTTCAAGTTTACTTAAACAGAAGGTCACAGGTGTGTTTATTTATTGAATGCTTTAAAAAAATCTCTTAATATCTCATCTTAAATGTCCACAGCTCAATTTTTCCTCACTCCAATGACTAATACTAGCTGCTTGGTGTTGCTCCCACCCCACAAATTTCTTTAATTGTGGAAATTCACTTGTTTCTTTCTTTGCCCCCAGAGAAAATATGATTTTTAAAACTGAAAAAGTATCCTTTAGTGGAACACCTTTATTTTACAAATGAGAAGAGGAACTCCAGTGATTTCCTGGAGATCCAGCAAGTCTATGCATAGCTTCGTGTAACAGCCAGATTTCTGGGCTCTGTGCCCCATAGCATCTTCAAATATAGAGTCACAGAATTAATTTTCTTTATTTAAAAAATTATGCTTCCGAAAGAATAGAAGCATCTAACCATATTTACAAAGTCATTTTCTAAAACATAAAACACCGTTAGCTTTGCTTAAGAGAATATTTTTAGAGGTTCATGTAGAAGCTTAAGAGGTATGACATTTCATGATTGTAGTCTATTTTGAAATACTTCAAGAAAAAAATGAATCAAAATGCAAAATGTAAGCAATCATTAAATCTAGATGATGGGAAAAGGGTGGTCCTTGTACCATTTCCTCTACTTTTTTTTTTTTTTTTTTACTATTTGAAGACTATTTATAAAAAGTGAAGAAAAATCATACTAACACATTATGCATGTCCTGGAATCCACAAGTTCCATTTTTCTGAAGTAATACATGTTTACTGACAAGAATCTAGAAAGTATCGGCCCACAAAAGAAAAACAAAGTAACTGTAACCTGCCGACAGCCCCTTCAGAGAAAACTATTGTCAACATTTTGGGGTATATACTAGTCAGTGTTCTATGTATAAATTCACAAACATTTATCTGAAGATGTGAATCATGCATTGCACTCCATTTCATAATTGTATTTTTAATTTAACATACAGTAAATAATTCTCTCATTATTGAATTATTTTCTGTACCTTTTCAGAGATGCATATTGATTTGTTATTATTTACCTAATTGTGAGGTTTCCCCCGATGCATAAGTAACGATAATAGCGAATTTTGATGAGCATTCTCGGAGTCCAGGCTGCACACACCCACGATTATTTCCTGTGGCACATTACAGGGCCTTTTTTCCATGCCAGGCACTGTAGTCAATGAGGGCTTTTCACGCATAATCTTGTTTAATCTCCTAACTGATGAGGTGTTCATTTTTATCACCCTCATTTTATAGGTAACAATTTTAGGCTGCAAGATAAGTACATAGACTTAAACCTGTGTCTAGTAGTCCCCAAAATTTATGTTCTGAGGCACCAAGCTCCCTTGCTTATGTGTCCTGGACATGGAATTGCTATGAACCTTTCTGAGATTGTGTTTATGAGTCATCAGATTGCCTTCCAGAAAGCTGTAGCACTTACCTTGTCACATTACTGATTAAAAAAAAGAAAAAGATGCCAGATTGATTTAATTTTGAATTCTTTTGGTTTATAAAAGAGTTGGCTTTTTTTCTTTTGAAAACAAGACTTTTCCTTAGATATAGAAAGTCTCCATTTCACTGTTGAAAGACCACTGTTTCAGCATTGTTACAGCATTCTCCTCTTCACTTCTGTTTCCCCCTTTATGTCTCTTGGATTTTAAGAACCAACTAAGTGATGCTCATTGGCTCAAATGTATGTATAGGTGGCCTGGTCTCTCACCAATGTCCGAGAATGCCGTTGCAACAGGGTCATGCTAGTGACCGCTTTTGGCTGATTAAAATATGTGTTTTTCTCATTTTCCTGGGCACACAGCTACATTTTCTAGGCTTCCCTGCAGTTTGGTGTGGCCATTTGATTGAATTACAGCCAGTGGAATGCAAGTTGATGTGGTCGGTGGAAATCTCCTCTACACACACCTCCATCTCTCCTCCTCCTTTCCAAACCATGGCATAGGGACCAGCTCAGGGAGACCACAGAAACCATGTCTTGAGGATGGCACATGTTTCAGCTGAGGTGTCTGAACAAAATCACAGCACCGAGCATTGCACTGTTACATGAGCAAAGAATAAAATCATGCTGTGTTGAGCCCTTGAAATTCTGAGGTTTGTTATAGCAGCTAATGTTATCTTGACCAATAAAAGGAATCTTGCTTTATGTATTTTGAAGACCATTGATACTTCTGTTGGACTCTTTCCAATTTGTCAAGGAAATCTGATGCCCTTGCAGTGATGTTCACTTGAATCACTGTTGTATAAGTCTAACATTTGCTCTGAGGGGGTGCTACGTTCTTGGCGAGGAATAAAATAACAGTCTAGTTTATCTTTCATTAAAAAAATTATTCCTTTTTTTTTTTTTTTGCACTTCAGGGGCAGAATGGTAAATTAATCATTCTCATCAGTTCCTTGCACATGACCATCATTGGTCTCTGGAAGATCCCTCATTTGTTATAACTATATTTTTCCTTCATTCCTGATACTCCTATTTCTTTCTCTCCAGTACATATACATTCTAAGGTGTTTGATATAGTCACTTGGATTTGTATGTATTCCTATAGAATTGGTTTGTTGTGTTTAAATAGTGCTATAGATCTCATTTCATTTCTTACCATTTTGCTCAACAAAATTTTCATAACCCATCTATATTACATATGTATCTCTAGTTCTACCTGTTGCGTATAATGCCACTCATCTTCTCCTAGAGATGGACTTCTAGACTGCCTTCAACTCACCACTACCACACATATTACAGCAATGAATGGTATGTGCCCTGTTACCGCTCTGTGAGAATTTCTCTGGGAGATACCTGGGATCGCTGGGTTATGGGACATAGGACTGCCAGACTGCTTTCCAGAATGAGTCACCAATTTACATTCTCTGTGCATAAAGCCTCTCATAGCTGTACATCATCCTAACCAATTGGCATTATCCTCCCTTCCAACTTTTTTCCGTTCTGATAAATGCAGAATAAAATTTCATCTGCTTGAATTCCTATATCTCTGATCAACAGCAAGTGTGGGTAACTCTTGAGCAACATCTTGGGCATTGAACTTCCCCTTCTGTGACCTGCCTGCGTTTACAGTAGAGCGTTCTATTTCCTCACAATCCATATGGGAAAACCTGTAGGAAGTGTGAAAACAATATATTCTGGCTCTTCCTGGTGTCCAACGAACTTCTCTTTAGATAATGTCACAGGTTATCCGCAACCTGATAGACTCATTCATTCATTCCAGAAAAATGTGTCAGGCATTTTATCATATGTTAGGGATACATGGCACCTGGCCTCTGGGTACCCACGAAATGGTAGAAGACAGTGATTCATGTTTTGTTGTTTTACTTTCTGGAGGAGTAAACATCAAGCTGTGAGCTACTTATATTTTGATATATGATAAGATTCCTCTTCCATCTTTCCTTTTCCCAATTGAATTAGACGTGTCCCTAGTAAATATGAACTATGGATTCCTGGTACAGGTCAATGGATGCTGCCACAACTAACAAAAGAAAAAACATACTGCTTCCAACGCTTATTAACTCAAAAGCTCAATGAGGCATCCTATCTTAAAAAGAAAATTTTAAGTACCAAAATGTTTTACCAGCATATGCCCTCCTTAGAAAAAAAGAGCTGTAACCTAATCCATAACCCCCTCCCCCACAAATTTGTAGCTGAAGGAATGAAGTTCAGAGGGATGTAAAAAAATCCTCAGCGTAAAGCCTTCTGGAGCTCTTCCCAATACACCACCCTGACTCTATTTTTTTAAACATTGTTTTCATTTGAAACTAGATTCATGCAGCTTGCTCATGCAAAATGAGAATGAAAAAAAAGTTAGGGTCTGGAAAGGAAGAGAAGGATTAAATTAAGAGTTCTGCTAGGATGTAGCCATCATGATCTAATGCACCATGGGCAGCCCAGCTTCAGGGAATACTGACTTTCAAGGGCTGGAGCTCCCGAGGACAGCTGGCACTCAGCTGGTCATGTTGCTAGCCTCATGTTGCCTCAGCGTCTCCCATAAACTCAACTGATGCTATTTAGGCTTTTCTTTCTTTCTTTCTTTCTTTTTTAAACATGCAGCACAGGAAATTTTTCCTCAATGCGTGTAAGAGCTGTTTGATTCCCCAAAGAAAAAGATTTGGCAAGTCAGTTAAGAGGAAAGTAGAAGCACCGAGCACATGAGCACATTTTAACAATGTCCAAGTGTAACTTTTATTGCCAACAGTAGACATGCGCTGGAACTTGAAACGCAGCCCAAATGTTAAAAGCAGTTGTTTTTATCTGTGAGGAGAATGTTGTGGTTTCATTCTAAGATGAGTCACTTTGTTCTGATTTATCCAGTTAGTAAATGTATCTGATTTGTTTTCATTAGGGAGTTGAAAGTTTGTTTTTGTTTGTTTTGTTTTTATTTTTGTAACAGTAAAGAAAACCATTAGGTCTGGTAAGAAAATGAGGACACACAATTGTATGGAAATGCTCAATGAAGATAAAGCCAAGATGTCACCTGCCATGTACGATGAAGAGGGCTCGGAGGCCTGGCGTAAAGAGGGAGCCTTGGGAGTTCAGAAGCCTAGTCCTCTGCTGTCAGCATCTGACAGCATCTTTACAAGGCTAGCTTGGGTTGCCAAATCAGAAAACTAAGCCTTTTGTGCAGTGTGATCTTAATTTTGTCCAATCTATTAAATGATTTCATGATGGGTTATAAGTGACAGTTATACATTTGCTAAAAAAACTTCAAGTTTTTCTCAGCCTACTCTGATTTAACCAAGTGATCAGTTAGCTCCTTAATCTGTGGAGAAGTATTTCCTGAGTGCTCACTACCCGTAAGCATTTTATGGGTCAGTCGATGCTATGACTTTGCTGGCAGGCAGACGCTGGGACCAAAGAATTCAGACACGTTTACACTAAAGTTGTCCATTGTTTCCTATGCCTTTCGTACCGAATAAATCATGGCCATTACGATGGCATTTTTTTTCCCATTAATTTATTTTTCTTCTTATTCTTTAACCTAAAGAAAGAGTACACGGTCAAGAATTTTAAATGTATATATTTGCAAGACCAAAACCACCTATTTGAACAACTTTATCTAACAGATAATTTCGTCATATAATAAATAGACTATTTTATATTGATATGTAATACAGGTTTTATCGGTAATAAATATCCTCACTGAAGTAGAAAGTGTTCTGAGCCATCCATGAACTGGGTCAACATATTCTGAAGACATAAAGTGATCAGGTGCCATTCAGAGTTTTCATTTAAATCTGCTGCATTGGAGGGATGGTAGATCTAGGCTAACTTCGAGACTGTAAACAATTTCCTCAAATAGAAAAAAAAAAGGGCAAGCAAAACTGCTCAGAACCATTGTCGTCCAAGGTTGTTTTTCAAGTCCCCCGAGATTACCCATGCGTGGTGAACGGTATTTTGTCTTAAATTTAGTGGAGTGGATTGTCATTGTAGTGGCTTTTTGTCCGTGAAGAATTTATCAGGCTCGCTCTCTGGCTTCCATCCCTCGGCAGGACAGAAAAGCCTGTTTCAATATCTCTGGGCATACCTAATATTTAGAAAGGTAAGCCTGTGTAGCAAATGTGAAAGAGCTCCTCTCTATACCCTGATGGCTTTACTCAACCATGTTTCCTCTTTTATCATTTGTTGGAAAAACCCTTTACTATCTCTTCTTAGTTCCTTGTCCTTTGTTAGCTACAAAGAGCAGATTTTCTTTTGTAAATCCTTAGTAATTAAATGAGCACTTCAGTGGCTGTTGCCTTCAATGGCTTGTTTCCTAGGTTTTTGCCTTTGACAGTCATATTTTGCAAAGGCCCCTGAGATGACTCGGCATCTTCCCCTACTTAACACTAAACCAATTGAAGCCCGTGCTCACTGCACGAAGGAGGAAAAGATTCATTAAGGGCACTTCATTAAGGAGCTGAAATGGGACGCTCTAAATGCGCCTGAACCAACTGCAGTCCAGAGGAGCTGTCTATTAGGAGAGCCACAAAGACAGTTTCGGAAACAACTCCAGCTCCAGTGCATCGGATTAGGGAGAGTGATGGGATTAGTGTTTAATGACTTGGGGCAGGAGACAAAGGGAATTTCGACAAAGAGGCTTAGATATGGAAGAATTAACACTCTCTATTCCAACCAGGCCTCTGATGACTTCCAGCATTCTTTTCAGACTCAAAAGCCAAGGGAAGAAGGGAAAAAAAAAAAAAAAAAAGATGAGCAAAGCTTTAATACTTGCCTTTTTTTTTTATTACAACAACAATACGGAGGAAATAAAAGAACGCTCTTCAGTCCCTTGCACTTGAAACCTCTTTTAAAAATAAGCATCTACAATTGCATAATTAGTGGCAAGGTGAGCTTGCCCAGGGCTTCTAGCATGTGCCAGAATGCCTCTCTGCTTCCCAACGCGAGAGCAAGTCCCAAACCAACGCGGACACAGAAGCAAAACCCATGGTAACAGAGGCCCAGCTAAGTGGCTTTCAAAGTGCTTCCCTCTCCGTGGCTGTTTATGTTACAGGTGCAACCAAAGGGCCAGAGAGAAACTGCTTCATTGTAAAACCTCCTCCCGGCCCCATCTGGCTCAGGCTCAAATGATTCTAGTGTCTATGGCCTGAGAAGCGCTTCATGAAACGAGGTGATTATCCTGCCTACGTGAGGGGATAACTTTGGAACGTGCTTGAAGGTTGAAAGTGCTCTTGAAAAAGAATCAAGTCAGCTTGGAGCAGGGCAGGCGATGTTGGAGCTTATCTATAGCATTTCCCCTTGCTTGGACAAGAACACAGTATCATTATCTAAACACGAAGCCAAATTTAAGTGGCTGACCCTGGAGTGGAGTATTATTCCTCGGGCTGTTAAGTAAATAGACTCAGAGCACCAAATGCCTTGGAGCAGTAAGTGTGTGATTATGCCCCACTGCTGCAAATGGCAAAATGCAGGTGCAAATGTTACTGTAGGCAAAAGTACAATCCAAATAGTGCCGTAAATGAGCTCGCACTGTAAACCAATTCAACATGTCCTTATTTTTAACCGAACTAAATCACTTGCAGAAAAGCTGGGTATTCGTTTCATGTATTAGCCTGTATGAAATGGTCCTGGAGCAGTTCTAGACACCAAGGTATTATTTAACCCGTGTGGTTTAGTGGGACAATGGCGGCCCCCTGCCGTAATCCATTCAGGGGGATACCGGGAGTCAGTGTGAAATTAAATACATTACAGGGAAAGAGCTTAATGCGTTTTATAGGCAGTTGTTCATCCACATCAAACTTTAGTTTTTAAAATCCGAACATTTGATCCCACAACAGGAACCGTGCTTCAAGTCAGAGATTGCCACGCTGCGCTGCTGGAAGGTAGAAGAGACGCATAGTCCGGACTTCAGTTAAGGTACAAGTGGCTGCAAGGAACCATTTCCAATCATCTTAGCTCTGCTGGGCCACTCGGATGCCAAAGGCCTAGGTAGCATTTGATCAAGTTGCTACAGGGCTCAGACCTGCATTTATTGCCCCTCACTTTTCTGCTAACATTTTTGCTTGAAGGATCGATGTTTTTCCAGCATAGTGGAACTCCCTTTTCTCATAGCTAAATTGAAGTAGGGTATAATGGGCTTCCCTCACCTCACTCCCAGTCCCTCTTGACCCCAACATGGTCTAGAAGTCTGTTCTTTGTTAAATTGAAAATGTGTAGAAATTTTTATAGAGATCTTCAGCTATATAAATAGCTTTGAAAATTGTTGTAACTTTAAAAACAGGTCAAAAAGGAAATTGAACAGCTAGTGAGTTTCATACCATCCAGTCAGCTTTTTGAAGGACTGCGTTGGCCTTCCTGGTAAATGGTTGCTTTTATTGTTGGGGTTTCTACCATTTTCTTGTGGCAGCTTTTAATAGAAAAGGGAGCTCTGTTGGAATTTTCTGATAGAATGTCAAATATATCACTAATGGCTCCTGCCACCACATTCAAACGTCAAGAGCAGTTTCTGTCCGGGGAGTGTGGCCTGTACGTCATTGCACTGCCTTCGGAGCGTCTGATTCTCTGTGAATGTTGATGGCTTCCTCAGATGGCTGGTGAACCCCATGTGGTTCCCAGGCAAGTTCCTGAACTCTCTTGGGTCACAGGTGGATCCTGTGTCTTCATAGATGGTGGCTTTGTATGTTTGGAGCTTTCAGACCAAATTCTGCTTCTTTGGGTACAAAAGTTTATCAAAAAGCTCTTGGCTGGTATCTTTTTACAAAAGAGGACCAGGGTTTTTTTATGGCTCTTTAAAATATGGCGAAACTTAGAAGTGACTTTTCCTTAGTATTGTATTGGAAGTCTAAGAACTTAAAAACAGTGATTCTTAACCTTGGAATGGTGGGGGGGGAGATGCAATGACATTATTGCTAGGGGTCCAGTAATCCACTTGTTGTGTAAGCATTTTCTAGAACCTGAATGAGTAACATGTGTCACACATAGACTATTATTTTTTTAATAATGTCTGTAGATGCTATTATGATTAACACATTCAAAATTATTTGAAAAGGTTTACTGAGATTATAGTCATTTTTATCATTATACGTTTTTCTCAAGCCATACCAAAAGTTCAACTCCTATCACATCAGAGTCTGAAACTTTTTTGTGGAGGTAGGAGGGTCTGATAGAGAACTCTATCAATGCTGGTGATAAAAACCTAACTCAAAGTAGCTAAAGCCAAAAGAAAAAGTCCTGGCTCAGGCGGCTCAGAGACACGTGGAGCTCTGTTTGCCGTTGCTTGGCTTCATTCTCAGGCAGGCTTGTCCATGGGGTCATGAGAGGGTCATGGTCCTTGCTACATGATTACACAGTCCTAAACTGTTGTGAACTCAAGAGAGACTTTATGCCAACTTCCATATCAAACTCCAAAACTGAATTCAGACTGCCCAGCCCTACTTCATGGCTCTATCTCTGGACTCAACCACAGGGGTAAAAATGAAGAAGGCAATCTGACTGGCCAGCCTGAATCACATGCTCACTTCCGTAAGGGGAGGAGAGGAGTCCCTTGATTTATAGCCCTAGCAGAGTCCATAGAGTGAAGGAGGGGCCAATGTCCAAACAAAAAAGGAGGTGATGAACAGACAAACAACGCTGACCGACTGCAAGAGGGTTTCTCATATTTATACTTGTATTTACAAGGCTTGGGAATCGCTATTCTAGAGTTATTTTTATTATTTTTGACATTTTAACTAGGATCCTCCAGCAAGTATTAGAAGTCAGCTAAGTACAAATGAGACCATTGGGAATACCCTGGGAGGCACTGTTTTTGCAGCCAATCCCAATGGTGGTTTGTGTACCTGCATGTGCTTCAGAGGGAGAAGAAGAATGAAGTGTTGGAAGGGCAGCTGCCAAAAGAAAAAGATCAAAATTTTCTCAAAATTCAAATCTCAATTCTTTCCTGTAAGTTTAAAGCAAAACAAAATAAACTCTCTCTCTCTCTCTTTCTCTTTCTCTCCCTCACACACAGAGCACCACTACCACCATCACTACCACCAAATTGATACAAGCTATAAGGGTTAATTCCAAAAAGACAAAAAGTACTTATTTCTAAGCCTCTCCACTTATCTTTAACTATTGCGTACTTTCGGCATGAGTGCCTTGGATAGGGAAGGTCATCCCTAAGATCCAGAACTCTGAATAATATGAGTCTCCTTATTGCTAGGTCTCCAGGTCATGTCCTGCCTCTGCTTTTCTTTCCGGATAACCCATTCCTTTCCAGGAATCAATCATTTTTTAGTTAGTGCCCATTTATATTCCTTATACCCTTCTCCATCAGTCTCTCCACCTTTATCCCTTCTGGGATTACTCCTCATTTTCTTAAATTTTCTTGTTTTTTCCCATTCTTTGAAATAAAATCATTTTAAGTCCTTCACCTTTTCCAGCTACAGGCTTGACCAACACTGGTATAATGTGAAGAGTAGCTTACGTGACTGACAATAATAATGATGATGAGGATAATGATGACGATGATGAAAATGAACATTATTTAAGCTTATTATTTCTTAAGCACTCTCTCAATATTATCTAACCCAATATCATTTAACCCTTACACTGACCCTGTTAAGTTAGAATAGTAGTTCCATGTTAATTTTGCGAGGTTTGTTCAGTCTTTGAACCCATTTATGATATTTGAGAAATCCTTTATAATATGAATTTTGAAGGAATTTCCCAGTATAGAAGCCAGAAAAAGGTCAGATACTTGTTGCCATAGACTCACTTGCACCTAGGGTATGGACACATGACCTACATTCAGCTAAACACAGAGGTACCTGCTCAGACTTTAAGATAGATAGAAATAGAAAAAGGAGGCAAGTAGGTAATTTATTTCTCAGGTAGTGGTGGCATAGGTGACTTCAACATTCCATTTCCAGGGTCTGCAGGAGCTGTGTAGTAGGCTGTGGCATCCAGTGTCCAAGGCTAGTAGCAGTGGTGGATAAACCCTATTATTCAGTGTCAGCAGCTCCATTGCCAAAGTCCCTATCCAACTAACTTTGTGGCATCCTTTTGGCTATGTTTCTGGCTATTGCCTAGACCATTTTCTTCTGCCATTTCTGAGACTGGTTCTCCAGTTTCCTGATATGTTCAGAAACATAAAATATAATATAGGTGCTATTCCTGGAGTTGAACAACACAGAAGCCTTATCCTTGAGCTCCCTTAGATTCTTGCAATAAATTCCCTCTTACCTAAATCAGCAGCCACAGTTAGTTTATATTACTTGAAACAAAGAACCCTGACGGATACCAGGATGTTATTTTAAATTTTATCTTGTTATACACAACTAATGAATCATTGAACACTACATCAAAAACTAATGATGTACTATACAGTGGCTAACTGAACATAATAAAAAAAATAAATTTCACTTTATAGATCTAGAAGCCCACGCTTAGAGAAACAAATACATTATGCAGGGTCATGCAAATACTATCAGAGTCAGGCTGACTTGAGAGTCCTTATTCATCTACCACCCTTCATACAAGGGGGAAGAAAAGATTGTACCAGTAAATGAGATTTGTCTGAATATAACTTAGAAAGAGGCAGGTATCCTTGATTAAAGTCTCAATTCTGGCAAAATCTTTCCCAAAGTCACAGTTTATTTGGATTACCTTCTTTTATCTAGAAAATGAAAAGTTTGGTCTAGATCAGTGGCTTCTAATTATTGGTGATGGGGTCATAGAACCATAATAACAAAAACAAAAACAAAAACCATGAAAGCTATGGATCTCCTTCTTAGCAAAGTTCAAATACAAATGTGTTCCAACCAATTTCCCCCCAAACCTCATCCTTTTATCTCAGTGAATTCCAGGCTGAGAACCCAGAACTAGATGACCTCTCAGTTTGGTCCTTCCAAGTAAAATACTGTATGATTCCACTGTCCGGATGAATTTGTTATAACGAATGAGCTTAATTTCTTTCTCTCAATCTCTTTCTCTCTCTCTCTCTACACACACACACACACACACACACACACACACACGCCACACAATCTCAGGACATGGATCCGAGTTAATCACACTCCTCAATTCTCATGCACTATCATCATTAAGACAAGATATTTAAGAGCCCTGGAGGTCACACAGTATCATATGACAACTGTTTAAAGGACCTAGGGCTGTTTGGCCTTGAGAAAAGAACACTGTGAAATGATGATTTGCATCAGTTACTGCAAATAACTGATATTTGCTGCAAAAACCTGAAAATCCAACCAAAAGTGGCTTAAGCAATATGACATTTACAATTTCATGTAACAAGGAGTTGGGAGATGAGAGATACAAAGTTGGCAAATCCACTGAAAGGCATGCGTTCCTTTCTTCTCTCTGTTCTGCCATCTCACAGGATGTGGCTTGTCCCCAGCTCCTCAACATAGGGTGGCACTTCAGCAATTTTTAAAGAAAGCATGTTGACTTCTGCTTTTAACCATTACTGAGTAACTAGTATCAAACTTGCCCTCTCACTGAAAACTATAAAACTTGACAAGTAAATAAGACAATTACGTTCAGGTATTGGGTAACACGCATGGGACTGTGATCCTTGAGAGAAGGGAAATACACAAGATGAGCCACACTTTCTGCTGGAAGCACTTTCTTGTTGCAGGACAAGGAAGTAGAATCAAATAGAACAATGGTCTTGCTGAGCTGAGGAAAAAGGATCAGAGTTCTAGGCTCCTGAAGTAGCTGGGATTTCCTGGGTAGGGTACTGGGGAAGAAGAGAGCTGTGCACAAGGGCATGCAAATTTATGAAAATTCCTTGATTGAGGGCTAGGCTATGCAGATAAAGGTTGAGATTTCATGAGACATGACACAGATAAACTGCTGTGGGAATAAAAACTGAATAGTAACAACAGAAGCTAAGCAATTTAGGAAGATGTTGGAGTTCTGGCCCATAGAAAAAGATTCTGGGTATTCAGATGAGACTCTAGAAAGGCCATATTTACTCTATGCCCTAGAGTAAGTGCCTGCCCTAGAAAGAAGCAAACAAACAAAAACCAACAACAATAAATCCTCTGTTAATGAATAAAACTAAATATAAGAGGATCAATAAACTGTACCAATAATTTTTCTGGTAAGACAAAGCCAATATACTTAAAAAGATGATATAATTCAAATATCCTATGACATATCTTCCAAATTGTCTGGTATATAATTAAGGATTCTTTTTTTTAATGTTTTTTTATTATATTATGTTAGTCACCATACAGTACATCCCTGGTTTCTGTTGTAAAGTTCGATGATTCATTAGTTTGCGTATAACACCCAGTGCACTATGCTATACGTACCCTCCTTACTACCCATCACCAGTCTATCCCATTCCCTCACCCCCTCCCCTCTGAAGCCCTCAGTTTGTTTCTCATAGTACACAGTCTCTCATGCTTCATTCCCACTTCTGATTACCCCCCTTTCTTTATCCCTTTCTTCCCCTACAAATCTTCCTAGTTCTTATGTTCCATAGATGAGAGAAACCATATGATAATAATCATTCTCTGCTTGACTTATTTCACTAAGCATTATCTCCTCCAGTGCCGTCCATGTTGCTGCAAATGTTGAGAAATCGTTCTTTTTGATAGCTGAATAATATTCCATTGTATATATGGACCACAACTTCTTAATCCAGTCATCTGTTGAAGGGCATCTCGGCTCCTTCCATGATTTAGCTATCATGGACAATGCTGCTATGAACATTGGGGTGCATATGGTCCTTCTCTTCACCATGTCTGTATCTTTGGGGTGAATACCCAGTAGTGCAATGGCTGGGTCATAGGGTAGCTCAATTTTTAACTTTTT
>NC_048221.1:89611584-89614316 GCF_002007445.2 Ailuropoda melanoleuca | reverse complement strand
GATTTTGGCATCCATATTCATTAGGGAAATCGGTCTGTAATTCTCCTTTTTGATGGGGTCTTTGCCTGGTTCAGGGATCAAGGTAATATTGGCCTCATAGAATGAGTTTGGTAGCTTTCCTTCTGTTTCTATCTTTTGAAATAGCTTTAGGAGAATAGGTATTATTTCTTCNGGAGAATAGGTATTATTTCTTCTTTGAATGTTTGGTAGAATTCCCCAGGAAAACCGTCTGGGCCTGGAGTTTTATTATTTGGAAGGTTGTTTATCACTGACTCAATTTCTTCATAGTTAATTGGCCTATTTAAGAAATCTATTTCTTCCTGTTTCAGTCTTGGTAGTTTATAGGTTTCCAGGAAGGCCTCCATCTCTTCCAGATTGTTTAATTTATTGGCATATAGCTGTTGATAAAAGTTTCTAATAATACTTCCAATTTCATTGGTGTTGATTGTGACCTCTCTTTTTTCATTCATAATTTTATTAATTTGGGTCCTTTCTCTTTGTTTTTGGATAAGTCTTGCCAGTGGTCTGTCAATTTTATTGATTCTCTCAAAGAACCAGCTTCTAGTCCTGTTGATCTGCTCTACTGTGGTTCTGGTCTCTAATTCATTGATTTCTGCTCTAATCTTGGTCATCTGCTTCCTCGTGTGTGGATTAGGCCTGTCTCTCTGTTGCTGTTCCAGCTTCTTGAGGTGAGAATATAAAAACTGCATTTTAGATTTTTCTATTCTTTTGAGTGAGGCTTGGATGGCTATGTATTTCCCCCTTAGGACTGCCTTTGCAGTATCCCATAGGTTTTGGACCGTTGTGAGTTTCATTCTCCTTGGTCTTCATACATTGTTTAAATTGATTTTTGATTTCTGGTTTATTGAGTCATTCCTGAGCAGGATGGTTCTTAGTCTCCAAGTGTTTGAGTTTCTTCCAAATTTTTCTTTGTGGTTGAGTTCCAATTTCNTGTATTTCCCCCTTAGGACTGCCTTTGCAGTATCCCATAGGTTTTGGACCGTTGTGTATTCATTCTCGTTGGTCTCCATAAATTGTTTAATTTGTTTTTTGATTTCCTGGTTTATCGAGTCATTCTTGAGCAGGATGGTTCTTAGCCTCCAAGTGTTTGAGTTTCTTCCAGGTTTTTCCTTGTGGTTGAGTTCCAATTTCAGAGCGTTGTGGTCTGAGAATATGCAGGGGATAATTTCAATCTTTTGGTATTGGCTGAGACCTGTTTTGTGTCCCAGAGCATGATCTATTCTTGGGAATTTTCCATGGGCATTAGAAGAGAATGAGTACTCTTTGGTTCTAGGGTGTAGTGTTCTATATATATCTATGAGGTCCAACTCGTCGAGTATGGCATTCAAAGCTCTTGTTTCTTTGCTGATTTCTTGCTTANCTTTGCTTAGTTTTTGCCAGGGTGTTCTGTCTATTTCTGATAGTGGGGTGTTGAGGTCCCCTACTATTACTGTGTTCTTATCTATATGTCTCTTTATTTTGGTTAAGAGTTGGCTTGTGTATCTTGCTGCTCCCCTGTTGGGGGCATATATATTAATAATTGTCATATCCACTTGTTGAATACTTCCTTTAAGAATAATATAGTGCCCTTCTGTATCTCTCTCTATGGCCTCTAGTTTAAAATCCAGTCTATCTGATATGAGAATTGCTACTCCAGCTTTCTTTTGAGGTCCATTTGCGTGGAAGATGGTACTCCATCCCCTTACTCTAAGTCTGAATGCATCTTTGGGTTCAAAATGAGTCTCTTGTAGACAGCAAATGGACGGGTCATGTCTTTTTATCCAATCTCTGACCCTGTGGCATTTTATGGGAGCATTTAGGCCATTTACATTGAGACTGATTATTGAGAGATATGATTTTAATGATGCCATGTTGCCAGTAAAGTCTCTNAAGAATAATATAGTGCCCTTCTGTATCTCTCTCTATGGCCTCTAGTTTAAAATCCAGTCTATCTGATATGAGAATTGCTACTCCAGCTTTCTTTTGAGGTCCATTTGCGTGGAAGATGGTACTCCATCCCCTTACTCTAAGTCTGAATGCATCTTTGGGTTCAAAATGAGTCTCTTGTAGACAGCAAATGGATGGGTCATGTCTTTTTATCCAATCTGCAACCCTGTGGCGTTTTATGGGAGAGTTTAAGCCATTTAGATTGATAGAGATTATTGACAGATATGATTTTAATGATGCCATTTCTCTTTAAACTGTTTCTATCGATTGTGACTCTCTGTTCTGTATCTCTCTTGGGGCCTTTTTACTTTTATAGAACCCCCCCTTAATATCTCCTGTAAGGCTGGTTTCATGGTTACGAAATTGGTCAATGACTGGCGATTTTGGAACGTCTTTATTTCTCCATCAATTCTGAATGACAGCTTTGCTGGATAAAGGATCCTTGGCTGCATGTTTTTCTCTGAAAGAGCTTTAAAAATGCCCCCCCAAGCCTTTCTCTCATTCCAGGTCTCTGTAGACAGGTCTGACGTAATCCTGATACCTTTGCCTTGGTACGTGAGAAATTTCTTTGCCCTGGCCGCTTTCAATACTGTATCCTTGGATCTAATATTTGCGAATTGCACTATGACATGCCGTGGCGTAGGTTTGTCCTGGTTGAGCTTGGATGGAGTCCTTTCTACTTCTTGGACACAAATGTTTGTTTCCTTTGCTAGATTAGGGAAGTTTTCAGCTACAATTTGTTCAAATATCTCTTCTAGACCTCTGTTTTTCTCCACCCCCTTGGG
>NC_048221.1:89456375-89611325 GCF_002007445.2 Ailuropoda melanoleuca | reverse complement strand
CCCTTAGAGATTCTATATTCTCGTTAACATTTTCATTAATACTTTTTTCAAGTCTACACATCATCTTGACCATTGTTACTCTGAATTCCATTTCTGATAATTTGGTTATATCCATATCCATTAGTTCTGTGGCAGAGGCCACAGACTCATTGTCTTTTCTTTGCTGGGGGGGGTTTCTCCTTCTCGTCATTCTGATGAGGAGAGAGTGCAGGGTTGTCCAGAGCCCAAATTATTGACCGGTACCCAGGCCGTGCACCCTTGTTTTATAGGGATCTTAGGGATGTGGGCTTCTTGATTTTTCAGCTTGCCTTCTGGGGGAGGGGCCTGCCGTGCTGATACTCAGGCAACCCTGTTTGGGTAGAGTCTCCGTGTCCCCTGCAAGGGGGGATGGGGATGGGCACACTGTGAGCCAGTATTTCCAGGCTTTTGTTCTCGGCGGCTTTCCCTGGTGGTCTGCTGTGCCTCTTCTGAGAGTCAGAGCAGCAGTGGCTGAATCTCAGCTTCTGTCTCAGAACAGAGGGACCGCAGACTGTTCTCCACTGATGTTCTGGCTACTTTAACTCTGTTTCTGTTGGTGCTGCTCAAACGTGCAGCGTCCCAGGATGTGTGCCCCACACCCGGCGTCCCAGCCCTCACTTCCAGGGCCAGCGTGTGTCTGTCCTTTGTGTTTCTAACACACCAGACGCCAGCCACCCCCGCGTGCTCCCGGAGTTCCCGGTCTCAGTCTGGTTCCAGTGAGCACACCGGAGTTCCGTGAGAAGTCTGGTAGCCCGAGTTCCCAGACTCATGGTCCCAGTTTGCTCTCTTGCAGGTGCCGTCCGCTAGTCCGCCTGCTCCCCTGTGCAGGTGGCTACCGCTTCCCGGGGCCCAAACATTGATTTCAATAAAAAATGGTTTGGTGTTACTTTGGATAATCCTGAGATTTTCCTTCCTGAGAGTATTCACATAAATCTTCCCAGGTGACGATATTATAAAGTAGCATTCAAGCCACAGGTAGGATGACATAAAAGATAGGAGAGGAGAAGATGGAGTAGGTAGTTTATAATCACTTCCAACTATCAGAGTCTATTCCTCTTATCATCACCACTAGGAAAGGGAAATCATGAGACACACAGGATGAACTGGGCTCTCTGGTCAAGCTGTGTCTTCTTCCTGTTGAGTTTCTACTGTGATAATACTGGAAGAGCAGGAACTGCAAGGTGGGATGAATCAGGTTGTCATAGAGCAATGCAGAGTCAAGTTTACCTCTAACCATATTGTGAGATGTTACAGCCACAAACACCTGGAGTTTACCCTCTCCTGTACTCCTAGATTAGTCCAGCCATGTTCCTAGCAAGTCAATGAAACTTGTGTGACCAGACTCAAGTATACCCATAGAGTTGCAAGCTCTGTGTATCAGTATGATGAGTGCTTCATAGAAGATGCCTGATAAATAGTTGTTAAATGAATGAATGCATTCTAGCCACCTACTGTATTTAATGTGGCTTGAACTTGCAATAAAGCATACTACGTTTCCCAGCAGTCTCCAAAATTTACTAACAATCTCTCACCCAATCTCCCCAAACAGTGGAACACTTCCTACAGAACCTCCCTCAGAATTTCAGTGCTGATTTTGAGATCCTTTTCAAAAGGTCATGAGAGATACATTAATGTGGAGCAAAACCAAGGATGAATCATTTTAATACAAGAAAAGTGATTATTTTTGCCCTGTGATTTTTTTTTCTATCTCAAGGGCTGGAGATGATGACCCAAGCAGTAAAGGAGACTCCTCTTGCTTCCTCAAACTATTTCTGCTCAAAATATTATCAAAAGGGCCTAGAATTTCCTCCCCATTCTCTGACTGCCAATGATTCCAAAAGATTAAGGCCAGAAAATATTCTCCTTCCATGTTCAGTGCAGAGAAAGCAATCCAGGGACTGCTGCAGGAGAGAGACAGAGACCACTCCCCTGCTCCCATCTCTCCTCTGTCTTGTCCCTTTTCACTCTCTCTTACAGTTTCCCCCCCTTCTCTTTTTGCTTCCCCTGCCCCCACCCCACCCCAACCTTACCCAGGGTTTATAGTAGTTACCAGAGCTGGGCATGCCCATTAGCTGCAGGCAAATCTTGTCTGCAAGCAGGGAACTGTAGGAATTCTCCCCTAGTGGTGTTTTCACTCTTTGTGAGAGCTTAATCCAGGGGATTAGCAAATGGATCAGCTGGAGACCTCCTCTTACCAAGACAGAATGGGCAAGTTCAAGCAAGAATAGTCCCTGAAATGTCTGGTTCTGCAGGAGCTAAGAATATAACAACGACCAGGCCCTGGACAGGGTGTGTCCCTAGAGGAGGCCCAGGTCACAGAGGAAAGAGCTTTGCTGTCACGATACCTCTTTTGCTGCCGACTTCACGTGTCCCTCCTTCTCCATGCACTGCTGCCACTGTCTTGCAGCCCTCATGCCAGCCCGACCACCCCTATCCGGCCCCTCAGTTTCCCTTATCCCCTGCCACCTATAAATGTCATGGTTTTCTCCTGCTTCTCCCCTGTCCATTATGGACCCGCCCAGAATCCATGTTCTTCCTGCTCTGTCCTGTGTTCCATGGTGTCTTAAGGTGGGCTCCTTAGAAGCAGAACTTGAGACAGGGATTCTTGGATAAGTGATTTTAGTGGGAAAGTGCTGTTACGAGAAGGGGTGTGAGGGAAATAGGCGAGAACAGAGGAAGAGAGCACAGCAAGGACAGGGTCTCAGCTAGATACTAGCTTCAGTCTGCAGGCAGTTTCAGAGGAGAAACTACCCCACATAACAGGTTCTCTCTTGAGGCAAAGGGCCTGGTATTTTGTACTTTGTGCTAGTCATGCATTGGCTGCTGGCATCGGGGGAAGATGACTTTCTAGGTGAAATAGCTCCAGTTCATCCACAGTTCTCCACAGAAGAGGGCAACTGTGGGATGGACACAGTTCCTCGTGAAAGAGATCTAGGTGGGATACAGTAGCATCCACTGTATATGGAAGAAGTGGCTTCAGTGGATTTGGATCAGCCTCAGCTCATATGAGAGCATAAAACACTCAGAGCATAGGGTGATAAGGACCAAATAAAAGGACTGGCAGCCCTGCCCAAGGGGGGATGCCAAATTGGTCATCCATTTCTAGTAAGTGTCTATAGTTTTTTTCACTGTGTTTTGTGTCATACGACCTCCTCCCAACTTCGTCTTCTGTTACTTTGTACACAAATAACAAAATCCCAGTTCTCCTTTCTGTATAACTTGGAAAAAGTTCTTTCCCAAATATTTCTTGGCTTTTCCAAAGAGTGCTACATTCTCCTAGCCATTGCATACCATCCCTCCATCAGAGCCACTGCTCTAAGCTTATTCCCCAGGCATATCTCCTCCACTAACAGTTAGTTCTTCTTATTGCTTCAAAAACATAACCTTCTCCCACCCTTCATTCCTCAAGTACGGAGGACAGCAAGCTGAAGATGACTCAAAGGAATTACAAAACGAGAAAGGAAAACCTGGATATCAGCCCCCTAATTCCATCAGCCAAGCCCTTCAAAGAAAGGCATGTTAGCTACTGTTCTCTCTGCCCTCAGTTGCATGCCCCAGAAAACAACCTTTTCTTTCAAGCCTCGCTTTCCTGGGACTCCCTGAACGCCAGTCTCAAGTTTACTCTAGAGGAAAGACTGTGCTTTGGTAATTCTTTTGGGTAAATTTTTTGGAGTCATATTTTACTTCTGACTCATTTATTGCCTTTTTGGTCTTAATTTATTTTATCTTGTGAAAATGTGTGTATATTTGTAATCCACCTTAAACAGAGAGGTGTAGGACTAGATAATTAGGCAATTAATCGCTCCACGTCTTCTACAAAAGTTATTTCCTTGATCATCTACTTCCATGATGGTAAGATTAAGGGAAAATGTGGCCATCCAGCTAAACCCCACATTTCCTAGCCACCCTTGCAGTTCAGTGTGACATTCTGGCTACTTACATATTCTCAGAAGTGATGCATACCATCTCTTAATCAAGTTAGTTTCTAAGGAGTGGACACAGATTCTCTTCTCTCCACACATCATCTCCTACCAGCTGTAAGCCAGAGATTGTGTAGACAAATTAAACTGTCACAAGGTTTATGCTTACAAATGGTGCTTAAATATGCACTATCTCACCAGCTGTCTCACCTCATCATAGGAGTCCAGTCTAGAGCTCTACTCCTCCTGTGAGCACTTAGAGCTAATGATGGAAGTCACTCCACGTCGTTATGAAAGAGAGGATGATGGTGCTACTGTCTGCGTGAACAAAACTGACACCTGGGGATGGCAGAGCTTCACAAGAGTTTTCAACACTGTGGGAATGACAGATCAACCAGGAAAATGAGACAGACTTCTCTCATTTAATCCACTGGGTCTAGTTTAGCACTCAAACACACATCCTAACTAATTTAGCCCAGGTGGACTGGACTTTGTTCAGAGACTGAACCAACTGAATGGAAGCCATCATGGCTGAGACAAAGAGGGGATAGCTGGGGAAAATATAAAGCATTCCAAAAATGACAAATGGAGGGACTGGAAGAGTAATTGTTTTTAATGTCAAAGTTGTCCCCCAATCAAATGTGATGTGGAGGGGCGCCTGTGTGGCACAGCAGTTAAGCGTCTGCCTTCGGCTCAGGGCATGATCCCGGCGTTATGGGATCAAGCCCCACATCAGGCTCTTCCGCTATGAGCCTGCTTCTTCCTCTCCCACTCCCCCTGCTTGTGTTCCCTCTTGCTGGCTGTCTCTATCTCTGTCGAATAAATAAATAAAAATCTTTAAAAAAAAAGAGATGTGGAAAAATACATACAAGGGAAAGACACAATTGAACCAATAACATCGTAACCCCTTTCCATGAATCCATCTAAGTTACATCCCTTTTTTTATACTTGCAAGAAAAAACAAACTCCTGTTATAAGTTTATTAACAGCAATAACATAATTATTAACAGAAGTTTGATTTATTTTATTTGATGTTGGGACAACAGAAACAATATAAGCACTTTTGCAAATAAATCAATTTCTTGAGAAAATCACTCCTTGTTGGCTCTTTAATATTCAGGTCACTATAATGTCACTTGACATGTGGCAATATTTTCGGGCTAGCCCAAGACATGATGCATACCCCCAAATGCTTCAAATGCCTGGTATTAACTGAGGGAACCAAGATGTCTACAGTCTATGTTTTCTCTTTATAGAAGGATTTTACAGAGTTTTATATAAAGAGGGCATACCATCAGGGTTCAGTCCAAGGAGGCTTATCCTATACTACTAGCAACGGGATGACTTAGCTGAGATGGACTTGCTTAGCTGGTTTCTTCAGTCCTGGAAACCTCTCCCCATTTGCCACCCCCACGCCCATGCCTGTGTCTGCATTTTGAGCCCTGCATTTCTCCCTAGTTCCTCTTTTGGAACCTCTTCTGAGTCTTACTCTCTGTCTGTTCTTTAAATTCTCACACCATCCATGAAGCCTTCTTCTGTTAATTAAAGCTTTCTGTTTCAGACTGGGGTTTCTGAAGCCCATAACTTCTCTGTGTTTAGAGTCTGTACCACAAGATTTAGTCCTTAGACACATCGTGGCTTCTATTGATCAAGGGTGTTTCAAGTGTATAGTTTTCTCTCCCCACCTAGATTCTTAAAGGCAGAGATAACACTTCGCCTAGTGCCTCTATTTCCTGTAAATCTGGATGCATAGGAGATGCTCAATAGAGAGTAGTAGGTATTCAGTTAAATTGATGGATTGGTTATTAAAATTTCTTAGTATGTATCCTCCCTCTGTAATGTCTTTAAAATTTTTCCCATCTTTTTTTGGGGTGTGTGTGTGCATTTAAATGTATGCATTAATTCACTTAAAAATATTTACTGAGTACTTACTATGTGCCAGGCATAATGTTGACAGCCAGTGAGAAAAAACTGGATGTGACAAGAGCCTGGTTTTCTTTGCCCTGCATAGCTGGGGAATGATTATTTAGAGAAAGAACAAGTCAGGGGCAGAAGCTGCCTTGAGCAGAACAGCCAGGATGGAGATGTGCTATGCTCAAGGTAGGAGGGAGGCATCCAGGTGGTGACTGGAAAGGTGACTCTGGGAGCACAGTGGGGGATTTGGGTGGGATGTGGATCTCTGGGAGACATTTGTCTTTAGATGACAGTTGGACCCAGGGATCTAGTTAAATTTTCTAGAGGAACAGAATAAAAAGAAAGGCCTGAGAAGATAACACTATTCTATGACCAGTAAAACATGTGGAAGGAACACCAGAGAGGTTTAGAATGTGACCTAAAAATCTTATTTAATCTGGAAACAACATCTGCAGTAGCATCTTGGAGAAAGGGCGGTAGTTCGGGGGGGGGGGCACTGCAAGGAATTTCCTGCCCCTCATTTGTTTGAATGCTTTGAACTCCAGTCTTACGATGGTTGGCCTTGCTGGCAGATAGGCTGAAAGGGGGAGGAGGATGTAGGCTCTGGCCAACTCTGCCACAAGAGGCAGACAAATAAAAAGAGTCCAAGGATGGTGGACTACCATGTATCTGAGGATCAGAATGAGGGTTTCGCACATTTTCCTCTTCCCTCTAAGTGGTGCTAAGTGGGCAGTCTGGTCCTGGCTCTGCTACAAAGTTAATGCTATTATCTTGGGGAGCCATCACTTCTTTGGGCCTTAGAGTCTATCTGTAAGAAGGATGAGCAAAATATGTCTTGGTCCCCTAGACAGTCATCAGTGAAAGAAACAACCAGAAATCTTGCCTCTCCTATAGCTGAGAATCAGGAAATCAGGATGCTGGCACCCACGTCTGTGCACGTGTTGGGGTCTAGTGATACACCCTTGCTGCCCAAACTGATATCTGAACTCATCATTAGAAAGGTGTTTTTTTTTTTTAAGAGCACTGTTTCATAACTTTGGGTCCTCAGACCCCTAGGTGGTAAGTGAGGTGGTATACCAGGTGGTATGGGAAACTGTAGGAAAAGGCTGTGAATCACCTCAGGGCATTAATTTAACTGAAAAATTTAAGGGAAAAAGCAATTTCAAGTTAACTTTCTATGAAAGTAGAATGCAAACTTTGCATTGGTCCTCAAGATTGCACAAGAGATGTACATGAAAGTTGGCATTTTCTGGTTTCACTGGGCTACTTGCTGCTTCCACAAGGACCAAAACCTTTCTTTTTGTTAGGAAGGCCTGGTAGTGTTGCCAGGCACTCTTTCCTCAGTGAATTTACCAGGTGTTTATCACTCTCAAGTACCTGAGAATTTCCACTTGAGCTAGAACAA
This sequence comes from Ailuropoda melanoleuca, assembly GCF_002007445.2. Classification (NCBI taxonomy): domain Eukaryota; kingdom Metazoa; phylum Chordata; class Mammalia; order Carnivora; family Ursidae; genus Ailuropoda; species Ailuropoda melanoleuca. Next base: position 89,604,068 of record NC_048221.1, on the reverse strand, counting down.
TTCATGTTTTTTATTTTTGCTGTTGTTGTTTTGTTTGTTTTGCCCTGAGAAAATGCAAGGGCTCAAATCTGGGGAATTTTGGCCGGCACTACGTTGACAATTTCTGTCTTTACCAGAACATTCTCATGTGGAGGGGTTGTGGCAATTTAGCATTGAAGGATCTGGTTCTGGTAGTTATATATTGTGCTCATAAAAGAGGAGGTGGATATGGCCTTAGAAGATCTAAAATTCCCTTCAGGTCATGATTTGATCATCCTCTAGAAAATGCAAAGTATCTAATCATTTGGACTCAAATAGTTGGTTTTGCTCTCATAAATTCCTGACCGAAAGCAATTATTTCCCAAATTTTAGAGACAAATGAACCATAAAGAGCAGCTGTAGAACTTGTTGTAAGAAAATATGATAATTACCAAGTTTGACATGTGCCTTGACAACAGTCATTTGCTAATCAACAGCTTCACTCCTAAAACAGACACTGAAAACATCTTGGGCAGCCAGTTCTCAATTCTACATGCCAGTGGGAAGGAGTGGTGCTGCAGAAAACCCCATGAAACAGATTATCCCCAAATCACTGTCGTTTGGCCTGAGGAGGTATCATATTTTTAATTTAAAAAAATTTTTGGCAGCAGATTCGTGTCCTTTAATTAGATCTACATGAGTTATTGTTAATATTAGCTTCACTTTCTGAACAGACACTTATGGCTGGCAGGAAAGGCCACCCTGGGCAGTAGGAAAAATTCATTTGGGGATTAAAAATTAGCAGGAGACAATTCTGACATGGCTAATGTTCATGTGAATAATTGAGTGTTGACTGGCATTTAGGGAAATGCATTTACGGCGGAGGACAGTGTGGGATGCTATTGTATAATCAGGTCGGTAGAGGGAAAATCTTTACTTTTTAACAGCAAAGAGTTGCTCCATGAATGCGGAACAAAACCAAACTGAAAACTAGCAGCCTTCATGGATCTTTTCTGAGGTCTCTCCCTTGTCTAAAGCTCTTCTGGGTTTCTCTTTTTATTTCTAGCTAAGGCTTCATAGAAAACTTGTGCTTGTTTCGTATACTTGAAGTTGCTTTGGGGCAACTTGTGAGGAAGAAATGGATGATGGAGGAATACTGGCTTCCCTATTTTCTCTTACTCTGTACAATGGGATCAAAGATATCTATTGCAGGAGTTATAAGGATCAGAGAGAACACACGTAAAGCACTGGGTACTGCTCCATAGTGAGCAAAAACTCTGTCATAGATAGGTCTTACTCTTATTAATAATCAGAATTTGAAATGTCTTATTCTTGTCAATGACAATAGCCCAACAGCATATCACCTTCTGATGTGTTGCAAAGAATAAAATAAATAATCTAGAAGACAATCTCTTTGAATACACCTAGCATTACTCCATAGAATTTACTTTTCCTCAAGTAGGCTCAATGGCAAAATTAAGATTTTGGACCATTTTGGTGAAGAGAGTTAGATGTTAGAGACTAGATGGAAGAGTAGAGAAGGTCCTCTGCAAATTTCTCCAAGAAAACCATAAATATCTGCTCGTACAGGGCAGACCAAGAGTAATTGTGACTTCTGGGTATCTCCTTATTTTCCATCGTCTATTCCATTGGCTACTGCTAAGAAGGCATCCCCTCGGACTTGAGTCTGTTTGCATATGGGAAATATACCAAACCCAGCATGTTCATAATTGGTTATTTATAATTCATTCATGTAGAGTTGTAAAAAATAGTTCCTGCCACATGATATATCCTCATAAGTATTTGTTGACTAAATGTGGGAAATGCAGGAAACTAATCAACAGGTATAGGACTATAGAATCTTAACACTGAAAGAAATCTTTGAAATAATCAATTTCAAGTAAAAAACAGAAACAATGACATTCAGTTTGACTGGGCTGCTATGACAAAGTACCACAAACTGTGTGGCTTATAAACAATAGAAATTTATTTCTTATAGTTTTGAAGGCTAGAAGTTGAAGATCACAGTGCCAGCATGGCTGAGGGAGGGACCTTCTCTGGGTCACAGACTTCTCATTGTACTCCTTATATGCTCACATACTAGCTCTCTGAGGCATTTTTTTTTTTTAAAGCACGAATCCCATGCATGAGGGTTCCTTTATGACCTAATCACTTCCCAAAGGCCTCATCTCCTCATATCATCACCTTGGGCATTCAGGTTTTCAACAAAAGAATTTGCGGCGGGGGGGTGGTGGTGGCAGGCACAGACATTCAGACCATAGCAACAATTTAAATATTTTTTTCTTGTTTTTTTTTTTTTAAGATTTTATTTATTTATTTGACAGAGAGAGAGGCAGAGAGAGAGGGAACACAAGCAGGGGGAGAGGGAGAGGGAGAAGCAGGCTTCCTGTTGAGCAGGGAGCCCGATGCAGGGCTCAATCCCAGAATGCTGGGATCACGACCTGAGCCGAAGGCAGATGCTTAACGACTGAGCCACCCAGGTGCCCCAACAATTTAAATATTTTCAATAGAAGATGAGTTAAATAAATTATACATAGCCATTCAATGGAACACTATATAGCTATTAAAAAGGTGTGCCCACATGTATTGTCAAGACAAAGGGTTCATCAAATTTTGTTTTAAAAAAAGTCAGAAATGTTATGATATAATTTCATTTGCATTTTAAAGTATAATATAAGATGTTTGAATAAGGCCAGGAATGTTTGGAATGATAAAAAAAATTTTCAACAGTGGTTATCTCTGGGGCATAGGTTGGGAGGGTGGATAAAATAGGAGAAATGGGGGAAACTGTATCATTTTATTTCATGAAATATTGTGCTGTTTGAGTTTTTAAAACAAGCACATATTACTTTCATAATAATTCAAAGAAAACCAAAACCCCCCACATAGTTCAACTTTCTTCTTTAAAAACATTTTAAAAATATATTTATTTTGATTGACGTTTGTTTGACAAAATTGTAAGATATTTAAAGTGTACATCATGATGACTGGATATACGTATTCATTGTGAAAGGATTTCCCCCACCTACCCATCACTCTTCTAGCACTTTCCAATTGTACAGTACAGTGTTATCAACTCTAGCCACCCTGTTTTACATTAGATCCTCAAACCCTATTCATCATGTAGCTGGAAGTTTGTACCCTCTTACCAACCTCTCCCTATCTGCCCCCCCAGCCCCTAGAAACCACTTTTTCACTCACTGTTTTTGTAAGTTTCACTTTTTTCTTTTTTCAGATTCCACACGTAAGTGGTATTTGTCCATCAACAAAGAACGAATAAGGAAGATATGGTGTAAACAGACACACACAGGAATATTATTCAGCCATGAGAAAGAAGGAAATATTTCCATTTGTGACAACACGGATGGATCTGGAAGGCATTATGCTAAGTGAGATAAGCCAGACAGAGAAAGACAAACACTGCATGACATCACTTATATGTGAAATCAACCTTTTTCTTTTACAGATGAAGAAACTAAAATTCAGAGAAATTCCTGATCATAGAAACTTGTAACTGAAAGATAATTTTAGCATCATTAAAGTACCTTCCCCATAGTACAGATAAGCTGAGGCACAGAGAAATGAGGTGAGTTATAATATTGAAGACTAAAGCCTGGGGAGAAAAGAAGTTGTGTATGTTGGTGTTGAAAAAATTGTAGGTACTCAGCACATACTGTAAATCTATTAAAACTGACTTACTCATTTTGGATGAGGTAAGTGTTGACATTAGACAATTTGGTGGGCAGCATTTATTTTCCTATTTATTAAAATGTCAGAAACAGTACCAATGGCACCTCCTAAAAGGCTTGCAGGTGGTGGTCTTCAAAACACAATCCTCAATCCTTGAGGAGGATAAAAACTACTATTTTAGCTTAATGATAAAAATAAGGCTGAGATGAGTATATTCAGGATATCAAAGCAGGGACATGAAAAAATCTATAAAAGTCAAAGACAGACATATGTGTGTGTGTGTATATGTATATATATATAAACATATATACTTATAAAATACATTTATAGAATAAATTTATAAAATATGCAGAAAGTCACATTCAAAAGCTACAGAATATTAAACTAGAAAAAGACTTCAAAGAAATTCGCTCTTTGAACAAATTCACCAACGCTCATTCAATAATTTACTTCTTCTCAAGCTACATTTTGTGTATGTCCCAGTGGAAGACAATATTGCCTCTGAAATTTTAAAGGGCGCACAGAGAAATCCAAATTTATTTATACACTCTTGGTTAACTGGTCATATTAATGTACGAACCTAGTGACACTATTGGTGAAGTAAGACTGTGTCTCTTATTACAAACCACAAACCAATCTTGTAACTACAGCATATCACTCTGGGGCGGCTGAGTTGGTTCTGGTCTCACTGGCTGTGCACACGCTTGTGTCTGTGTTACACACAGAGAAGTGGAAAATTGAGACCATTCCCTGAATAGCTCAAGCCTCATATTAACATTTGTCCAATGATCTGGATATTTTGGTTGTAATTGAATAATTCCCAATTTGCCCCAATTCTTCACCTTGCTCTGCCCATGTAGAACATAAAATAAACGAAGTCTATGGAACGGCCGTTATCAGAAGAAAGGGTTCTGAGAAGTTAATGTGTCTCCCTAATAATGCAGCCCCAAGGGCTGAAGCAGTGTCTGTACTGAAATCATTCCTCGGGGCGACGTGTGAGCAGATGCGTTGCTTCCCCCATCCTCGGGCTCGCCGTGAAACCTCCCAAATGAGATGTTGGCATTTTCACGCGGCAGGAAAATAGAAGCTGAAGTCAAGAAAACCGCAACATCTGGAACAGGAGGAAAGATTTCACTGGAAAGAACTTAACAAACTCTGAAAACAAAGTTCTAGACTTTACTAATTTATTTTGGCTGCAAAGCCGAGCTCAATGCAAAGCTCAAAGAGGATTTGTCCAAGGCTCCTTTCAAAGAAGTAAAAAGCCAACCCGCACTAAAATTAATGCGTCGACTGCATAAACAGTCAAGATAGTTATCTGATACTGAGGGAGTAGAGCCACACTAGGCCTTTTTGTTATTTATGGGATTATTATTGGAGGAAACAGAAGCAATTAGATATCCCCCTGCTTTCAGAGCAGGGGAAGGAAAAAAGGTGTCAAACATAGTTTTTCAATTTGGTCTCTTGATCATTTTGTTCTCGCTACATCTTAAAATCCAAATATACATACGCCCCCAGTGCCCCACTCACTGGCCTCTCAGCTGTTCCTTTGACTATTTCTCCTTTATCCTTTGAAAACTCCATGCATTTTGAATGATGTATGGAAAGACTTAAAAATACAAGTTGTATCTTTAAAAACAAAGCACATTTATTATTGTATGTGATCACAAAAGTAATACATATCTGTACATACCCATGGTAGAAAACAGGAAAAGAACCTTGGAGATCATTTGTACTGTAGAAAGCATTTGCCATTTGTTTGTCTGCCCAGCTTTTGAAATCCATTGTTTGGAAGATTCCCCACAGGGTGAAGTGAGGATGTGGCACGTACCCTTGGTGCCAGTAGACACATATCCTGGTCAGGTGTTGGGGTTTGGACCGAGGGACACAGGAGGGGGCAGAGTAAGGAACTCATCTGGGTGGGAGGAGCAGCCAGGTCTTTGTCCGGTGCCCAAAGCCATGGGGTGTGGTGTCGGTCCGGCGTTGGCAGGCCACGATGCAGGGCAGCAGGGTTCTCACCCCAGTGACCCAGGGGTGTGACTGTGATGTGGTCCTGCCTGTGGGGAGCTTCCCCTGTGCCCTCCTGTTTCCCAGGCCAGTTCCCCAGAATCCCCCTTGTTCCCATGGGCTCCCCAATTCAGTAAATTCTTTTCCTGCTTAAATCAAGCAGAGAAGATTTCTGTTGCTTGCAGCTTAGAATCCAGACAGATAAACTTGTAATTCCTTTATTCAGAAGGAACCTCCCTTAATATTTCGACAGACGATGCTCTAGGTTTTTTTCGATATCTGTAGATAATGTGTCATTCTGCCATGGAGTGTAGAGCAGTTGATACCTGGTTCAGAGCAGCAAGAGAGGCTTACCTTGCCTTCAGTGTGGACACCGGGAGTTTGTTGCCCACTTTTTCCAGAGGTACACAGGCATACTTGCAATTTTCCTTAGCTTCTAGCAAAGGTGACTGATGTATGAAAATCTGCACTTCGAAGTGCTACTCTTTATCAGGTTCCTTACTAAGTGCTTTACAGAGGTTAGCACATTTGTTCCTCATAAAATCCCTCTGTAGTAGTTACCAATTCATGGAATCCTCACAGTGTTCCATGAGGCAGACATTGTTATTACTCCCATTTCACAGATGAGTAAACTGAGGCTTAGAAATATTAAATAACTAAGTGGGAAGGGATAGATCCTGAATGTATGTCCATGTTGGCTGACTGAGACTTCTTTCCTCACTGAGTCAACTCTGTCCCCAGGTATAGGTGCTCGGGTCCTTGGGTCATTTGTATGCTGGCTTGTCCCTACTACCCATGATTGGCTAGTTAGGATAGGATTATTTACCGTAATCTTGCTTTGTGTGGGACACTGTTTTAATGCTAAAGGATAATGAAGGCATACTCCTTTAATTCAAGGCTCAATCATAAAAGTAATATGCCTTTAGAGAGTGTATCATGGTTTACACAGCATTTTAATATGGATCATCTCACTTAATGTCATGAAATGACTAGAGAATAATTACAAAGAATAATGCCAAAATATGCAAAGTAACCCTGGGCTTAGAGAAAAAGTGAAGACAGAGGAGGTGAACTTAATGAGGGTGAGCTTCAAAGGGAAAATGGGTTTTTAGAAACTTCCTGATGGTAACTCTGGTGCCCGATGGCGTAAGAGAAGTAGAGGGAATTTCACCATCAGCAGGTCTGTACTGAGTTTGGTGGGATATATTTTTAAATCTGAGGTGACTGATGGACTTGGCATTCACTGGTTCTGTTAAAATGGCATCATATGCAAGGGCAGAATGGATGTTCTTAATAAAAACTCCACCAGAGCCATGCCACCATCCCCTGAATCTTTAAAATGGCCCTTATGTGAGTCCACGATGGACACAACGGTGCTGTCCTTGTCCTCAAGGTGTCTCCTGTTGGCGGAGAAAGAGATAAGCTTGAGAGAACGGCGGGGGGGGGGGTACAAAGGTACTTGTGCTGTTCTGGCTCTGAAGCAGGCTTCAGGGAGGAAGTGTGATAAGGAGCTCTTTCTGGGGCCTTTCTGGGACCTAGAGTAAAAAAACCTCCTTGGGAAGACAAAAGTTCTAGCAAACTCGGGGCCCTCAGGTCAGTTATGGTAAGGCTTCCTTGGATGTATGTAAACAGAATGTCAGACAAGGTTGAAAATCATTGCCAGAGAGCTTAATGGATCCATAACTTTAAAAAGTAAAATCCAAGTGTAATTGGCTGGCGTCAGAATGAAGGAATTTCATCCTAAAACAGAGAAGACAAAATTCTAGCCTTGTCCTTTGTTTTTTTCTTTTTTTTCCCCTCTAAATTGCTTTCTTTCCCTCCACACAATTAACTCTGAGTAACTGAGAGCAATCAGGTGGCTATAAGAGTAACCAGACTTCCCTCCCTCCTCTTCTCAGTGAGCTTCTATTTTCTCCATAAATATATTTGAAGGTTATACTTCTTTTCTTTGAGAATTGAACCAAGATGAAAGGAGACCAGTGTGGCAGAAGGTGCATCTGGGGAGGTGGTGGAGGGAGCTGGCTGCAAAGGGCTGCCCTCTGGAGGGTGACTCATGATGTTCTTTACTTTCCCTGCCAGCGGTTTCCTCTCCTGGTGACAATGCAGCCAAGAAGCACAAAACCATGTGGAGGATTGAGCCAGGTGCCAAATCTGAGCCTCTAGTTTGAATTGGACACAAACTAAGACATTCTCCAGGGACACACTTGACGACGATGATTGTGTCAATAACTTGCCAGTGTTGCGCAAATTAAATACGAGGACATTGGCTCTGAAGCCTTTGATGGATCTGTGTAGAAGGGGGTATTGTGCTGAGGCCAACTCCCCGGTGAATGGCTCTGCGTGGCAAAAATGTGTCTTTCCCAGTCACAGTTTTCCCCTGCAGCCCTCTGGGCCCCACAGTCAGTGAACCAGGAGGTGCTGCTCATTAGAAGGGAAACCATCACAGGAGAGGGAATTTACTTTGTCTTCCTTGTTACAGTGCGATGTCTATTTTGTCCTGGTGGCTGTCCTTTGTCCTCTGCTAAAGCAGGCAGGTGAAGGTTCCACAAATCTCACTGTCCAAAGGGGGGGTCACCCTGGGAAAAAGTGCTGCCCATGGCCCCGGCTTCACAACAGAGAAGGTGGGACACATGGCAACCAGATTTCAGATATTCGGCAAGATGCAGAAATGAGCTGATGTTCTCCGTTTCCTCTGGAAGCCTGCTAGGCACAGTCCCAAGAGTTGAATGTAAGAGCTGGTTCTGAAACAGTGACTTCCCAGGTCTGCCTCAACACCTGACTTGAGGACCAGTAAGGAGATGCTCCCTCTGTGTTGGCTGCTCCTCTGTGTCCTGCCCAACCTTTGAGGACCAACTCCTGTCACCCACCACACTCTATAAGGTTCTTCTCCTCCTCTGAGATCACATAGCATTTGTCTGACTCACTCCGAGAACAAACATTTTGTGTGGCACTATATTGTCCCTCCCTCTCCCCAGCCCTTCAAAATTGAAGTCGCTTTCTGAGGCACGGCAAGATCTAGCCATGTAGTCACCAAAGTTCCATCACTGTGATTTTTGTTATATCCAACTACTGCTCGAAGTATCAAATAGTTGATATTTTTATTTCAGCTTTCTTTACTATAGATTTGTTGTTGTTGTTGTTTTGAATGTTCCTATTTTTAAATTGAGGAATAACATAAAGTAAAAAGAGCTGATCCCAAGTGTACTGCCTAAGCAAATTTCATATATATATTCGCTCTACAACCTCCAGCCAGACTAAGATAGACAGCACTTAAATATATGTGTGTGTGTGTGTGTGTGTGTGTGTATGTGTGTGTGCACGTGTGTGTGTGTGTATACATATATTAAGAGGTGGGGGGCAGGGAGAGAGAGAATCCCAAGCAGGTTCCACACCCAGCACTAGACTTTATCTCACAACCCTGAGATCATGACCTGAGCCAAAATCAAGAACTGGACATTTACCCGAGTGAGCCACCCAGGTGCCACACATTTTTTCAAAAAAGAAAACTTGGTATCTCCCCTAACAATATCTTCAAAAGTATGGTTTAATATGCTAGTTAAACTTTCACTAACATACATTAAAGTAAATAACTGTAAATTATAAATGCTTCTGTTTCATCTAAAACCATCTTGTATAGCACCAGGTGTTATTGTATCATTCACTTACCCATCCATTTGGTGTTTACTGAGTATCTGCTATGTGTAAGACATTGTTCTCAGCACAGGGGAGTCAGGGATACAGGAGTGAATAAAACAGACCCAAATCCCTGTTCTTGTTAAGTTCCTGTTGGGGAAAGTGATGGAGAACAGAATGAATAAGTAAAAATATATAGTATGGCAGATGGTGACAAGATTTTGGAGCAAAATAAGACCAAAGATGGGGACAGGGAGTGCTGGGTTTGGCTAGGGGAATGATTTTGAAAATTTAAATAAGGTGGTCAGACAAGGCCTAGGATTTGAGCAAAGACCTGAAGATACAAGGGAAAAGCCATTCTAGGAGATGAGGTTTCCAGGTAGAGGAAGAGCAAGTGCATAGAGCCGGAGGTAGGAGAATGCTGGGATGTCTGGGAAGCAGCCAGGAGGCTGGTGCTCTATGCATGGGAGCACTGCTGCGGCTAAAGCAGGGCTACCACAGTTTGGCCCACACAGGTTCTTACCATGTCTTTACTACCTTCTCGAGTGTCTTTGGGCAAGTTAGTTAATCTCTCAAAAATGCGCTATCTTACATCGGAGTAAGAAAAAAATCCCTTTTGTAGTTGTGTAGTTATGTAGTGTGTGTATGCTAGAGAAAATGTATGTAAAGCAACTAGTTTAGTATCCTCCACATATTAGGGGTTTGGTAAATTATAGCTGTTATTGTACATAGTAAGCACTTAATAAACATACAATGATTGATAGGGTGGCTACAGTGCTTTGATCTTCAAAATTATCGTGACTTTTGCTTTTTATTCAAATTATAATAGTTAATGAATAATATGTGTAGCATTGTGCTTCACAAATTTCAAGTGAAAATGACTTGGTCTCTGGCTTTCAGAAAACTCTAATCTAGTTGGGGATGAGAAGAAGAAGAAGAAAGAGGATAGATATTAATACCATTCACAAATTATCCAGTTTTCCTTTTGGGTAAATGGAAGGGGTTTCATTTCCCCGGCCCTTTGAAGTTAGGTGCTCATGTGACTTGCTTTGCCCATGAAATGTGCATGTTAGTGATGTATATTTGGTACTGGGAAAAGCATAAATCACCAGTGCATAATTTGCCCCAAAGTTAAGATGGGGTCTCTATCAGCCTGGATCTTTGGGTGATTATAAGAAGCAAAGCTTCTTTACCAACCTGCGTTGGAAATGCAGCATGAGCAAGAAATAAAGTTGCGTCCAACCACTGAGATTGGCAATCATTTGTTACTCCAGTTAAAGGTGCCCTATCCTGACTGAAACCGTATATAAAACAATCAGAGAACACAATCTACAGCTGACGCCATATCGTTATAATGGTGGTAACAACATAATAACATCAGGCTAACATTCGAGGATAAGAGAGATGTAAAGAGATACATATATCATCACTGTGTTCAGAACAAGTTGAAAAATGCCAAAAATATTGTGGTTTGATGAAAAAATGTTTTAAACCAACATGTACATTACTGAACTGACATTTATATTTGATGTTTGATCAACTAAAAGTCTGGAAAATTTTTCGGAAAATTACAAGTTGATCTGAAAACATTTCTAATATTCTAGAATACATCTTTTCCACTTCTTGAACTTCACTAGCATGTTCTTTCATTGATTTTGTAAATTAGTACTTATGTTTCAGTTGAAGTCCAAAAAGGATTAGAGTGGCTTAAGAACGAAAACACTGATACAGGAAGACTAACAACTGTGACCAGAATAGAATAGAGACATGCTGTGTATTACTAACAGAAAAAAGTTTTGAGATATGTCTGTCTAAGTTGAAAAGTACATTTGCTTTCCAAATTTTGAACCAGCCAAATTCAGGATCCAGGTGTCGTACTTTCTCAAAATAAATGGGAATTTTTTTAAAAAAAGATTTGTTTGTTTTAGAGAGGAGGGGGGCAGAGGAAGAAGGAGAGAGGATCCCAAGCAGACTCCATGCTGAGCATGGAGCCCAACGTGGGGCTTGATTCCAGGACCCTGAGATCACCACCTGAACCGAAACTGAGAGTCAGAAGCTTAACTGACTACACCACCCAGGTGCTCCAAGACACAGGAATTAAGAAACAATCCGTGGACCGCTGGTCCATGGCTCAATGAGAATTCATTTGCCCCCCAATTACTGAGCCCTTCGTTATCAGTAATTTTGATTTACTCTATCACTCATTTTAAATGCCCTTCTTTTCCTGACTCATTCTGTCATCACAGACTATGGAAGAGGGATGCAATGTTAACATTAACTAGGGGACTAATGATGTCCCTGTGGAGAATTTTCATCTTGTGGATTTCATTCCAAACAGGGACATGAGGACACTGTTTTCTCATGGTGCTTCTATTCTTTCAGATGTGAATAAAACTGCTCAAATCTGTGCTTCCCTAAATGCAGTGAATAGCTCTAAGGGAGGGGGTGGGTGGGGATCCCAATTTACAAAGGCAAAATAATGTTAAGGTATTTATTTTCAAATTCCCCAAAAATGTATAATTCCCTTCAGAAGTCAAACTTGATTCTTTTTAAAGATTTTCTTCTTTGAGAGAGAGAGAGTGCACAAGAGCAAGAGTGAGCATGAGTGGGGGGGGGTCGAGGGAGAAGCAGACTCCCCATTTGGCAGGGCTGGATCCCAGGACCTCGGGATCATGACCTGAGTTGAAGGCAGCCGATTAACTGACTGAGCCACCCAGGTGCCTCTCTAAACTTGATTTTTAAAATGTAAAGTTTTTATAGAATGTTACTGTATTTTTTTTTAAAGATTTTATTTATTTGAGAGAGCGGGGTGGGGAGAGGGAGAGAGAAAGCATGAGCAGGGGGAGGGGCAGAGAGAGAGGGAGAAGCAGACTCCTGGCTGAGCAGGGAGCCTGACCACAGGACTCAATTCCAGGATCCTCGGATCATGACTTGAGCCGAAGGCAGTTGTTTAACCAAATGAGCCATCCAGGTGCTCCGAGAATGTTATTTTAAATCCAGATTTCTGTCCAAAGTAATCTAAACATGGTACCAAATTAATCTTAGAGCACATTTTAATTTATTTCCCTATTAACCTTCAATAATATTTTATGTTTGGTTGGATTTAGCCAAGCAAGTGTTGATATCTTTCCTTTCTCAGATAATCTTTTTTCCCCCCATCGAATTGCCAGCAGGGGAGAATTTGCCAGTACAAACATTAATTTTTTTTCACTCCCATTCACTGACAGCCTTTTTACATTTTTTTATCCTTCCTCTTTTTACACTGTCCCCATCTGCCATCCTTTTATCTGCTTTGAAGCTCCATACCAAAACCTTTTTGATTCCAAAGATGAAATCTGCTTTGATTCTAGGACACTAGTGGAGAAGACACCAATGATGAGGTTCCCCAAATTGGAAAAGTCAAGGAAAAGAGGGTGGGGTAAACCGGGCAGAGTAAATGGGCTTGGGGGAGCATGGATTTTGATCTCTACCTTCGCTCTACCTGGAGATAGCCCTGCTCAGGGAGCATTCCTGCTGCCCATTTCCCCAAAGGGCCTTTTTTCCCACTGTCCAGACCACAGTTGCCCTGCCCTTCTCTGCAAACGGAGGCTGCTACTGCTGCCCGCATTGTTCCCAGACTCCTTTGCTTCTCTCTACCCATTGATTCCATTAACCCCTGAGGATTCAGATCTCTCCTCCACACCTCTTGCTTCTCAGGTCCCACCCTGACCACAGCTTTGCTTAGCCCTGGGCTCAGTGTCTGGAAGTGCAGCCCTTGTCCTTCTGTGTCCACTTTCCTAAGCCTCTTCCTATATTGGGAACACGCTAGTAAGGGCCTCAGGGACTGAGGAGAGAAGCCAGCTGATTCACAGTGAGGTATAGATGGCCTTCAGTGACACCTTAGGAGGCCTGTGTGCCGCTGGCGCTGGAGGCAGAGCATAGAGAAGGTGGTGAGCAACCTGTAATGCCATGGCTGCAGTGGTGGGCTTCAGATCTGCCTGGCTCTGCTCTTGTCCACCCCGACCATCACCTTCTGCCCTCTTTCCTTCTTTTTGGACTGTGAGGGAGTCTTCTAGTGGGGTTCCTTTGTTCAGAGGAATTATTTCCCAGTGGTTAAAAAGGAACCAGAAAAGGAACAAACCAAGCAAACAAGTTTCTGAATCTCCTGAAAATTTCCCCCAAGCTTATGAAATGACAGTGAAAAAAATTTATTTGTTCAGAAAATCAGGAATGTATCTATCATCTTGCATTTTAACATTTAAATTGCTTTGTATGTGCTTCATGCTTTTTTTTTTTTTTTTTTAAATAATTTTGTAGCAAAACTGTAGCTAAAAACCAGGGGCTGGCTCAACTATGAAACTACCTAGTATGGTGCTCTTCCGGTGGCCCATTTTGCCATGTGTAGGGCCCAGGTTAACAAAAGTTGGGGAAAATGGAAATGTTGACATTTCTTTTAACAATAAAAATTACAAGTGATTGCCAAAGTGCCATGAGCTGACATTTACAGAGATTGTTCGCCGATTATATATATATGAAATATCATAAGTAATTAGCTCATGGTGATTACCTGCCCCTCATTACTTTGCTTTTAGAATATTTTTAAAGCTTAGGTTACTAAAATTTCAAATAATCCTGGGCTGTGCTGTCATGGGTCTTTATCCAAATGAATCGTGGTCTCTTGTAAACAGTCCTATGATCTGATTTCCATTGGGACAGGAGTTGTAAAAGGCCAGGGATTTTCGATGGATTTACACATATACTGTTTCAGTTAAGTGACCAAGGTTGACTTTACAGCCCTTTTCCTTGGAGTCTTAAATACACTTGCCACCCAGTCTCTTTCTACCACATTCGAGGGAATGGGTGATGAGATGAAAAGGGCTTGAGGTGGGGGTGGGAAGAGTCTGCCTCCATGAAATTTCCAACCAGAATTCCTTCTGCAGTCAGCGGTCTCAGTTAACTAGTTTGGTGGCATTTATTGCTGGAAAGCTGACTCCTAAAGATACTTCAACATGGAAGCAGGCGTTGGAGCGTTTTTCTTTTGGGAAGCCTCATTCTGCTGATACCATTATGCAAGGAAGAGATGCTTGGGAAGAAAGCTGGCAACTGGAATTTGGATGTCTATGAAGCCACTGAGGCAGGGCAAGCTACACCCTCCAACTTGGTTTGTCCCTGCTTCCCGAACACAAGAGAAGATCGACTGGCTTTCTTAAGATTTGCTCAGCTCAGACTGGAATCATTACAAACAAATATTAATGGCACTCCATTACTGGCTACATTTTCAATGAAGTTTAAATAGTTTGAGTTATGATGATTAGCGAGAAATGTACAGATAATAAAGGTAAATGAGATTCATATTTAATCCCCAACTCTAAACGACTGGTTTGATTGTCTCATTCACTTGGCAAACAACTTCATTTCTAAGTGTTATTTAAGCCACAGATATAATTTCTTTAACACAGCAGAAAGGAGGAGATTAAAATACGAGATAGAAGCAGCACTTACCTTAGACTGATTAATAGACTCAGGCTGGTCCCTGCCGCCATGCTTAAAAGCATCAAGACATGCTTTGCTATCCTGGCCTATATATATTGATACTCATTGGGTGCCAGGAAAACCACTCTGATTAGTCATATCAAACCACCACTTAAGTTGTGTGCATGCCATGGACGTACACTCTCCTTAATCAAATCATAAATTTGGGAACTATCAGAAGCAGCACCCCCCTCCCTAAGGAGGTATGCAGGAGTTTGGTTCTTTGGAAGTTCTCTCCCTAACCTATTGGCTGTCTGGCTCAAATTATAGAACAATCAGAATGAAAAATCTGGAATTTCGTGCATATGGTCTGATGAGGCCAATGACTCAGACTAAATCAACTACCTTTGCATTGATTGCAGAAGAGGAGATGCGGGCTAGGGGCTGCTACATTTATCTTAAACTTTACTTTGTTGAAGTCACAGACTACTGCGACCATTACTTATTGCTTAGAGTCAGAAAGTTTGACAATGGTTTTCTAGAAAATGGTATGAGAGCTATGAGGTCTAATTCCTATCTTAAGGGAACTTCTAAATAATCTCATTTGTATTTACTGAGGCATACCCTTCAAAGGACTATAGGAAGAAAATGCCTTTTGAAAAATTTCCTTGGAGCTTGCCTTTCCATTTAGCCTCTAATCTTTAAAGTAGAACAAGTAAGTGAGCTAGCTTTTTCAATCTCCCCACCCCCTCTCCTGTTTCTTTCCATGAAATTTTCCCATCGAGTGTCTTTCTCTCCCATTTGGCGTCTCTGAGAACAAAACATCAACTCTGAGTAACTGTGACATGCAGATAGAGCTTTGAACTTGCTCTGAGTATGGGAAACTGGGAAAACTATAAAGTATTCCTCTACTCCATGGTCAAAAACGACAACATTCTTTAAAACTCTGCATGAAATTCAATCTAATTCTTCCTTTCTCCGATTACAGGATCCTTGGTGTAAAATATTACATTTTTTAGCAACAGTACAAAGTTAATCTATCATAGTGCACTCCAGGTGAGATTTATTACAGATTGCTTTCTAAAAATGGTGTGCTTTCCCTGCATATGTGGGCCATATTCATCCTATTATGATCCAGTTGAAAAATTCCCAGTGTACGCAACGCCTGAGAAGTAAGAGTGGGCAAGCCTACCGAATATGACACTTATGCTAATCTGCGCCCTGCTGTGGAAAAACATACACAAGGATTCCATTACCACATTCATTAGGCTGCGGCACACTCCATCCTGAATAGGGATTATGAACCACAATAGACTGAAAGCAGTGGATTGAGCCCACTTAGCCAAATTGCTCTGACATTGGCCAAATATGCTGGCACCGGCAGGATCATCAGCTCAGACTCTGCAGAGGATGTCACTCATTGAAAGTTTGTTCTTCCCTCTGACTGTCACATCACTCAGTTCATGGCATATGTCGTTAGCTTCGATGGTGAAAGCTGGCACCCACAATATATTTATGATGGGGATCTGGAAGGGCTGTTTGAAAGGTGCTACCCAGCTCTTTTCATGCACCTGTTGTGTGGTGCCTCGGACCCTCCCCATCCACACTCCTTTCCCGATTACATTCAGAGAATGAGTTGTGCCGTGATACAACTGTAGAGCTAGAAAAGAAATTAGAATCAGATGAAAATGCCAGTTCAGCACTCAGCTTGCCCACATCTCCTCTCTGGTTTTCTGGGCTACTGGAGGCAGTCGGCAGCTATCAGCCGGATCTTTTTGCGGTGGCAGGAATATTTGCAACCGGTGAGCTAAAAATATTTTAAATAATGTCAGAAATAATAAAGAAAGGAAGACAAGTTACTGCTCAGGAGATGTTATGGAATCCGGCTATGCAGGCAGAGGGGAAAGATGTAGATCTCGCCCATGGATATCATTTAGAAGACAATAATAAAACCCTTCTGTGTGAAACAGGTTGTCAGCCTTAGGTTCTAGGAAACTGTGGTCTAGGCTTTTCCTCTTCAGTCTGGGAGTTTAGCAGGAAGTTAAGAGTAGTTGTACCCAACACTTTGATTTATATCATTGATGTTTTTCTGAAAAGCTGCGCATAAATCAAATTTTGTTTTTGCAAACTGAATCTCATACATGCTCCAGGGAGCTTCTCTTGGCCAAAGTCATTCTACGCTGGATCCTTACATGTGTGTAGAGTGGAGGATAGAATCTTAGGCTGGGAAATACAAATAATGACTGTGGAGTTTATCACCTACCTGTTAAGTTCACCTTATTGGGCTTTCTAAAAGCAGAGTACCAGAAGAATAAAACAGAAAGGAGGCAGACACTTGAAAAGAGGATCGGTGAACTAACACGACCACAGCTTTTTATTTTTTTCCCCTCTTGAGAAAACAGAAACGTCAGAGAATGGCAAGCCTCATTTTTCTTTGCATGCTTAGGTTGCATCGTGTGTTTTGGAAAAGCATAACTAACCTCTTGAGTTTTCTAAACACAAACCCCATCAATCCCGGCTTATGATGCCCATAAATCCGGGGTAGGAAATATGGATGGCACCGCGGCGCCCTGCCTGCTTCCACGGCAGAGCTGGCCGCTGCTGAGAGGCCGCTGTGCTCCTGCTGCAGCTCCCATCTTGCAAGCCTGTCCTGCACTTGGCCCTGAAAACAGCTCTCGAACTGAAGCAGACACATGGGGACAGTGGGAGAGGCTCTGGATTCTTCTCTTCCACGTGATGCTCCACAGCCCTGCTTTTCTGGACCATCCTCTTAATGGGAGTCCTGCCCTGTCCCTTCCAGCTCCCTAAGACACCAGGACGCATCAAACAGGTTGAAGGAGGCTCTGTTTTCTTGCCAGGGGAACATGGCCCTTTGCACCACGATTGTAATACAATCTTTCCTCTCTGGGGCTGCGAATGCTACAGTGCAAAACCGTGTTTGAAAACCTCTTTTATCATTCATCGTCTCCAGACTGAAATCATTTTTGACAACCTCTGCAGAAAACAAGCAGCTTTCTGGCTACTGGCGAGTCGATTAAAGGGAGGAAACACATGTTCACTGTCAGACGAAGCCCCTGGAGAAAGCACTGACAACCTTTTAACCCCCTTTCCCAGGGAAAGGGCCCAAATGTTTCTCTGGAACAAAATCACCACATTGTCTTAAGCATCTTTTCATTTCATGTATCTTTTTATTTCTTCCTAAGGCAAGACACGTAAAAATAATAATCCTCAGCACCTCTGTTTTTATTTTGGACGTTAACAGATCTGTTTTATACCCTTTTCAGGAAGACAGGAAAAAGGGTACCATTAATGAATGTCTTTTATGAACTAACCTTTTTTTTTTTTTTTAACTGTCTGACCACAGTTTAAATACCAACACACCAATGAGTTCACTCACCTCATATAGTGATTCCTCAAACCCAGCCAAGAAGCCACAGGAGTGAAATTTTCTGAACAGTAGGAAGGCCCGACTAGCCAACATTAACAAGCTGAGCAGTAAGACTGGGCTGTGGAAACTTCCGTGCATCTCACGATCCTGAGCCTTACATTACTTATGCATATGTTGTCAAGCCGAGACATTTCCATAGTACGTAATGAGAAGCAACCAGGCTGGGAGATGAAAGGTTCTATACAAAACTGAACACGAGTGTCAGGTGTGTGGGTTTATTTCTTAAAAAAAAATAAATAAAGGTAATAATTGTTTTAAAATGCCAGTCCTGTAATCATCACAATTACAAAAATATCTAGCTCTCAGCTCCTTAACCTATAACCTTAGTATTTTTACCTCAGTATCACTGGCCCAGTGGTTTGGTCTATTATGAGAAAATGATCCAGCTCACCACCCCCCTCCTCAAGACTGCATATTTGCTTTTAAGAGCCAAAAGGCGGGGGCGGGGGGNAGCAGAACAGATCTCAAATGAAAACGGGAGAGGAATGTTCCACCCGTGTGAACTGGTACATGGCGGCTTGTGTCTGCCATATTACAGCAGCCCTCTTTGGTTTTGTTTTCTATTGCTTGTAAATTGATTTTTTAAAATCTTAATAAAAAAGAAGCTTTTCATTAGTAAATTAATAAAAGTGAAATTTGCATAACATAAAGTTAACATTTTAGAGTGAAGAATTCACAATATTGTGTAATCACCTTCTCTATCTGGTTCCAAAACATATTCATCATCCCAAAATAAAACTTTGTACCCATTAAGCAGTTAATCCTCATTTCCTCCTCTCCCCAGCCTCTGGGAACTACCAATCCACTTTCTATTTCTATGGATTCACCTATTCTGGATATTTCCTATAAACAAAATCATATAGGGGTGCCAGGGTAGGTCAGGCAGCTGAGCATCCAACCCTTGATTTCAGCTCAGGGTTATGATCTCAGGGTCCTGGGATTGAGCCCCACATTGGCTCTACTCTCAGCAGGGGGAGCCTGCTTGAGATTCTCTTTCTCCCTCTGCCCTTCCCTCCTTATAGCTCCCTTTCTCTATCTCAAATGAATAAATAAATCTTTAAAAATAAATAAATAAATAAATAAAATCATACAACATGTAATGGTTTGTGCCTGGCTTTTAAAATTTAGCATAATGTTTCTTGAGGTTCATCCACATTGTAGCTTGTATCAGTACTTCATTTATTTTTATAGCTGAGTTAATATTCCATTGTATATGTATACCATAATTCATTTGTCCCTTCATCTCTTATGAACATTTGAGTTGGCTATTGTAGATAGTAGTGCTATGAACATTCATGTACAAGTATTTGTTTGAGAACAAACTGAAAGTAGGCATATTCAATGGTTTGGAGGATACACCTAAGAGTAGAATGCTAGGTCAATATGGTAATGGCATGTTTCACTTTCTGTTGAACTGCCCAACTGTTTTCCACATTGGCCAAACCATTTTATGTTCCTACCAGCAATGCACAATTTCTCTATATTGTCACCAACACTTATTTTTTCATTCTTTTTCTTTTTATTACAGCCAATCTCACTGTGGTTTTGATTTGCATTTTCCTAATGACTAATGATGTTGAGTATCTTTTTGTGTGCTTGTTGGCTATTTGTATATCTTTGGAGAAAGGTTCAAGTGCTTTGCCTATTTTTGAATAGAGTTGTTCGTCTTTTTTGTTGTTGAGTTTTAAGAGTTATATGTACTTACATATTCTGGATACTGAACCCTTATCAGATACATGATTTGTATATATTTTCTTTCCTTTTTTTTTTTTTTAAGATTTTATTTATTTATTTGACAGGGAGAGAGACAGCCAGCAAGAGACGGAACACAAGCAGGGGGAGTGGGAGAGGAAGAAGCAGGCTCCCAGCAAAGCAGGGACCCCAATGTGGGGCTCGATCCCAGGACCCTGGGATCACGCCCCGAGCCGAAGGCAGATGCTTAATGACTGAGCCACCCAGGCACCCCTGTATATATTTTCTAACATACTGTGGTTTTCTTTCTATTTTCTTGATAACGTCTTTTGATGCACAAAATTCTTAATTTTAAGTAAGTCTAATTCATTTATTTTTGCTACTGTTTTGGAGGTGTCATAATAAGAATCCATTGACAGATCCAAGGTCAATGAAAATTTACCTCTATGGTTTCTTCTAAGGGTTTGATAGTGTTAGCTCTTCTGTTTAGATCTTTGATCCCTTTTGGGTTAAATTTTTGTATATGATCTGCGGTAGGTGTCCAGCTTCATTTTATTGCATGTGGATATCTAGCTGTCCCAGCACTCTTAGCTGAAAAATCTATTTCCCATTCGGTTTGGCACTCTTGCTGAAAAATCAATTGGCCACAGATGTACAGTCTCAATTCTATTCTATTGGTCTATATGACTACCCTTATGCCAGTATCACACTCCTTTGACCACCATAGCTTTGTAATAGGTTTTGAATTGGGGAAATATGAGTCCTCCAACTTTTTACTCACCCCCTTGATGAGCCTATCATAATGAGCCTATAATTCAGGCCCAGACCTTTCATTACTTTTCTACTTCCCAGTAGAGTCTTTAGACCTAAGACTTGGACACATCTCCAAACACTGTCTTTATTATACCATTAAAAAATGTCCTTGACCCTTTAAAATTTTACCACCAACCAATACTTCCTCATTAGAGATATTTTTGTGTTCTAATTCTAAAGTGATATTTGTCAAGGAGTAGTTTTGAGAGCAGTTGACTTTCTGTTATTTGAAAAATATATGCCCCAATTTTCTTCTATCACCACATTCAGGTTGCTTCCCTGAATAACTTCAGAGAAACGTTTCTGGTGTTGGGCACTAGGAGCCTGCAAAAATACTGATGGCTGTTCGGAGAATGTACTATGTTGTAATATTTTTACCACAATACTACCTTCCACTCTCCCTATTGTTACATAAGTTGGGTATATCTCAGTTTCTATGCTGAGCTTAATAAAAGGTTCCTGGCTATATGTCATACCAAATCCTGTGGAAATGTGATGTACAAATGCCTCTGTGTTCTGGGTCTCCACTTGACTTTGCATGGACATACCTGAAGGGGGCCTGAAGGGGGTCTTGGTTTTTTTTCTGTCAGGTCATTTGTGTCTCCAGGCTTCCCATACCCACCTAGAAAGGCAATGAGGACTAACATTTCATCTCTCATATGTTGATAATGTATGAAATTACTCAAAAGGGCAAAGCATTTTCCATAGTAAAAAATCAGCCTTACAATATAGGTGTAAAACACTACCCGAGTGAAGGAATATGTTGGCTTTTAGAGAAAAACAGAATAACTTTGACCACAACATAGAATATTCCAGGAAGAAGTAACATTACATCATCCAATCTTCGGCTTTATCTGTGAAAAGGGGCCCAGAGAACTGGTCTATCCTGTGCCCTTCTATAACTGCTGTTAACTGGCTAACAGAAAATGTTCTCAATGAGAGACAGATCAAACAGAAAGATGTAAGTTCAGAGGGGGCACTGAAGAATTCAAATCCCTACAGGTAGTTCATATCCCTGCAGTGGGATGGCTGACTTAAACCTTAGTAGAGGTTTGCCTGAGAAAAGCTGTGTGTGATGAAGGGGAGACTTCCCAACAGCAAGCACAAGGTCAGTATATCAGAGGATTTGGACCCAGTTTCCAAACTCAGTGATGTTGAGTGAGGGATGGGTGGCTGATGCTTCTTTTGATTCTTTTCAGAAAAACTACTTAGGAAGTGAAGTTTGATAAAGTGGCAAATGTTGGAAGGAACCTAAAGTGATAGGGAAGGCCTTTCTAATGGCATGCTTGGTCTTTTGGTGAACTTATTTCTTCTCCCTAGCTTCTTGAAAAATAAAACGTCATTTTTATGATAATATAACAATGGCCATTTGTTAAGTATTTACTATATACTTAAAATTGTGGTTGGCTCTTTATAACTACTATAAAAATTATGATGGCATATTAACGCCCATCCTACAGATGAGAAAACTAAGGCACAAAGGGTTAAGACTGTTGCTTAAGAAAGCACAGCTGAAACATGGCAGAGCCATTTTTTTGTAGACTAATACAATACATGCTCATTGTAGAAAAAAAGGGAAATGGAGAAAAAGCATAAAGATGAAAATAAAAATCAACCATAATACCACCATGCATAAATAACCCAAATGATTTCTTTTGACCAAGCTATACTTGCTTTGAGCTCCAAAACGTCTAAGCAGTAGCAAGCCATTGCATATGGCAGTCTCATTGTAATGCTTGTGAGTCTGTGTTTTTTGTTCCTTTTTGATGATTCTCATCTTTTTCTGTTCCCCCAAATTCTTTTTTCCTTCTGCTTTTCCTACCCCTCACTCGCAGTTGTTCTTCTCTGTATAACACCTCTTTAAAGTGGAAGTTGGAAGGAGGGCTCCCAGTGGGTGGCGGGAGAGGCGTTCGACTTCTGCCCTCCAGAGCGCTCCAGGGAATCTCGCCAACCCTTGCAACAGTTAGTCCCCATGCTCCCCACCCTGGTTCGTCTACCAGTAAAGAACATGGAGGCTGCATGAGGCAAACTGACAGGGCTGTGCATGCATGTTTAGGAGCAACAGACGGTGGAAGTAAACACAGCCAAACCATCTTTCATCCATAGCACATATTATTGATTTTTTCTCTAATTAAAACAGTCACAACAGTCACTGTTGTCATGCCTACATTTCTCATCTTTTATATTTTAAATAGGAACCAGCTTGCTTGGTAAAAACCCAGCAATCCTCTTTCTTTCATCCCTCTCCCTTCCTCCCAGTCGAAGGCCATCTCCTCTTAAGTGGTCTTTTTGGGTCTTTGGCACTTTTATGATATGAAGATCTCCACTCTTGTCAAACCCCATTCAATCTTTAGGCAGTAGGCTTCCCAGCAAAGCAAAGGTTGAATCGTGGGCCCTGGCACTGAGCCCCCTTCATAGTCACCGTAACTGGGAGCTTGAGGCATCTGTTTCTGTGATTCCTCCTGGTTGACTGTCATTCGTGTTAACAGCTGGACTTGCAATCTGGGAGATTTCTTCATCAGCGGGACTGCCACAGGCTCGGCCCCATCATCCCTCTGTCCCCTGGTGGCTCAAAGAAAGCCTGAGACAATGGGGGGAGGTGGAGTGGAGCAGTTGGTCTCCAGCTCCTTTGGGGTATAAATGGCCCTGGGTGGGGACTCAGGAAAGGCATGTGACCTCAGATCTTTATACGAGACTGGGAATGATGGACATCTGGAGCTCTGGGCTGGGCATCAATGACAAAAATGTTAAAAAGAAACGAATTTCCTGTTTGATGCATAAACAAATCGGAAGAGTCCCTGAGGAATGGATTTATCTGCTTGTAAAAGCTTCTTAGTGGTTTGGCAGAGTGGAAAGCACACCAGAGCAGAGTCCCCCGCATCTGCCACTAACTTTGTGGCCTTGGACAAATACTAGACATTGCTGGTTTTCAGTTTTCTTCTCCATGAGGGAACAAAATGCACCTGTGGGCAGTTTTTAGTATTCCAGGGAGCACTTAGAAGATGGAGAAAAGGAAGTGAGGAGATGGAGGGCCCTCGATCTTATCATCCGCAACAGTTTTACGTATAATTTCTAGGCCCTGGGTATGTATTGGTGAATAAGAGAGATAACATCCATAACTTTAAGAGTTTACAGCCTAGTGAGGGAGATAGACAATAGACAAATAAATATATCATATAATGTCAGGAAGTAGTAAGTGAAGGCAGAAAGAGAGAACTGTTTTAAGATTGATTGTCCCTAAGATCTGGGTAGTTGGAGTTATCTCTGGGGCATGGAGAGCTCACAGCAAGTCATATTATGTGTCCTCTATTTTCATGCTATCACTTTTTAATAAATTTTTATAAATCTAAGGCAGACTTGAGAGCAAAACTGCAGTGTATGAAGATCACATGCAGGATAAGCACGTGGAATGGGGAACTGACCCATCTGCTTTGCTTTGGGGACCAGAGGAAAAGGAGAGAGGGTGATCTCAGGCTGAAGGTACAGAGCTTCAGGTCTCAGCATGTAGATGGCTCTCCTTTTTGCTAAGGACTGTCTTTCTGAGTCACTGCCTTATATGGGGTCCTCAGTGTTTGAAGCCTGAAGCAACTGCACCAATTCCATGATGGTCTATCATAAAAGGGTTACATTAACATGCTTCAATAGCTAGATCAAATCCATGAATTTGAGTAGAAATAACCAGCTGTATTATCAGGAGGCAAAATATGTTGAAGATTGAAAGTGGCTTTAATTAATCTCTTCCAATCTTCATTTTTTAGCTGAAGACCCTGAAGGTGCAAAAGTTGGAGAAGCAAAACCTCCCTGACTGTAGAGTTGCTTAGCCATGTCAGAGCTGGACCATTCCAGGCCTGGGCTGCTGAGATTATCCATACCACTCAGCTGTGGTCTTGGCTGTTGGCTTACATATCAGTTACACAAATACTCAGAATCAAAGTATTTTCCTAGGTGACTGGTCTGCTTAATTATCCAACAGAAATCAGTGGCTGTTCACCCAGGCTTGGATCTCTAATACTCTCCTAATTTAATTCTCTTCTGGTTATTCTCATCTGGACTATTTTTTCCTCTTTATGATAGAATCTAAATTATACATTCAGACCCATCTCATGAGGAGGATTGAGATCTGAGGCATCGAAGAAGGACCTGGCACCCACCTGGTACAACTGGACTCTAAAGATTTTCCATTTAAATGATGCAGATTAAAAAAAAAATGCCTCTGGATGAATCAGACACAGCAAACAGCCATGATTTCAACTCTTCAGTTTATGGAGTTGAACACTTTAAATAGGCAAAACAAGCCCTGTTGAGCTAATCTGTGCTTGGAAGTTTCCCAGTTCTCTCTCTAACTGAAAAGGAAGGATATGGAACTGCAGGACGAAGTGCAGACCTACTGTAAGAGATTATATGGGCTGCTGGGTTTACGTACAGAAAACAATCCCTTATATGTAGATGATGCTTTACAGTTTAGAAATATTTATGGTCTCTTCCATCTTCAGAAGAGTGTAAGGATATCTCTAGGGTGTAAGTGGCACACAGAAATGCAAGAAACATGGATCATAAATACAAGAGGCACATATCAGAGACTGAAGCCTACAATGGTAAGATTTTTACTTTTGGAAAAGACTTCATAAACTGTTTAGTTAAACCATTCCAACTCTAGCAATAACAGTGGTTGTTTTACAATATTTCTGATAGCTGTAGATATCTAGTCTATACACGAGTGTCTTCCAGATGGTTGTTCAGAATCCCACAAAGCAGTTTATGTCATTTAAAAAAATAGTTCAGATTGTTAGATTTTTTTAAAAAAATTGAGCTCAAATCTATCCCTTCATGGCTTTTATCCATTGTTCCTGACTCAGGGATTGGGTGTTATGCAGGGTAATAATACTAGCTACCACATAGGAAGTGTTTACAGTGCGCCAAGTCTTGCAAACATTACTTCCAATCCTTATGACCCCTCTCAAGATAAATATTATCTTCCAGTTTTAAAAAATAAAGAAACAAATAACCAGAGAGATTAAATTAAGTGTGAAAAGACATATGATTAGCTAACATCTGAACTCAGGTCTGTTTTGCTCTGCCAGAACACATTGCCCAAATTAAGTCTAATCCTTTTATACAGTGTTGCTCCCCAACATTTGAAGATGATTTGGGGAATCCTGTCAACATCCCTATCTCGAGTTGGATAAACTACCCCTTTGTTTGGTATACATTTTTTTTTTCTTGGTGGGTAATCAGAAAAATGCACACATGTACCTAGTTATAAAATATACAACTCGATTCACGTCTGTGTATTCTAGTTTAATAACCCATGACCATTCCTCCAATCATTCTTCAGCAATGTGAGTTGCTGTCATGGTCAATGGTACTCCAGAGCTGTCCCAGTTTGTTAATGTCCCTCATTTTATGTGGTGTCCAGAACTGAGCACACAGCTCTAGGACTACAGTTCAGCCCACTGGATAGAAAAGAATTCCAAGTGGGCACAGCCACTGCTGCTGTTCCACACCCTGCTGTCATGAGCTCACCCAAGCTAAATGGCTTGAGCAAGGTCATCGGCAATTCATGGTTCCCTATAAGACTCAGCATTTGATACCAGCTCCAGAACTTTCTCTTCTAAGGAGATGAAGTTCGCACCTGGCTAATAAGGTTCCTTCTCAAGTCATATCCAGCGTTGTGCAGAAATTTTCTTCGAACATAGTAGAAATTGTTTTGCTTTATACACTTCCCTGATGCTGCAGGAGACAGACACCTGTAGTAAACAAGCCCCCATGGAATCTGTCCAGCAAGGAGGTCCACTATGTATGGAAGCATGTCTCCACTTAGTCTCACTACTTTTGTTCCCTCGAGAAAGACCTTATAGTTCTCTGTACTTTTTCACATCACATACAGGAGAGACACGCATAAGAGAGTAGGGATAGACTTAACAAGACAGTAGCATGACCTTTCCACACAACTTACTTATTTTTTGATTTCCATAAAATGAACCTAAAATTTTGCAATAAATTCTGAAGGCTGGGATACTATCTCTCTCGTATGGCCAAATTTTCTTGGGTTGGCTGGTGTCTTACCTTAAGATGGATCCCCCTGAGATGGTTTTGCTCATCTCTGCACTTCTTACCTGGATAGGCGAAAAGAAATGAGAATCAGCAAGGAGATGGAAGCCATGTTTAATACACAGATAAAACAGTGCTGTTGTGTCTCATTCAAGAACTTAGTTGAGGCAGATGTCACTTCCTCTTCATTGAAACTTCCCTTGCTTGGCTTCCAATACAACATTCTCTCTTAATTTTCCCTCTACCTCACTAGCTTTCCATTGTTAGTTTCTCCTATTACTTCCAACCTTTTCCTGTTTGGAGTCCCACAAGATTTAGTTCTTGGTTCTCTCCTCTGTCTATTCTCATTCCCTTGGGAGTTTCTTCCAGTCTCATGGTTTTAAATACTATGCATGTGCAGGTGACTTCCAAAGTTACATATCAAGTCCAGACCTCTCAAATTCCAGACATGTATACCCAACTATCTACTTCACATATCTTCTGGGATGTCTAACAGACATCTTGAACTCAACATGGTCAAAACTGAACTCCTAATCTTATCCTATCACATGTGCCTTCCCCATCTCAGTTGATCTTCCAGTTGTTCAGGCCAAAAAAACTTGAAGTCATTTTTGACTTCTCTCTCTCTCTCCAAGCCAACATGAAATCTGTAAGCAAATTTTATTTGATCTACCTTCATATATATTCAGAATCTGACCCCTTCCCACCATCTTGTTCTACGCTACCATCATTTCTTGCTTGGAATATCTCAATACATCCTGACAAGATTTTCTGCTCCTGAATATGTCTGCCTTGACACAGCAGCTAGTGTGGTCCTCCTGAAATGTTAGATCAGATCATGTCAGTCTTCTCCTCAAAACCTCACAATAGCTTCCTATTTCACTCAGAGTGAAAGTCCTTACATTGATTAATGTGATCTGGCCCCAAATACCTTTGACTTCCTACCCCCTTCTCTCACTCATTCTCCTTCATCACCTTCAAGTATTTGTTCAAATGTCACTGTACTCTAACTCCCCTCCAACCAGGGCATGCACATCTCAAACTCCTGATCCCCTCACTCCACTCTTTTCTTTTTTGTTTCCACTCTACCTAACGTTTGCTTGTCTCTTACATTTATTGCTTATTGCCTGTCCTTCTCCACTAGAATGTAAACTCCACAAGGGGAAGGATTTTTTTTTTTAATCTGGTTAATTCATTTACGTATCTTGGCAATGAGAACAGTGCTTGGTCCAGAGGAGACAATAAATACAATAAATACTTGTTGAATAAAGCAATTAATGAATAAATGAACAAAGATTATGTAAACAAAAAGAGAGCCTGGTTTTGTTAGTCATAGGCTAATAACTGCAATTACATATTTGGATAAAAAACAAGATGTATTCATGTTATAGTGCTGTTTATGTTGTGTAGCATAGCCATTCTGTGCTTCTCAAAGTGTGGTACAAGTGTCTTCAGGGGGATATGGTAGTGTGTTTGGGATGCCAAAGACCTAATATAAGCATGCCATTTCTCCCATTAGGTTCTAATTTTCTCAAAGATTTGGGGAAAAATATTTCTTTCATATTAATAGAAACATGAAAAAAAATGGAATACAAACTTCGCGTGAATCTTAAGGATGGAACCTAAAATTTCATGGAAAGAGCTCAGCTCTAGATTCCTCCATCACACATTTGCTTTCCTCTGCCCTAAGCAGAAATTTATGGAAAAAAATGTTGAATACTATTTTAATATTAAGCCAAAGTCTCAACTGAGTCATTTTCTCTGTGTTCAAGACATTTGCTGAATTCACCAAATACTTTTCAAAGCAACTTACACTCATTCCTAAGAATCACAGAGCTTCCTATCATCACTATTAGCGTAATATCTTCTTGGGGACATGCCTACTGTTGGAAACCAAGGCCACATCAAGGGCTGAACACCATTCAGTGAAGAAGAAAACAAGCTTCACTACTGCAATTGGCCCAATGTTCAGTGTTATGAGTCTCATACAGAATTTGTGTCTGATTCTTTAACTTTTCCCATCTGAAAAAAAGCCAAAGGCCTTTTAAATCTTTATTACATAAGAAATTCACATAAATTGTGAATTAAAGCATAGCATTCCCAAAATGTAAACGGACAATGGATATAAACCATTAGAATCCCAAAGAAAAAATACACTTAGTTGATTTGTATGTAGGAAAAAGTCCAACTTGACCAAAATAGAAGAAAGTACAGCACTATTTTTCTGTGATCAAATCAGCAAAGATTTTTAGAGATGGTGACCCTGGCTGCAGAGGTAGGTACAGTGAAATAGTCATTTTCACACATTGCTAGTGGCATTGCCAACTGATGTTCCTACAGTTACTTTTATTGCAAAACAATCACTCCACAACAACAGTCATTTTATTATCTCTCATGGTTCCTGTGGGTCACAAATTTGGACAGAACATAGTAACAGTTTGTCTTTGTTGCAGAAGGCTGAAGCCTGGAATCATCTAGAGACATTTCTACTCATGTATCTGGCAGTTGATGCTGTCTGTCAGTTGGACCTCAGCTGGGCTGTGGCCTCTCTATGTGGGTTCTTTGCTGGGGCTCATTGTCTAGAGAGGGTATTTCCTTTTTAACTTTTTAGTTTAAGTACAACATGCACAACTTAAGTGCACAAATCTCAAGCATACAGTTGTATGATTTTTTACAAAGTGAACATCACTGTGTATCTAGTTCAAGATCAAGATCCAGCTATAGAGCATTACCAGCAAACACAAAAGTCCCCCTCATGTCTCCATTCCTGTTATTACCCCCAAAAGTAGTCACTCAAATGAAATTTATCATCATTTCATTTTGCCTGTTTTGAATTTTATATAAAAAAGATTTAAGTATGTGTACTCTTTAGTGTCTGGTTTCTATAGCATAACCTTGTATTTCTTGCTGTGACTTGTGGCAGGAATTTATTTCTTTTATTAGCTGTGTAGTATTCCATTGTATGAATACCATATTTGTTCATTCTGTCATTTTTTTCATTTTAGGCCAGTTACTTAGATCTTCTTTAATTGTTTTCAGCAATGTTTATGACTCTCAAAGTAAATGGCTTACACTCTCTTTGTTAAATTTATTCCTAAATAATTTCATGTTTTTAAAAATTCAGTTGATTACAGTATTGTTCTTTAAATTTCATTTTCTAAGTATTTTTTTTTGCCAGTAAATACCAATACATTTGATTTTTACATATTGACTTTGTATCCTGTGGCATTGCTAAATTCAATTTTTAGTCCTAGCAGTTTTTTTTTATTTCTTTGTATCCTCATCATAAATAATCTTGTAATTTGTGAAAAAGAAATTTTAATTTTTACTTCTCAATTTTAATGTCTTATTTTTTTATTATTTTAAAAATTAATTAGCTAGTTAGTTAGTTTGCAGTGATGAGAATAGACTTTCTTACCTTGTTCTCTCTTATGGAAAACATATTCAACGTTTTGTCATTAATCGTGATGCTAGTGGCAGCTTTTAAAATATGTGTATATATTTATGTGTGTACATACACACACACACACCACACACACACACACAAACACCCAACAAAGTCTTTATCATACTGAAAAAGGTTCCTTCTAGTCCCTGTTTTCTGAGAGGTGTTATTATGAATAGATGTTGGATCTTGTCAAATACTTTTTCTACATCTATTGAAATTAACACATTTTTCTCCTTTATGCTACTAAATGATAAATTACAGTGACTGATTTTTTAATGTTAGGCCAAACATGCATTCCTGAAATAAACCCCATTGGTTATAATATATTATGCTTTTTATATATTATGCAGTTTATTTTGTTAATATTTAAAAAATATTTTGCACCTATGTTCTTGAGAACTATTACCCTGATACTTTTTTTTCTTGTAATGTTCTCATCATCCTTTGGTATCAGGTTTTTCTGGGTTCATAAAATAAATTTAGAATTGTTTTGTCCTCCTCTTTTCTGAAAATGTTTAGGAAGTTTGATATTATTTCTTATTTACATATTTGATAGAACTTAATTAAGCTGTATGATCTTGGGTTTTTGCTTTTGTTGTTGTTGGTGGTGGTGGCTTTTAATTTCAAATGCATTTTTTAAAAAACTGAAATGGGACAAATCAAGGCTATTCTTGAGCCAATTGTCATAAATTGTGTCTTTAAGGAATTTGGCCATGTCATCTAAGTTGGCTCTATTCATTGGCAAACATTTTTCATAAGATTTCCTAGTTATTTTTTTAATTTCTGTAAGATCTGTGGCAATATTCTTTTCTCATTTCTGAAATTGAAAACTTATGTTTTCTCTATTTTTAATTTTATTCTATTTCTTATTTTATTTTGACTAAAGATATATCAATTTTGTTGATCCTTTAAGGAGGTAATTTTTGGTTTTGTTGAGTTTTGGCTATTCTTTGCTTTCTATGTTATTAATTTCTTCTCTAATCTATTTATATTATCTCTTTTTTTAATGATTACATTTGGTTTAATTTGCTCTTCTTACATGGGAAGCTTGGGTCAGTGATACCAAAATTACTTTTCTTTTCTAAAATAAGCATTTAAAATTATGACTTTCCCTCAGTATTCCTTCAGATATTAATATGTCCTATTTTCATTATTATTCAGGTTAAAATATGTTACAATTTTTACTGTGGCTTCTTCTTTTATCTATGGTTTATCTAGAAGTTTCTTGATTTCTAAATATGTAGGAATATTTTAGATATCTTATTTTGTCTGCATTTAATTGAATTACATTATAGTCAGAGTACACATTTCTTGTGACATTCACTCTTTGAAATTCCTTGAGACTTATTTTTTAGTCCATGAGACCGTCCACAGTTCTAGTTACACTTGAAAAAAATGTGGATTCTGCAATTATTGGTTGTACTGTTCTATCAATATCAGTTAGGTCAGATTGGTTCATAGTGTTGTACAGGCCTCCTATAGCCTTACAGATTATTCTTCTACTTGCTCTATCAAGTACTGAAAAAGGAGTGTTAAAATACCCAACTCAATTGTGGATTTATCTATTTGTCACTTATTTTCTGTCAATGTCTGACTTTCATGATTTGAAGCCTTGTTATTAGGAACATACTTATCTATGGCTTCCTGATGAATTAACCCGTCATTAAATATATGTCTTTGTATTTGGTAATACTCTTTTTTTTTTCTGAAATCTATTTTGTCTGATAATGATAGTCATCCCAGCTTTTTTGTGATGGGCATTTGCATGATAAACCTTTTCCACCTTTTTATTTAAAAAAATCTGCATCATTGCATTTCTTTCAAACAGTGTACGGTTGAGGTTTGTCTTTTTATAAGTCTAAAAATTTCTACTTATTAATTGCAGTGTGTACTCCATTTACATTTATTATAATTGTTGATTTGGTTGAGTCTATCATCTTGTATTTTCCTATTAGTTCTATCTGTTCCTTATTCCTCTGTTCCTTGTTTTCTGTCTTTTGACTACACACCTTTGTTTCAATTTTTTAAATGATTTCTCTAGGAATTAAATATATATTCTTAAATGATCAGTCTTACCTTATCAAGTCTTACCTTGAATTAATGTATTACTACTTCAAGTATAATAACTTTTCATCAGTATACATCCATTTACCACCTTCCCATTTTTCAGGCTACTGTTTTATTGTATTTTGCTTTTATACATACTATACCCCCCAAATAATAATAATAATTATTATTATTGTGGGGTTTTTTTGCTTTAAACAATTGTTTTTTATTAGGAAGAAAGAATATGTTTTGATTCACCCACAATTTTACCATTTCTGGTGTTCTTCATCCCTTCTTGTAGATTTGATTCTCTGCTTAGGATTTCATTTAGCCTAAGGTCTTTCTGTAACACATTTTTTAGTAATATGGATTTTCAGGTCATAAACTCTCTGTTTTTGTTTATCTGACAATTGATTTATTCCACTCCTCTGTTTTTGAAAAAAAATTTCACTGGCTATATAATTCTAATTTGGTGTGGTTTTGTTTTGTTTTTTAGTGTTTTGGAAATGTCTTCTGGCTTGTGTCATTTCCGATATGAAGTCAATCATTTTTCTTGTCATTGCCTTCCAGTATGTTATTTATATTCTTTTCCTTTAGCTGATTTTGCAACTTGTTGTTTATTTTTGGTTTTCAGCAATTTGATAATGATGTGTGTAGGTATGGTTTTTCTTTGTTTTTATTCATTGTGCTTGGAGTTCTTTGAAGTTCTTAGATCTGGGAGCTGTTTTTTTTTTTCTTATTACACTTGAAAAAATTTGGCAATTATTTCTTCAAATACATTTTTCTTCTTTATTCTTACTTTCCTCTTCTTCTGGGTCTTCTACTATATGTACACTAAACTGCTTGGTATTATCTCAAAGATTACTGGTGCTCTGTCCCTTTATTTTTCTAATCCTTTATCCTGTAGTTCTTTAGTTTGGATAACTTTTACTGACCCGCCTTTAAGCTTACTCTACCTATATTACGCAGTGTCCAATCTGCTATGAACCTATTCAATGGATCTTTTAACCCAGAAATTGTATTTTTCAGTTAAAACATTTACCTTTTTTTAATAATGCCTTCCTGAAATACTTGATCTCTTCACCCATTATATCCACATTTTCCTGTGAAATTCCTTAACGTATGTATGTTTTAAAAGTTCTTGTCTACTACTATTTCAGTAATTGTGTCATCCATGGTTCTGCTTTTACTGACTATGTTTTCTTTTAATTATTGTTACATTTTCCTCCTTTTTTGCAAGTACACTCTTAAAATTTTATTCCAGATATGTGAACAAAAGAATACTGGTGACAAAAGCATAATATTGTTTTGTTTTGTTTTTTTACCAGATACTGAAATCCCTTTCCTCTGTTTGGCAGTTAGGGTTAAGGGCTGATCATTTGGATTCTTCTTAGAAGCAAATTGAATAGCAGCTTTAATTATGCTGAGTTCACCTGTGAATAGCTCAACCCCTAATTTCCTTTGCAGGTCTCTTTTTGATCTTTTCTGTATTGGAACTGGGAGGGATTTATGCTGCCATTCAAGATAAATTTGATTTGCCTTTGAATTCAAAGGCCTAAGAATCCAATTATTGTGAAAATGAGCAATACTGGACTTCCAAACTCCCTCCACTTGTGCTCTTTTGGGAAAAATTCAGGGTTGTGGTAAGGGGAATTATTTGTAAGGTTTACCAAATTTGTTTTTGCATTTGGCAGTTTTCTGGGTTCCGATATGTCTTGCCAAGTTAAATAGTATTCTAAAGTTCATCTGATTTTTCCTCATCCATGCAAAGTCTCTCTGATTATGGGAGGCTGGTTCTTCCATTCATTTGTCCCTAGAATGATCACAATTTAGGTATGGGAACTGCCATGGATTTCTGCTTGGTTATGAAGAAATAATTTCCCATTTGAACTCAGTTTATCAAGGATTTCTTATTTGTAATATTATTTGCTAGCTGGTAAAAATAATAAAAACATGATTCTTATTGTATCTGGGTTATTCTTATTGTTACTGTGGGAAGAACAATCTTTTGAATCCTTCTAGATCCTAACAAAAATAAAAAAATACCTTGTGTTTATTTTAGAAAAATATTTTATATGGATAAAATATTTTATATAGATTCCAGATTTCCAGGTATTTGCACACTTAAAGATGTCATTCCCTGATCTATTTTCCAGATTTTTTGTTTCAAAGTCAGTCCTAAACCTTATTGTTGTCCTTTTAAAGATAAGTCTTTCTTTCTGCCTCCAGTTCCTTTCTAGGTTTTTCTTTTTGACTTTGGTTTTCGGCAGTTTTGCTAAGATAAGCCTACATATGGTGGTATTATAATAATCTTAGGTGAGAATTTGTGATGGGATTATATTACCTTTGAATTGCCTTTGTAGCTTCTTCAAAAATTAATTGGCCACATATGTATTGTTATATTTCTTGATTCTCTATTCTGTTCTTTTGATCTATGTGTCTATGCTTTTACCAATATACCCTGTTTTGATTACATTATTACTATTTTATACTTTTACACATTATTCCTATTTTTATTTAGATGGTTAATTTTAGAGCATTTAAAGATTAGAAAAAATAAATTTCATTATTACTTTCATTTTGAGCATTTCCATCCCTCTGTAATTCTTTTTGAGGATCAAAGTTTCTTTCTTAACTCATAGGAAATTTGAAAGGTTTTTTCCATAGGGGAGAGAGGTTTGGGCAGGGGCTGGTGCCTATCTCACAGTGAATTCTGCTCCTTTCCACCAGACCTGCACCAGGATGGAGGCTCTTTTGTTCCCTGCCCTGTCCTCATTGTTTCTCATTAGCACCTGGGCAAGTTCCTGGGCGAAACTGATGGAAAGGATCCTGCAACTGGGTGTGAATTACCCTTGTATTCTGCGGCTCATGGTAATTCTCTATTTTCATAGTAGCTTACACTCAGCTTTTGTCAATTTGTTACAAATATTAACTAAAATCTTCCTCCCCACTTATGTGACTACCCTGTCTTACTCCTGTGCTATGTCAGGTAAGTCAGTGCTTTAGCCCCCTTTTTCTTTGGAAGCATCTGTCTTTCCTTAGATGCTTGTCCTGCAACCTCAGCTCTCTTATAGGTTCAAGAAAAGTTGTGATTTGTAGATTATCTATCTTTTCCCTGTTAATATAGCAGGAGCAATGATCTTTGCAGCTTTCTATATATCCCAAACAATAGGTGGAAGTCCCTATTTTTTCTATATATCCCAAACAATAGGTGGAAGTCCTATTTTATAAACTTTTAGAATATTTGCATACTTTTCTTCTAATGAATAACAATAATGATTTTGAAGCAAAAACAAATTTTTTAACTACGTGGATTGTCCCATGCTGAAATTACTGACCAAAGTTCATTCAAAATGCAACTCTTGTATAATTTCTTAGATACAGGTTGGCTGTCATTTGTTAAGTGTTTATTGTTTTTCAGGTGTGGAAAGGGATTATGAACACTCTGATTCATAATAAAGTCCAACTATCTTAGCCTGGGTTTCAAAGTTCTCCTTATCCAGGCACTAACCACTCTTCATGACTCCATATTATCCCATTCCTCTGCAGGAATGTTCAGGAATATACAGGTCACTTCGGTTAAGATGATCTGTTGAAACTATAGTTCGGAGTCTGCTCTAGCTAGAGACCCAGACAACTCTAAAAAGCAGGCAGGGTGTCCATCATCAGTGTTCAGTCAGATCTTAATATTATAGAAATAACATTGGAGTGGCCGACAGAGGAAGGGAACAGTCTGGATATTTACTCATTTTTTTTCCCACAGGTATTTACTGAATGACTACTATGTATCGGGTCTTAATGCAAGGTACCTGGCAAACAAATAGACATGGTTTCTGCCCTTACAGTATTTAAAGCTTACAGAATAATCAGAAATTAGGCCCTTGCACAATTGAGACTGCAGTTATCTTAGGGCCTGAATTCCTCATATTTCAGTAGCAATCTATTATAGACTTTCAAGTTGTAGTCATTCAGCAAACCAGACTGACCTAAGACACTAATGCTTTAAACCACAGTAGTAGAACTAGTCTCCAGTCCTAAGCCTGGAGTCATGAGTGGGATTGGGGACAATTTCAGTCCTCCTATGCCATCTTCCCTCTATGGCCAGTTCCCATGATCTACACCCCAGCCATTCTGTTGTGACTAGTCTTCCCTGAACCCCCAGCTCCTTTGGCTCCAAGATGGATATCTTACCTTGTTCCTCATTAGTATACCCAACAAATGCCAGAGACAATTCTAGTTCTTGCAACCTTCTTCCCCTAAGAGCTGGACCCTGTTTCTAGTAACTCCAGCTGCTGGCTGGGGTCTTATTCCAAAGCAGATGGACCACCCAGAACCATGACATTGTCGGCTTCCTGACTTCAGGCATCACTGCTGTCTGGATGCTATGGTCGCTGTGCCATGTCCTCCAGTTCCAAATCCCCCCAAATGTTAGCAAGTGCCCAGTGGGAGACTGTTTGCTTCACTTTTTTGTGTTGGTGACCTCTTCCCCATGGGACGAAGTCTTCAGATCGGGTAAACTTCCAACACCAGTCCTGTCTTTTACCACTTCTTCCCAGTCCCCAACAGCCGGTTGCTAAGTCCCAGCATGTCTCTCATCAGAGCCCTTCAGAGATGTGACAAGCTTTTGTTCCTGGTTGTTAATCCTGGTTTTTATTGTCTTGTGATCTCATGTGCCAATGTCTGGCACTTTATCCATTCACCTCTTCTTATTTTCCCACAGCAACACAGAGATTTTTAGGAACTCCCTTAATTCTTGTTTCTTTTGACAGAACGGTTTTTTCCAAGGTCCAATAGAGAAGGCTGGAGTCAGTGTGCATCTGCAGACCTGGGTTTCTTTGCTGTGCCATCATCTGACTGTGTGGCCTTGGGCACCTCAATTCCCTTGGCTGTGATTTCCTAGTTGGTAAAATAAAAAAGGTTGGCTATAAGGTTTCTGGTTTCTTCTAGCTCCCAAGTTTGTTGACACTAAGTTGGCAAAGAGTGACTTTCAGGCAACTTCCAGTTAGTTTTTCTCTCTCAAATGTCCACAGAAAACAATATCCACTCAGCTAACACTTCTTTTCTCCAGCTTTGGATGAACAGTATTCCTAAATAAGACTTACACATTGCTTAATTTTGACTCCCGTCCATTAAACTTTATACATTAATAATATCTTGAATTTATATAATATTTTATACTTTCCAAGTCCTTTCATGATTATTACCCTACTGGATCATCATAATGACCCTATTTATTAGGAAGGACAAGACTTTCCATTCTCAATCTCTCCCTCCCTCTCTGTCTCTCTCTCTCTCTCTCTTTCTCTTTCTAAGAATCAGGCATCTGATGCACTGAGAAGTAAGACATTTATTTGCCTAAGGCATCACAGCTAGTTAGTGGCAGACTCTGAACTAGAATTCAGGTCTCCTAAAAACTAGCTTAATAGATCTTTGACATTTCCATGCTCCTCTTTCCTTCTCATTGAGCTTTTCTTCAGCTGCTCTATTAATTTCTCCAGTATTGCTAATGTTCTGCCTTCTTACATGAGTCAGGAGAGTCTGAGCACTAAAAGAATGGATGAAATAAATTCCTCCCTTCTCCAGTAGAAGGTCTCTAGCAGCCAGCGTGAATCATATTTGCAAGCGCCTTTCTCTCTGGGCTGTAAAGACTGTCAACGTGTGGTTCTCTGGTCAGCTATTCTGACGTTTCATCACATTTAATCAACTCAGCAATATGATGAAGTGCAAGCTATAGTAAGAGAAGAAGCTGAAGACGAGTTTTAGGCAACAACAATGACCTAGTTTCACTGGCTGGGCCATAAGCTACCAAGGTTGCATAATTCAGAATTTTCCCAAGAGCTGAAAGAACTGCGTGTGTTCCCTACTTTTGAGTATCAGGAAGGAGGGATTAAGTGAATGTTTTCAGTTTCACAGGAAAAGGTAATAAAAATACAAGTATATTTTGGGTCAGGTTCAATTTCTGCTTGGGTCTTCCAAATCTCTCTGAAGAAAATAGATTGTAGCATAACAGAAACTTTAACACCCAAGCAGATAAGATTCTTTACCACAATCCAGGTAGTTATCAGTTCCCTAATACAAACCTAATTACATACAACGAGTAATATAGCAAGCCTAATAAAATGGGGAGAAAGTTAAACATAGTGGGTCAGGTCTGTCAGTCATAGTAAGACCATCATTAGTTACTATTTTAATGGTTCATTTGATTAAATGCTAAGCTATTGTCTTGTAATTATGTGTATTCAAGGGAAAAATACTCCAGTTCAATTAGGAATGTATCTTTTACTGCACTATGTTTAATGAAGTCGCAACATCACTATAATAAGCAAGGAATAATGAAAATCTTCTTTTGAAATTGCAATGGAAGTATTTGCACAGAAGTAGCTGGCATGTGTAATATGATGAGTTCCCTTAAATGGCTCAACTGTTGATCAAAAAAGCAAATTATATAAGTGGATACTGCGAGGCAGAAACATGTGGACACAGCTGGAGTGTCATGTGTCACGGTTCCAGTCATTGCCAGCTGGCGGTCACACAAAGGCAGGCCAAGCCAAACAATTACTGTTATTCATAAGAGCAAATGTGCATTCCAAACACACAGTGCAGGCTTTATGAAATAACTGAGCATTCAGATGCATCCAGACAGCCGAGCTGTTTTTTCATCACATGTCCCTGAGTGCCAGGCCAATATGGCAAACTGACTCTGCTATTCAGAAACCCTTATCTTTACCCAATTAACCAAATCACTGTGACATTTGAGAGTTCTTCATGCACTTTGCTGAGCGCGTCAAACCAGCAGGCTTACCGGGTGGCAGATGCACAGCTTCTGGAAGCAATCTGCTTTCTTGCTTTCTTTCTTTTTTTTCTTGAGTTGCAAATACACTGTTAGACCACTGCCTGTTACAACCAGAGCTTAGAGTCAGTCTCTAACATCTGAACATCCAGGGGTCCCCCTTGTTCTCAATTCTGTGTGCCTGTGTGATGGATGTCTTCCAAGATGTTGCCCTAGGAAGGTCAAGGGTGGCAGAGAGACAGGGCAGGAGGAGGGAATCATACTCTTGTTTAAGGGAAAAAAATAAATTAAATGAGAGAACATTCTAGAAGAGTATCTGGTCATGGACTGAGATAAAAATCCCTAGCTTGTTTAAATATAGACACCAAAGGAAGGAATATGGAACTACTGTTTCCATAATTTTCACCCATTTTCTTCAAATAAAATGTAGCCATAGCTCCTTGTCTAGTTTTCTTTCAACAGACAAGATCATAGGCACATGCGAAAACGTGTGCCATCATGTTCTTGCTTATGGCTGTTTCAGAAAGAAACAGAAAGAAAGCTTGAGAGGAGGGTGTATAATTGCTGTAACAGAAAGTGAATGGTTGTATCTTAATTCCTTCAAAGAAGAGACAGGGTACTCTGTGTAGATGAGCACTGTTCATTAGAAATATACCCTGAGCTGTATTTGTGACTTTAAATTTTCTAGTAGCCACATTCAATAAAGTAAAAAGAAACAAGTGAAATTAATTTTAATAATATATTTTATTTAACCTAATGTATCTAAGATATTATCACTTCAACATATAATGAACATAAAAGCATTAATGAAATACCTTACTTACACTTTTTTTTTTTTTTTGGTACTAAGTCTTGAACTCTGGTGTGTTTTTATACTTCTCACATCTCAATTTGGACTAGCCACATTTCAAGTGCTTCATAGCCACATGTGGCTCAGGGCTACTGTTTTGGACAGTGCAATGCTAGACTTTGGCAGTGGTAATTTCAAGTGTGCCCAAGCATAATTTGTCCAGCCCTGTGGATGAATTCTATAACACACTGAATGAAGAGTCAAATATTCCATTTCTGGTCTTAGCACAACTGTCAATATTCTTCCTCCTCAGCTAATTCGTCCATAAAATGGAGATGATAACATCTGCTCCATCACTGAAGTTTAGTTTTCTATAAGAATTCAAATTCAATAATAGATGTCGATTTTGAGAAACAGCATTAGATTTAGTGAGCACCCAAAAACTTGTTGACAATAGTTGAAAGTTCTAAGAATTGAGGAAGACCATACTTTTCCTTAATTCTTTGTGCCCTGTTATTCCTTTCATAAGATAGATTTTAAAATCAGAAATTATTACCTACAAAGGTTTGTGGAGGATTTTTTAAATATCCAAGATTTTTAAAGTCACCAACATATGGTCACCATTCTTTTGTATAATAGGCTTTATTTCAGTGGCTGATGGCATATAGGCATGGATTCCAGTTTTCCTTTGAAACCCAAGACAATGCTGGCACCACCTTGTCCAGGAGACCCGAGGCCTGTGAGGTGCACCTTTACCATTGTGCTTCGTTCATGTGGTGCTAAGTATCAGGCATATTAGAATCCTGCCACTATTTCCCTCAACTATGGCTACCTCAGAGCCCACTGCTCCTTGTAGCTCCCCTACTGTGCTGGTCTGCAAACACAAGGGAATTATTTGCCTTTGGATTCTTCATGTTGAAGTACACTGGCCAGCAGGTCCAGCCCATAAGGTGCCACATCAAAGTCCATCAACCCAGATCTGCCATACTTTAAATATTTAGCATTAAATGTTTGCCAAGACTAAGACTTCTGGTAACGATGACAAACATCTTTGTATGTACAGGTGCTAATTTCTTATTTAAATTCAAAATCATAATCATGATGGTAAGGCTTCCATGAAGTGCCTTGAATTTTAAAAGGATTTTCAGATGTTAAGTTTATTCCTAAATAATTTTATTCTTTTTGATGCTACTGTAAATGAAACTGCTTTCTTAATTTCTCATTCTGATAGTTCATTGTTTGTGTATAGAAGCACAACTGGTTTTTGTGCATTGATTTTGTGTCCTACAATTTTACTAAATTTATAGTTCTAAGAGATTTTGAGTGGAGTCTTTGGGAATTTCTATATATAATATCATGTCATCTGCAAATAGAGATAATTTTACTTCTTTCTTTCTAATCTGGATGCCTTTTATTTCTTTTTCTTGCCTAATTGTTCTGGCTAGGACTTCCAGTACTATGGTGAATTCAAGTGGTAAGAGTAGGCATACTTGACTTGATCTCGATCTTAGAGGGAAAGCTTTCAGCTTTTCACTGTTGAGTATGACGTTTGCTGTGGGTTTGTCATATATGGCCTTCATTAAGTTGAGGTATGTTCCCTTTATATCTAGTCTGAGAGTTCTTATCCTGAAAGTATATTGAATTTTTTTCCAATAGATGCTTTTTCTGCATCTATTGAGACGATTATATGATTTTTATCTTTCATTTTGTTAATGTGTTATATTACATTGATTAATGTATAGATGTTGAACCATATTTGTAACCCTGGAATAAATCCCACTTGATTATGGTATATGAATCTTTTAATTTATTGTTGTATTCAGTTTGCTAATATTTTGTTGAGAATTTTGTATCTATGTTCATCAGGGATGTTGGCTTGTAATTTTCTTTACTTGTACTGTCCTTGTCTGACTTTTGTATCAGGGTAATATTGGTCTCATAAAATGAGTTTGGAAATATTCCCTCCTCTTCTATTTTTTTGAGGAGTTTAAGAAGGATTGGTGTTAATTCTTTAATGTTTGATAGAATCAATCAGTGAAGCCATCTGGTCCTGGACTTTTCTTTGTTGAGAGGTTTTTGATTACTGATTCAATTTCCTAACCAGTAACTAGTTTGTTCAGATTTTCTGTTTCTTCATGATTCGGTCTTGGTATGTGTCTGTTTTAGAAATTTATCCATTTCTTTCAGGTTGTCCAATTTGTTGACATAAAATTGTCCTATGTAACCTCTTATGACTGTTTGTATTTGTGTGATATCATTTGTAACATCTCTTGCATTTCTAATTTTATTTCATTGAGTCATCTTTTTTTTTTCCCTTGGAGAGTCTAGATAAAGATTTGTCTAGTTTATCTTTAAAAAAAACCCCAGCTTTTACTTTCATTGATATTTTCTATTGTCTGTTTAGTCTTTATTTCATTTATTTCCACTCTGATCTTTGTTAATTCTTCCTTCAACTAACTTTGGGCTTAGTTTGTACTTCCTTTTCTAGTTTTTTTGAGGTGTAAAGCTAGGTTATTTATTTGAGATATTTCTCTTAATGTAGGCATTTATTGCATTAAGCTTCTTAGAACTACTTTTGCTGTATCCCATAATTTTTAGTGTGTTATGCTTCTATTTTCATTTGTCTCAAGATTTTTTTGATTTTTTAAATTTCTTTTTTAATTTTTTCTTTGACCTTTTGTTATTCAGCAGCACGTTGTTTAATCTCCACATATTTGTGTATTTTCCAGTTTCTTCTTATAACTGATTTCTAGTTTCATACCACTGTGGCCAGAAAAGATGTTTTATATGATTTCAGTCTTCTTTAAATTTGTTATGATTTATTTTGTGTCCTAACATATGCTCTACCCTGGAGACTGTTCCATGTATGTTTGAGAATAATGTGTACTCTGCTGCTGTTAGATGGAATATTTTGTAAATGTCTGTTAGGCCCACCTGATCTAACAAATAGTTTAAGTCCAACATTTCCTTATTGATTTTCTCTCTGGATGATCTATCCATTGTCGAAAGTAGAGGTATTGAAATCCTTCAATACTACTGTATTGCTCTCTATTTTTCCCTTCAGGTCTGTTAATATTTGCTTTATATATATGCATATTCCTCTGTTGGGTGTACCAGTATTTACCAATGTTATATCCTTTTTGATGAACTGATATTTTTGTCATTAAATAATACCTTCTTTGTTTCTTATAACAGTCTTTGGATTAAAATCTATTTTGTCTAAGTGTAGCTACCTCTGCTTATTGTTTCCATTTGCATGGAATATCTTTTTCCATCCCTTCATTTTCAGTCTATATGCATTCTTAAAGCTGAAGCAAATGAGTCTCTTGTAGGCAGCATATTGATGGGTCTTGTTTTTGTAATCCCTTCAGCCACTCTATGTCTTTTGATTGGAGAATTTAGTCCATTTACATTTAAAATAATTATTGATAGGTATGACAATATTACCGTTTCATTAATTGTTTTCTTGTTGTTCAGTATTTCTTGAATGAGTAAATGGATGAATAAATGAACTAAATAGTTATTGAACTGAAATATTTTCCACCATATATTTATTCCCAAATCATTCATACAAAGTTTTAATTGAATAGAATGCTCTCCTCCGCTCCCAAGTAATTACAATACAAAGACACTCACCTTTGAAAAATCATGCCTTAGT
The DNA here is from genome assembly GCF_002007445.2 of Ailuropoda melanoleuca. Lineage (NCBI taxonomy): Eukaryota > Metazoa > Chordata > Mammalia > Carnivora > Ursidae > Ailuropoda > Ailuropoda melanoleuca. The sequence continues at coordinate 89,560,575 of NC_048221.1, read as the reverse complement.
TTGTAATGAGGCTTTAAACCTAAAGGCAGAACAATATAAATTGCCATCAGTAGCAAAGCTGGATGAGTGTACCACCTTAAGCTATGTGTGTTATGTGGCCTAAAACATGGGACACTCATGACCATTGTGGTCATTCACTCATTCAATCATTCAACAAATACTACTACTTCCATAAGCTGTATATGTTGAGGCAGTGGGGGGACACTGATGATCAAAATCCCCAAATGTTCTCTGTCCCACTGGGTTGCTACTTAGTTGTTTCAGAATTTTGGGCACAAGCTACGATGAAATATCTGGGTTTCTGTCAGTCAGAAAATGAAGATGAAGCTTCTTTTGTCTTTTGCATTAAGAAAATGAAACCCCACTTTTACCTCTCCCTTCCTGCCCCCTCCACCATCCCCTGATTTTAGCAGTTTTAGTAATAAACACTTATCCACGGAACTACTCCAATAGCCACTCCTGAAGCATGTCCAAGTTCCTTAGAAATAAGTTTCCCCTCCCCTGCATTCTCCAGTAAGAAACAGCCAAGGACACTGAGGGGGTGGTTCACACTTAAACTGTTGTGGAAGGACCCCAAACCCACATCAGACATCATGACTCCCAGGCCTGTGCACATGCTGTGCACCATCTCTGGCTAAAATCTGAGCTGCTTTAGCCACCTCTCAGGATGCCCAGGCTCAGTCAGAAACTTGAGCTAAGTGAGGACAGCCCACCTCCAAGTGCTCCCTGTCTTCTTTTCACATTTTTTCCATGGCTTCTGACACATCTTGGCCACCCATCATTTTCCATTTAGTTATGGGCAGCCTTCTTATCTTCAAAGTGTTTTTCTTTGCCTTGCAGAGGGAAGCCTACCCCCAAATAAAGTTCTTGGTTTTCTGTGTGTGCCAAGAACCTCTGCCAGGAGCCCAGCTGCTTTCGGACCATTGCCATCCAGCCTCGGCCTGCATTTCCGAGTTTCCACTACGGGAATAGATTCCTTGGAAGGAGACTTGCTGCTTTTGGGCCACAAGGCCCCGTTTCTGAGAGAGGAGACAGAGTGAGAAAGCCCAGGGGATAGCTGGCTCGGAGGTTCCATGAAAAAGGTTCTTCAGGGCTCGCTTGAACAGTGGTTTTGTGTGACAGAAGAATCTCTCAGTCTTTCTGGTTTTGGCCAAGGCTCCCTGCTCCTTTGTAGGATGTTGATGAATTTGTGCTTGATTCCCCTCTTACGATTACCTCTGTGTTTACACTGTGCTGCCTCAGAGTCACTGCTGTATCTTGAATGCTCATTCAAGGAGAGTAACTCAAGGGCTGACAGCTGGTGAGGTCATTCCCCAGTCTAGCCAAGGCCCGTGTGCCATTACAATGAAGTAATAATGTATTTATAACACACCTAACCGCTGATGGCTTCTATTGCTGTGGCTTTTCCCTCTGCATTTGCACAGATGTTTTTTGAGAACTCAAGAATTGGCCTCCAGAAACAACCTCCTAGCAAACAAACTCTGTCTGTTGACTCTGGCGGGTGCTTATAACGAGAGTTGTTAGCACGCTGGATTTATGTTTCAAATATCATTTTAATTTCTCAGGCAGCATTTGTACCACAAGATGTTAATTCACTGGTGCACTTGAATCTCATAGCCTTTCTTTCTCACTCATGTGTGTTCTCTCTCTTCTTTTTTAATGAAAATATGGACTTGGTTTCTAAGGAAATATTCTCAGTGCCTGATTCATCAAAACACAGTGTGTGCATTTTCCATGGAATTTACTCTGAAACGTCATAGTCTTTTTACTCGATAAATGATGTACGTTTGTGATTCACTAAGCCCCTTTCCATATCCCCTAGTAGCACCCTTTGTCATGTACAAGTCCTCTGCAATTAGTCCCAACAGGAGCAGCTGGTCTCCCTAAAAGACAGGAGCTGCTTTTAACATTTATCAGAAAATGATGGGAAAGCATTTAAGGATAATGGTGCACACACTAGGTTGACATCTAGCATGGATTCCTATGAGAAATGTTAAGTCAACCTCGTAAATCTTACTATTTCCTGTTAGTGGTGGGTTCAAGATAACACCCCTAATTGATACCACAGTTAGCATTCCAGATATTAAAAAAATAAGAACAATGGGAGACTTTTGTTCTGATATTTTTGTATTGTCCCTTCTCTTTCCTCTCCTACAATCACAATGCATTTTATTTCTGCTTCTCTGGAAGGCATTACTTTACATAAAGTCATCCCCTCGGCCCACAAGCCCCCTCCCAACCCCCAGTGCAAGCATAACAAGCATAAATATGTCTGAATTCATACACATCCTTCCTGTTTTTTTCACTAGCTCTGAAACAGGTGACATCAACTCTGGGACTTGAGACAAGAGGGTAAAAGCCTTCCTTCTCTCCCTTACTCCAGTGCTCTCTGTAACCCAGTGCAGTTGGCTTTTGACAAACAAGCAGTCCACTGATGCTTCCTAACAGATAACTCCAAAGCCTGCTTTATCCTGACCTGTGACCTCTTTGAAATTCTAGAGCCTTCCCCCACATTGGTTTCTGCCACACTCCCCTCGCTGGGCCCTATCCAACTTCTCTCCCACTCTCTTTCCTCTTTTGTTACCTGGTCAATCTTGGCTGCCTTCTGGCTCTGGCTCTACACATTCTCCAGGGCAATCTTTTCCAACAACCCCCAGTCCATGGTTTCAATCATATTTTTGTTTCCAGCTCTGACCTCACTTCTCTCTAACTACTGCACATGCACAACTCTGGATGTCTGGAAGAGGGGAATTTCCCACCCATGGCTGAACTTGTCCTTTTCCCTCCTGCACTGGGTTCTCAGTCATCGAACATCCTTGCCCTTCCCTTAGGAGGCCCAGTTATGAATTTTAGCATCATTTTTGTCACCTCCTTCCCCCTGTCCCTGGCCCTTCTTCCACATGGGTCTACTCCTTGACTATGTCGTGTTGATTCTTCCTCTTCACCGTCATGAGAAACGTCAGAATCACCTTGGGGCTTCTGAAACAAACTTGCCAGGTTCCACCCTGGAGACTGTGATTCACTACATCCAGGGTGGGGCTGGGCATCTGTGCTTTGACGAAGCTCTGAGGGATTTGGACACACAGCCAGGTGGGAAAGCAAGGCTGCAGAGACTAGCTCTTCTTTCTGTTTTCCCAGCACCTGCCCAAGGTCAGATGGGCTCTTTGTCATCCTCCACCTGGGCTTGCCCATGCTTCCCTGGCTTCCTTCTTCCAATCAGACACGCTGCTACAGCCAGAGGAGCTTTCTAGACACACATCCAGTCATATCATTCCCTTGTTTAGAAATGTTGGCTGCTACTTTCCACCTGAAGGTTCCACACCCTTTATCATGATTTGTCATTTACTTTTTTCCCCTCTGCCTGGGCGCCGTCCTGGTACCTTTCCCACTGTCAGGAAGGCTCTCCACCCCTTTCTGTGCTCTGTGGATCATTCTTGTGGCACATATATTAGAACTGGAGTAATTTTTCCAAGTCTAGCTCCAAAGCCAGCTCTCTCACCCGCTGGGGGCAGCCCTTCTTGGCCAGAGACACTCCCTGCTCTATGTCTCCATGGCACTGTGAATTGCTCCTGCCCCAGGCCTGGTGCTTACTGGATTCATTGCATGTGTGCTTGCTGCTCCTGTCCCCCTACACACAGAGGAGGAATCCCTTCAAGGCATGGGCTGCAACCCATTGTCTCCCATGCTCCCCTCAGTATCTGGCATTAAAGGGTGCATGCAGGGACCAATGGACATCAGTTTTCTTGGAGACTTCCATAGTAAGTTTTAAGGTAGGGGATAGGGCAGGATTTTCAGTACAAAAATCTTAGAAATAATGAACATTTTCCTTTATTAGAAACTTTTCCCTCTTAATGGCATACTCAGTGTGTGGTAACTATTAGTTATATGTGGAAATTATACATTGATTCCCTACTGGAGTCACAGTGGTGTGAGAGAAGTACAAGGGCTTAGAAAGAAGAGGGTTCAAACCCCAGCGTTACCTTTTTCCTCCATGTAACCCTGGACCAGGCACTTAGCATCTTTGTGTTTTAGCTCTTTCATCTGTAAATGAGGCTAATTATTCCTACTTTGCAGAGCTGAAATGAGAATGAAATGGTATAGCCTAGAAGAAAGCACCTGGCTGATACAGGATACCAAACAAATGTCACTTTCCCTTTCCTCTCCAGGAACCAAAGGTGCACTTTTGTCAGTCCCATAGGACACCAAGGATAGCCATTAACTCCCAGAGCCAACCTGGCTTTCTCTTGGCTCTTTCTGCCTCACCCCTCCCTCCTGCCTGCAGAGTCCTGTGTGTGGTGGTAAAGCCATGAATGGAAGGCATGATTCAGACTCAGGCTTTTTAGTTACTATCTGACCTCAGAGAAATTCCTTAATCTTTGTAGACCTCAGTTTTTCCTTCTGTGAAATGGGATGATCTCATAGTTTTATCATGGGAATTTCATGATATAATACACATTGAGCATTTAGTACAGTGCCTGTCACAAAAGGGGTCAGTATATAGTAGCTATTATTATATGGAAGCTGTCAAGTCCTAACTGAGCTGGCAATATTTTGGGGTAACCAAAATGACCAAGAAAAGAAAAGATATTCCCCTCTCACAGATATATCCTTCAGGTTGCCTCCCAATGCATTGGGGTTTCCCTTTCACCACCTGATGGGAGAGTGACTTAAATGCCTCTATACTTTTTTGGTAAATTTCTATTGTGCTATGCAGTTTAATGCAATTAATTATAGGATTTAATATAATTATACTTAAGTAATTAGTTTAATAATCCAACTCAATTTAAGCTGTCCCCTCCTTTTTTCTTCCTTCCTTCCTTCCTCCCTTTCTTTTTCTCTCTTTCTTTCTTCTCTTTTTTCTTTTTTCTTTTCTTTCTTTCTTTCTTTCTCTCTCTTCTTTCTTTCTTTCTTCTTTCTTTTCTTTTCTTTTCTTTTCTTTTTTTTCTTTTCTTTTCTTCTTTTCTTTTCTTTTCTTTTCTTTTCTTTTCTTTTCTTTTCTTTTCTTTTCTCTTTTCTTTTCTTCTTTCCTTCTCATAGAGTGTGTACCTTCTTAACCAAGCCATTGCTTGAGGCTTCTAGGAGAGAACTTGGCTTTCTGCCTCTCTTTAATTCTGGAAAACAGGAGGGGAGAGCCCTCAAGGTGTTACTGGGTCAACTCCCTTCTTGGATAATTCAAAATTGAGGCTGTAAAGTGGCCTGTGTTTCTGAGTGTATTCGTTTTTGACTGTTTTTACCCATGGGAAAAAAAAACATAGAGCCAACTTCTAGTAGTCATCCATGTGAAGCCTGAATGACTGGGTTTGGTGGGATTCCTATGTAAGCCATAGCAATCCTCTCCTCCCCATTTGGACAAAGGCCATGTCACTTAGGCCTTTCCCTATGGGATTTGAAATCCTAGAAATAGTTTTTTCAACTCAAGACAGCCTAATAATGAAGGATTACTCAATAATTGTTAAAAATGAATGACACGGAAGAAAGGTGGGCCAAGACTCATAGAACCATATTATACCACATTACATGCTGAACAACCTCTTCACACTCCCAAATCCCAACTGGTATACTTTAAAACCAATGGTTAGCTTGCACCCTATATTGGGATAAATTTCAATTTGGAATGTTTTTTTCCTGATTCCTGTTTCTCTGAGGGAGTGAGTAATCAGACCTTGATCTATGGTCGGCAAAGCCCAAAGCTTGTATAACATTGCTCCCTATGGAAAGAGAATCTTCTCTTCCAGAAGTTGTACAGACTGAGGACGGCCCAGAAATACTGAGGATCGTTCATGGGCTCTATCATGGTGAAGGCTATATTAAATCAATCAATATTTACCATGTTTATGTAATTAAATAGTCTTCATTAAAAAGCACTAATCAGTCAAAGTAACCATATCAGTCATAGACACCCAACAATTAGCATTTATTCATACTCATGCATCTGTGGATGAGCTCACATTGATGCGATTTATGTTGGCTGTAGCTAGGCTTGGCTTTAAGCTCCCGATTGGATCTAGGTATGCTCCACATACTTCTAATCTACCTTGGTCCAGTGGTTGACCAAAACACACAGTCCAACTGTGAAGCATATCTCATATCTGTGCTTGGAGTCACGCCTATTAACATACCACTGGCCAAGGAAGCACATTACTAAGCCCAAAGTTAAGTGGATTTAACTCCACTCATTATAAGGCCAAAGCAAGTCATAGGGTGGGGAACAGGGATAGAGAGGTGGGAGGGAGTGCTGATTTACTGGCAATAATATCTGCTACCACAGTATCCTATTTCCTCTACCTGTAGGGCAAGGAATTCAAATTTATCTATTTTTATTGTTTTAGTTACATTGTATATGAGCATAGAGGTAATTATTTAATAAATTTATTTAATATTTAATAAATTATTTTATATATTATCATATACAATCTAAAACTATATTATTTTATATATATTTAATAAATAATATTTAATAAATTAATGATTACCTCTATGCTCATAAACAATGTGTTAAATAATGTATTAAATAATTAACATTGTAAAACTTTAGTGAGAGCACCATAGAAGTGGAAGACAGAAGACCAAATTCTGCCTCGTGATTTCCTGAGAGGGTGATTTGTGGATAAATAAGTTAACCACTCTGAGTCTCAGGACCCCTATATAAAATTCAGACGATCCTTCAGCCTGGCTCTCTGTATTTCCATGAGGATAAGATGAAGTAATGATGGTGGAAGTACTTTAAAGCACCACTGAAATTATTGCTTTTTAATCTAATTAGCAGAATGTGAATACCCTAACCAAAATAGCACTAATGTTTTTTCACATAGGAAAAGTGAAGCTGACCTTGAGACAGAAAACATAGGTTGGAACCTTGACTCCCTTCATTACTTGGTCTATGAATCTCAGTTTCCTTCTCTGTAAAATGTGGGTCATACATCAGTTCTGCTTACTCCTAGCATTTTGGGGACATCAAATGAAAGAATGGATGAAAAACAATTCCTAAACTGTTAAGTGCCATGTCATGTACAATGGAAGCTCAGAGCTTCATCTTCTGCAACATGAATGTCTATTTGTTATATGATGAAGGGAAGTCACAGAGAATTACAGGTTCAACGTGATTATTCTTTATATGCAAATGTGGTTTAGAAGGAGAAGTGGTTTTTGAGATAACAGTTTAAGGAAAACTGTGTCATAAATCTGAAGACAGAAAAAGACATCCTCTGGTGGAGTGGGGAGCTTTTGGAGGAAGTTGAAAGCTAAGATTTCTCTGGGAAAAGGTAAGCAGAGGGGTTATACAAGTGCCAAGGGGCCTGTTATATGGGTAATCTTATTGCAGGGGACTCAGGCTCTATTCCAACTGGCTCTTTAGATCTTCAAAACCTCTGAGTTTAAACCAGGGGACTGAACTCAAGGGAGAGAGGTGAGGTTCATCATTATGAGCCGGGAAGATGGTTCTGGATTTATATCCCTGCTGTGCAACTTACAGTGGAGCAACATGACCTTGGGAAGATGACTCAGTCTATCCGCACCTGGGTTTTCTCATCTGTGATATGGGGATAAGCATGAGTGTCTAACTACCAGGGAGTGTTAGCACGGACTGACAGGTAATATGACCACATAGCCCTGTAGCCTCAGGGCCATACACGGCAGGCCCGAGGGAAGAGCAAAAATAGATTTCTTTCTTGGAAATCTTTCTTAGGGTACTTTCTCGGACTAAAATGATTGAATGGCTGGGACCCCAGAGTGGATGATCATATAGGATAATCCTCCATCTTCAAGAACTTCCTCTAGGTTCTCAATTTAGCTCCCCTGGGCAGGCTTTAAATATCAAGATGTCCACACTGTATTCCAGACCAATTAAATAATAACTGCTTGGGGTTTGGTCCAGGCATCATCATCATCTATCTCCCACTGCCACCTCTAGATGATTCCCATGTGCAAACCGGCTGAGAGCCACTATTCTGGTGCAATGGGGAGTTTCTTCCCATATGGTCACGAGCACAGGGCTTTGGAACTAGATACATCTGGGTTTGAATCACGGCTCTGCTGCCTAGTAGCTGTGGGCCCTGGACCTCAATTTTTTAATCTGTAAATAGAGACCACAGTCCTTATTTCATGAAAATGCTGTAAACTAAATAACAAATGTGACATGATTGACAACTAATGAATGTTCAAAAAATGTGAGCTATTGTTATTAAAAGAGGCCTCCTCTAAGCAATCACTCCACTTAGTTTGTCTCTCTCCTGACCCCATTCTACTTTCTACCGTATTACCTGGTTTTATTTCCCATGTAACATACAAGACAATCTGAAATCATTTTTATTTCTTTCCTTATTGGACCGTAGGTACTATCATGCCAGGGATGTTGTCTTGTTGCCTCTGTGTTCCCAGTACCTAGAACAGTGCCTGGCACATAGTAGGCCTACAATAAATACTTGATTGAATGAATGAATATATGAATGTTACCCTCCTTTGGAAAGTCCAATCCAAATATTCTCCCTTCCTGTCCATTTGAGAATTTTTAACTATTGAGTTCCCCTTAAAAGGAATAGTTGAATGCAACTGCCAAAAAAAAAAAAAAAGATCTAGAAACTCGTGGCTATTGGCATAGCATAGTTCTGGAGGGAGTTCTGGGAGAGCGCTGATCCTAACAGCCTGTCTCCTTTTGCTGCCCTGGAGGCTGGAGACAGCACACCTGCTTTTCTTTTTCTCTCTGATTGACTGCAGACAGGGAGATTTGGGAAAGGCTCTGCTTCCCCCAAAATGAACTCCATCCCAGGTCACTTGGCTGGGGGAGGGGACTGAAAAGCAGGCATTGTTTTCTCTCCCACCCTCCATATCTTCCACCTGTCCCCTCAGGAGCCTGCCTATATCTATCAAACATTCACTCACCTTTTGTTAACCCTTGAGCTCTTCAGAGCAAACAAGCCTCTTAAAGAGGAAGAAATGCTTGCAGGCAGTTTATGTGAATACTTAAAGGCAAAACTTACAAGTTTGTGCTCGTTGGTAAACTCAGGTGGATTACTTTTATAGCTGATTTAACCCAAAGAGAAGGGTCAGGGGAAGTCAAGGCTGTTGAATAATCACACTTTGAAGGTGGCTTCCATCAGGCCCTTAGATGACCACTCCAGATGGCAGACTTTACACTTGGCCATGACTGAAACTCTAAACAGCAATTTCTTTCTTGAATTTTAAGATTACAAGCCAGGGAAGGACTTCAAAATTTACCTTGTGAAGAACAACCCCTTCAGTTTTATAAATGTGGACACTGAGGCTCATAGAGTTTAAATGGCATGTGTAAACTGTCCTAGCTGAATACTGCAGACTCAAAACTGTAGTCTCAGTCTCTCTACTCTTCTGTTCGCTCAAGTGTCTATGACCCCACAGCTGTCCTTATTTACTAAAAAAGAGAAGACAGACACAAGAGACTTCAACATCTCCACTGAAACACAGAATAAAGGGCCTGGACCTTCTGAAAGCTGAAGTTGAGAAACAGGGAGAGAGGACAAGGGTTTGAGCAAAGCAAACTGCTCAGAGGAGTGTCTGAACCTTGAAGTGATTCTCCGACCAGCATGAGAAAACAGTTTATTGTTGTCATTTGTTTCCTTGTTGCCTAGAGCCATACTTGGGTATGGAGAATTTGTACTTGTTGGAAATTCAATAGAACATTAAATATTTTATTTGAGTGAATCTCCAGGAAGGTTGGGACGTGAGCAAGGGTGTGCTGAAGATAATGTGAGCTACACCAGGCAAGTGTTTGCTGTGTTTTGCTTTCTTGACCTCACACTACACACCTCTATTTGCTGGCTTGTCATGACAGTAATTTTTTCCTGGGTAAGAAAATGTACTGTATTCTTTGCTACCCATGCATTATTTAGGGTTAGGTAGTTGTTTAGGTCAGTGCCTTTAAAAAGTGCTCTAGAATCATTTTTATTAAATATTCTTTATTGAGCACTGAAACAGACTCAGAGACAGAGGAACTTTGCACAGTCACACAGCAATTTGTCATCCTATTCAACATAAAATTAAATTCAACATAAAATTCAAGCTAATTAAATCATTTTATAAGTCCCATTGATTCATGTTGTTTTGGAGTCTATCAGAAAGGGGGATTTTGTTGGTAAATTGTTATTTTTATTCCCAGAGTGAGATTATCCTGTAATTCCTCTGATTCTTAAAAAAATACGAATAACCAAAATGGATTCAAGAAGAGGAGTAACCAAAATACAGCAATAAATAAGGAATATGTTCAAAATGCTGTCGAAGAATTACTTTTGAAAGAGATTTTAGCCCAAGCTATTCCTCAAAATTTTAATGAAAATTCCCATTACATATAATCTGTTCTAAAGCAAAGGAAGAAAACCATTGCAACTGATTTTTCAAAACTAACATTTTCCTGATACCCAAACCTGACAAAAATGCATTTAAAAGCCCCACAAATCAATGTCACTCATGAATAGTGAGAATATTTCTAAACAAAACATTATTTAAGAATGATTCGTCATGAACAAATAGAGCTTATTAAGCAAATTAAAAATGTGTTACTACAGAAAATCTAATATAATAGGTCAAAAAAGAAAAAAATATGATAACTCCTACAGATAGTGAAAAGCTAAAATTGAATATTCATTAATGATTCTTTCGAATCCTAGATTCCTAAGAATAAAGGGGATTTTCCTTAATTTTATATGGAAAATCAAACTCAAACTCAAACCAAGAGACAATGCCAACTGTGGAGGTATAATGAGAATGGCATTCTTATTAAAGTCAGGAACAAGGAAGGAGGCTTACTATCACCATTGATATTTAATATTGTTCTGAAAATTCTGACAAATGAAACTGATGATAAAGAATGAGTGCACTTATTGGAAAGAAGCATAAGAGGTATCATTATTTGCACATTATAGAAATGTCTACCAAGAATAAATAAGCAAGTTTAAATTACACATTAAAATTGCCCTTATAATAGAAAATTACTTAGAAAATATACAGCAAAATAGATTATACTCACAATAACAACTAAACTATCTAGGAATAAATTTACAGGATAATTTGGGTCTGTTTAGGAAGAAAAAACCTACAAAACCTCACTGAGTGTCATAAAAGGAATGTGACTAAATGGAGTGGTATTAGTATATCCATATATTTGCTGATTCAATATTACAAAATTTCAATTTCCCTATATTAACATATGTTTAATCTAATTAGAAAAAGAGTCCAGACTATAATTCTCAATTTATTTTGGAGGCAAGAGTAGACAAAATGAACCTAAAATTTATCTGGAATAGCAAATGGATAAAAATCCTCAGAAAATTTTGAAAAACAAAGTAATGCTATAAAACAACTTTATTACTCTAAAATTAAAATGTTTTAATATTGTGCAACATAATACCAGTGCACAAATTGAAAAAAGAATCTCTGGAAGGAAATAAAGAGTCCAAAAGTTATATTTAAGAAAGGCAACATTTCAAATTAGAAGAGAAAGAAAATATTTGTTTTGCAAAAGATTTCTCTGAGAGTTGATTAACTATTTGAAAAAGTATTACAAAATAAATGCTAATTTGATTAGAGAGTGAATATAAATATGATATTACATGACAGCTGAATTCGGGATAGAAAATTCATATCTGAATTCGGGATAGAAAAGAATTTTTGTCTATTAAATAACACTGGAAAAGACTGATGGTATAGGCTATAAAAATTTAACAGCTTCTGTATGTAAAAAATATTGTCAAATTTAACTTTTTCAGAACTTCACCTGAGATCCACAGTAGCCTTGAAAACCTGCTCAGAACTAGCTCAGTGTGAATAGCCTTTGCCTTGGGACGTTTTTCAGAAATTATCAGCAGCAATTGTTGAACACTGCAACTGGGGTAGGAATAACTATTGAATAAAGCAATTTTAAAAACTGAAAGGTAAGGCGAAAAAACTTAACAGTAAAAACTGGAGGACAAGATGTCCATAGGGGCTTTGAAAAGCTCCAGCACAATCCCAGCAATCTGGATGGTTACATGCAGGAGAAAAGTATGTGCATGCCCAAGAAAGACCTCAAGAGATCCTAATCTTTCACCTCGGGCTGACCTTGAGGCCCTGCGCAAGTGGGAAGTAAAGGCCGGGGCAGAAGTGTCAACTGCCCAGGCCGAAGATGCGCCTCAGCATGCACACAAAGCCCCTTGACAATGGCTGGAGGACTTACTAGTTCAAGGCATTTGAGAAATGTTGGCCTGATCATTAACTGACCACTGAACTAACCAAGCTCAGCCTTTAAGGGCTACACATAACAAAGAATACAGACTTGACAGAATTGGTTCATAAAAGTCACTAAACACACAGCAACAACAAGCCGCAGCGACAATAAATCAAGGATGATGAAATCTAATTTCCAGATTTGCCACCTTATATAATCTAAATGTTCATCGTCAACAAAAATTTATGGGACCTAAATATGAGATGTAAAATTATAAAATTCTTGTAAGAAAATATAGGGCTTCATGTTCTTGGATTAAATGATGGTTTCTTAGGATACCAAAAGCAGAAGCAATGAGAAAAATGTAGAAAAACTGGACTACTCACAATTAAAAACTTCTGAGCCTCAAAGGACACCAGCCCAAAGAATGGGAAAGTGACTACTAATGTATACATGGCTTCTTTTTGGGGATGATGAAAAGTTCTGAAATTAGACCGTGATGATGACTGCACAATGTGTGATTATACGAAAGACCACCAAACTGAACAAAAGATTGTAGGAGGAATTGTTGGAATAAATTTTATTTCATTATAGTTGTGTCACCCATTTCACCTAATTACCCACTCAGTTTGCTTTTTAATCTCTTTACATCGTTATTGTCTATAACATAGATAGGGGTACCTGGGGTGGCTCAGTTGATTGAGTGTCTGACTCTTGATTGAGGCTCAGGTCATGATCTCAGGGTTGTGGGACTGACCCAGTGTCAGGTTCTGTTCTCAGCAGGGAGTGTGCTTGTCCCTCTTTCTCTGCTCCTCCCTCCACTCATGCTTTCTCTCTCTCTCTCTCTCTCTCTCTCTCTCAAATAAATAAATAAATAAATGAAATTTAAAAAAGAAAAAAAATATATTTTTCAAAAATAAAATTTCTAGCAGTTAATACAATATATAGATAAACCAAAGTCAACTCCTGGTTAGTATATATGTATTGAGGTATCATAAGTCAAGTGGCAAGTTATCTCTAAGAGATTTATATTCAATTTCAATGCAGAAATACAAGAGAAGGAGATAGCTAGAACATTCAAAATGATGAAGTCAGTGTCTTTTTTTTTTTTAGAGACAAAATAGGGAGCAGTTGCTCTTAAATGGATGGAGAGCTCTGTGCAACTATTATATCGGTTCTAATACTTAAAAATGACTCACTTCTTGTAAACCCACTTAGGTTGAAAAGCCCGGTTGGACTGAAAGGGATTGGGGAAAGCAGAAGGAAAGAGGAATAGACCAGGACCACTGTTCCCTATGCTTCCTTAATAGCCTGGTTAGGCGAGAAGTGGAGTTTATAATAGAACAGTCCTAGAGTCAACCATAGTTATAATTGTATTTTTGTAGCTGCAGCATATTAGCTAATGATTTGTTAGTTTTATTGAGTTCGTTCCACAGTGTACACTCGGTTCATCTCAATTATTTATCTTGATGAAATTCCCACTCACCTTGCTTTTTGTCCGCCACACTAAACTGACCAGTATTTTTCAATTTCCTTTTTCTCTCTTCCTGATCACTAAACGTTTTTGTTTTTTTTTTTCCTATGGTTTCTTTTTGAGTAACTTCATCCAATTTCAGTGCTTTGAATACCAGTCTATACCTTGATTCTCAAATATATATGTCTAGTCTGGTCCTCCAGCAATTGCCTCTTCAACGGTCACACTTGATATTCAATAGATATTTAACCCTCAACATGTTTACAACAGAATTATTAATTCCTATCCCACCAAATATACTTCCCCTCCCCTTCTCTATTTCAGTAAATGGCACTACTAGTCATCCAGTTTCTCATACCAAAGATCTAAGAGTAATCCTTTATTCCTCTCTTTTCTCACACCCACATCAGTAAACCCCACTGACTATGCCTTTACTGTGACCCTTTTCTCCCCATCTGCACTGCTACAACTCTAACTTAACTGCCACCACCGTGTCCTCTGATAGCTATAAAATATCAACTGGTACAATCTCTTTTGAAAATTGTTTATCAGCATCTACTAAAGCTGTGTGTATCATACCCTCTGACCTAGTATTTCAACTCCTATATATAAATATAACAGAAACGCATATATACATTCAACAAATGACATGAACTAGAATTATTCATAATAGCCCCAAATTGGAAACTATCCAAATGTCCATCTATAGTGGAATGGACAAATTAATTTATGGTGTAATCACAGAATTGTATATTACACTGCAATGAAAATAAATAATTCATAACTACATACAACAATATGGATAAATCCCATGAACATAAGGTCAAGCTAAAGAAAATTGACAGTAATGAGAATATACAGTATGACTACATTCACAGAGTGTAAAAATATGAAAAACTAAGCTATGCTCTTAGAAGTCAGGATACCCTTGAAAACAGCATGTGTGTGGGGAGGTGACTGTAAGTGAGAAGAAACAATTCTGGGTGCTGGTGATGTTTCTTGATTTGGGTGCTAGTTACATGAGAATGTTCAGTTTGTGAAAATTTACCAACTTGAATATTTGTGTGCATTTTCTGTATGTATATTTCAATGAAAAATTTTTAAAAATGCAAATCAAAACCACAGTGAGATATCACCTTATACCTGTCAGAATGGCTAAAATAAAAAAGACGAGATAGTAAGTGTTGGTGAGGATGTGGAGAAAAAGGAACCCTCATACTCTGTTGGTGGGAATGTAAATTGGGGCAACCACTGTGGAAAACAGTATGGAAGTTTCTCAAAAAAATAATTCCATTATTGGGTATTTACCCAAAGAAAATGAAAAAAAACTAATTTGAAAAGAAATATGTACCCTACATCTACTACAATATTATTTACAATAGCTAAGCGATGGAGGCAACCTAAGCGTCCATCGGTAGATGAATGGATGAGGAAGATGTGGTATACATACGCACGTGCACACACACACACACACACACACACACACACACACAGGAAAAAGGATGAGATCTTACCATTTGTGAGAACATGGATGGACCTAGAGGGAATTATGCTAAGTGAAATAAGTCAGACAGAGAAAGACAAATACTATATGATTTCACCCATATGGAATCTAAAAACAAAACAAATGAATAAACAAACAAAAAGCATACTCAGACCTATAGATACAAACTGATGGTTGCCAGAGGGAAGGGGGTTGTAGAGATGGGCAAAATGAGAAAAGGGGATTGGGAGATACGGGTTTCTGGCTGTGTAATGAATAAGTCACAGCAATAAAAGGCACATTATAGGGAATATAGTCAATGATATTGTAATAATATTCTATGATGATATGATGACAGATAGTAGATACAATTGTGGTGAGCACAACATAATATAAAGAGAAGTTGAATCACTATGTTGTAGACCTGAAACTAATGTAACATTGTGTGTCAAATATAGTCAAATTTTGAAAAATTTCCTAAAATAATAATTCACAGACATAAATGTAAGAGATAAAACTATAAGATTCTTAGAAGAAAACATAGGCATATACCTTAATGACCTTGGATTACTCAATAGTTTTTAAAATATGACACCCAAAGTATAGGCACATAAAAGAAAAACATAAATCAGTTGGACTTCATAAAAACTTAAAAATTTTATGCTTTAAAGGACACAATCACAAAGTGAGAAGACAATCCACAGAATGGGAGAAAATATTTGTAAATCATAAATCTGATCAGAGACTTATATCAAGAATAAAGGATTTATACAACTCAATGATAAAAACAACAATCCAATTTAAAAATGGCAAAGCATTTGAATAGATACTTCTCAAGGAATATATACAAATGGCCAATAAACACATAAAAGATGCTCAACATGATTTTTTAGGGAAATGTCAATCAAAACCACAGTGAGACACCACTTCATACCCACTAGGGTGGTTATAAAGTAAAAAAATACAATAGTGTAAAAAAATGAACAATAACAAGTATTGTTGAGGATGTGGATAAATTTGAACACTGCTGATGAGAATGTAAAATGGTGCACTTTGGAAAACAGTTCAGAAGTTCCTCAAAAAATTAGACATAGAATTACCATATGACCCAGCAGTTCCTCTCCAGTATGTATGCAAGATAACTGAAAATAAAATCCTGGGCAAAAATATTCATAATAGCATTATTCACAATAACTCAAAATGCAAACAACCCAAATGTCCAGTGAGAAGTGGATAAACAAAACATGGTCTATCCATACAATGAAATATATTGAGCCATTAAAAGAAATTAAGTACTGATACATGTAAGAGCATGGATGAGTCTTGAAAACATGATGCTAAGTAAAAGAAGCCAGACACAAAAGAACAAATATTGTATAATTCCATTTATATGTATTATCCCCAAAAGGAAAATCTATAGACTTAGAAGGTAGTTTAGTGGCTCTCAGTGGGTAGAGAGAAAAGGGTTTGGGGAGTGACCCTTACGGGTCAGGATTTATTTTCTGGGGAGGGTGATAATGAAAATGTTTTGAAATTAGACAGTGGTAATGGCCCAACAACTCTGAATACACTAAAAACGACTTAATTGTGGTGGTCACCTTAAAAGGGTGACTTTTTTGGCATATGGATTTTATCTCAGCAAATGTGTTCCTTTAAAAATATCCTATGAAATACATTACTTTGAGTGAATCAAATTACCAATTTAAAAAAAGAAAGATAATAGCCAGTGTTGACAAAGATATAGCGAAACCGTGATTCTTACATGCTGCTTCTTGCAATTTTGGAAACTACTCTTCCACCTGTATCAATAACCATAAAAATATTTATACCTTCTCATCCAGTGTTTGTATGTGATATTCTATGTAAATGATCAAATGGCTAAACTTCCTTATCTCACATTTTATATAAGTTTTTCCCCTGAAAAATTGTAAATAATCTTTTTGTAAATGAGTGTATCCTTTAAAGTGAAGTAATTTTGTGTAAAGCTCTATGCTGCAACTCCATGTGATCATTAAAATTATATGATCAAAGAATATTTGTAGGAAGATGCCTGTGATGTAATGTTAAGTGAAAAAAAATATGGAAGTTTCTTATTCTTTTTTTCAAGAGAGAGAGATTAGAGATAGAGATGGGAGGGAGAGAGCGAAACTAGACTCCTAGTCACCCCAGAATTGATGAATGCTTCTATTAAAAAAAATGGGTAAAATAAAGCACTCTAGGCATAGTCTATATAACATGATAATGAGGCACTCTTAGGTGCTGTTCTTTATACTTGGTATTCTACTTGCTGTGCCTATTATTGGATTTCTTTTTCCAACCTTATTCAATTCAGTTCGACTAAACGAATATTTACTGAGTGCCTACTAAACGGAAGACCTTGCTCTAGGTGCCCCAGCAAAAGAAAAGATGGATACGTAACGACGATAGGAGCCTTGACCACTGGGTGCATGCAGAGTAAGAGGACAAGTAAGAGGAGAAGGACGAGGTGAAGGTGAAGATGAGGTTGAGGTGCAGATGCAGTTGTTGTGAGAGAGGAAGAAAGAAAAGATGTTGGTGCTTTGGTCCTTTGAACATCTCTGCGGGTGAACGAGACAGTCATTATGGCCTGCTCATTTCCAAAATACAGAAACAACTGATGGAGCAGAGGAGGCAAGGCACTTTTAGAGCCATGCACTTGGGATGAAAACAGGAGATAAACTGGGAAGGAAGGCTGCACACCTGCTGCTGAAATCTATGCACCTGGCATGTAGAGAGTATTTAATAAACACCTGCTGAATGAATGAATAAACTGCAAGTATAAAAAATGATAGAGAAAATTGGGGAGGTATTATAAATAGATCATGCGGATCTTCCAGAGCAAGTTTTGTTGAGGGATAGTCAGCGTCCAAAGGGTCTGGAAGTGGCAGCGGGGAGCTAAGTGTATCCCAACCCCTGTCCTCAGCCTGTGGGCCTGAAGAAGGAGGAGAAAAGCTTTTCCCACTGGAAAGGTTTGTTCAGGAACTGGTACCAGTCAGGGGTCAGTTAAGGTGAGGAAGTAGGGAAGAACCTTAGAGGAAAAACTAAAGACAGAGGGCTGTCATGTGGCTCCCAGGAAGGACCTTACTCTGGTGTGATCCAGAGTGAAGATAGATGTCAAGGACTGCACTGAGGGGCAGTGAGAGGATGGGAAGGCCAGGGAAGAGACTGGGAAAACTAGGATGAAAGAAACAGAAATCTAAAAAAAAAGGAAAGAAAGAAAGAAAGAAAGAAAGAAAGAAAGAAAGAAAGAAAGAAAGAAAGAAAAAAGAAAGAAACAGAAATCTTAGAGCTAAGACTGGAAGCAGGGAGAGGGTCAAATAAGAACTGAAATCAGTTCTCATTTCTCTTAAGGTAGCTCCTGAGAGCTTGTTTGGTTAGATGAAGCCTCATAGCATCTTCACTGGGAATGAAATGGGATGACCAAACATAATGCCTTTTTTTTTTCTAAAAAGCTGGGCTTTGGAACAATAACTATTATAAAAGTATAGTTTACCTCTAGGGCCTTTTCACCCATTTCACCCACCACCCTTCCTTCTGGTAACCACCAATTTGTTCTCTGTATCTATGAGTTTTGTTTGTTCATCTGTTTTGTTTTTTTAGACTCCACATAGAAGTGTATCACATAGCAGTTCTTTCTCTGACTTATTTCACTTAGCATAATACCCTCAGGATCCTTCCATGTTGTGACAAATGGCAAATTTCATTCTTTTTTTAAGGCTGAGTAGTATTCCATTGTGTATATATACCACATCTTCTTTATTCATTCATACATTAATGGACATTTAGGTTGTTTCCATATGGTGACCATAGTCAATACTGTATTGGATATTTGAAAGCTGCTAAGAGAGTAAATCTTAAAAGTTCTCGTCATAAGAAAAATAAATTTGTAACTTTGTATGGTGTTGGATGGTAACTAGACTTATAATGGTAATCATTCCACAGTGTATATAAATATCAAATTATATGTTGTATACCTGAAACTAATATAATGTTTAATGTCAATTATACCTCACTTTTAAAAAAATCTAGTTTATACTTGCAAAGCATTTATTCAGTGTCAGGCACTCTTCTAATGTGTTACATATCTTAGTTCATTTAATCTTCTCAACAATTCCACTTAGGTAGATACTACTAACAGCTTCATTTTACAGATGTGATAACACAGAGTAAGCAACTCGCCCAAGATTCCACAGCTACTAAACGGAGGAGTTGAGAATCTAACTCAGGTAGTCTGGTGTTAGAATTTATGCTCTTTTTTTCTCTGCTATTGTGCCTCTCCAAGTGGTATTTAGAAGTATTTTTATCTTATGACAATCTCTCATATGTTAGCAATTCAATGGGTTGGCTCTCATAACGATGTAGAATGGTATTTAGTAAACAGGTCATCTGGGACATGGTCTTTGGATGATCAAAACCATTGGAAACCTGTATACTCTATATATGCCCCTGTAAAGAATACACAGTGAAAGCAGCATAACTACAGGCCTGAGAAATTCTGCAAAACTCCCTTTAACTTTGCTTTCCCTGGTATTTCCTAAATTTATTTATTCATAGTCCCCTTTTTTACATAGTATGTATAAATGTCCCTCAGAATTGCTGTTTCATGAAAAATATTTGGGGGATTTGCACATATGGAATCTACCTAAGAACCAGAGGGCAAGCAAGACTCTAAGGATATCACCTGTGAATCAACAGTGAACTTCCTGAGATCATTACATGGTTTATTTATTTTTCATAGACAAAATTTGAATTGATTCACCTAGTAAGTGTTTCTTTCCAATTAGCTTAGAATCAGAAAATCAGAGGGTAACAGATGAATGGTGGAGGCAAGCACCAAGTCAACAGCAAGAAATGACAGTTAAAGCAAAACAGAAGACATGAAAAATCAAGAAATGAAAATGCAAAAACAAAGACTTCCTCAATAAATTACATGAAATGAAATTACATACATGAAAATGAATTACATGAAATGAAAAGTGAGACCCTGAGGATGGGGTGGAAGACAAAGCACATAGCCCAGTGCTCTGTAAGAAATGAATAGCATTTGCAAGTAGGTTATACAGCAAAAGAGGGCCCAGAAAAGAGCTGGGACAGTGTGGACCACGACAGGGAGACATAAAGAATTCTTAAAAATGGAGATGTCTAACATCCAGTTCCACTTGGTATGGTTGCTGTAATGTAAAGCCCCTCTGTGGACTCAAACCTTCAGTAAAGTTAATATATACACTACAGCCTATGCGATTACACTTTGAGGGGAATTAAAAGGACTGAGGCTAGTCTGGATGACTTGGAGAACATTCAAGGGAAAACAGACCGAAATGAGGTCAAGAATTCAGTGTAAGCAGAAGAGTGGCTCCAAGAATGGGTGAACATGAGCATTTGCAGATCTTATAATTTCACAGAAATCTTAGGGCATTCATCCTCCATAGAATGTGCGATATGGGGCTTAAGTAAATTTTACAGAGATCTGAAAGGATGGGGGGACCTTGGATCCATCTGATTTGTCCTCCTTGGTCTTCATTAGATTTGTTTTTTTACTGGTAATCATCAGTGCTGGTGAGCTGAAGTGCAGTGAGTAATAAGAGGGTTATATAAGATTAGGTAGGAGAAATCATCACAGGACACATCCTGTAAAATCTTGGCACTGACAAAGGGTTTGGGATGTTTTTCCCCGTAGTACAAGAGGAAGCTATTGGCGAGTTTTTTTGCAAAGGAGAGACATGACTTGTGTTGTTTTAAGAGGATCACTGGAGGTGTCCAGGAGTGGAATCAGGGAAGACTAGTTAGGAGGCTATTATAATCAACCAGGTGAGGAAAGATGGGGATGTGAAATAATGAACCAGCAGAGAAGGTGGTCTGATTCAGGACATATTTTGGATTTAGAGTCAATAGGCTCCACTGATGAACTAGAAATTGTGGTTGAGAGAGATGATGCCTAGATTTTTTACTTTAGCAAGTGGAAGGATAGAGACTTCATTTACTATGAATGGAAAACTAGAAGAGAAGGCTTAGTTAGGAGAAATAAGTTTCATTTATGTTGGGATGGCAGGCTACTTTTCGAACCTGGGTATGAGCTACAGGTTTGGTAATGAAGTGGAGTCCAAAAGGAGAGCAGAAGAATGGATTGGAGAGACCTCCTCTAAGGAAAGAATGGAAAGGCCTAGAAAGTGAGGGAGTGAAGCCCATGCAAAGAAGGGAGTCAAACTCAACTAATCAGGGTGACTGTGCAGGTCAAGCTATTTTGTTTGGTGAAGGATCTCGGTTTAGAGAAGTTAAAGGATTTATCTAAGGCTAGCCAATCAGGGGCAGACTTGACATTGGGACTCAAGTGTCCTGACTCCTGATGTTAGGCAGCCAAGATTGAGCCTTCTTCAGTAGAAGAAGGTACTGGGCACTGGGCTCCACGGGCTTTATGTAATTCAATACTTATTAATAACTCTAGGCTCTGAGAGTATTATCGTCTTATTTTTGGATAAAGAAATTGAGTCTTAGAGAGTTAAGTAACTTGTTCCTTATACAACCACATGCAGTATGTGAAATTTCTAGGCGAATAGTCAAATAATTTCAGAACCTAGAGATGACCAACTCCCTCATATTACAGATCAGGAATCCAGCACCCAGAGAGATAAAGTAACTTGCCTACGATTCCTCAGTGGTAGAGCTAAGCTTTGAATCTAGGTCTCATAACTCTTTGCTGGATGTTTAATAATAGGGTTTCTAAATATAATTTTTCCAGATAATTGTTTAAAATGTCATGTTGGAGAGAATCAAACATAGTAAAACCAATATGGACTGTATTTCTTAATTTCCTTTGGTTTACTCTATTTTATACCATCATAGGAGATTTTAATAGTCTTTATAATATTATAGTGCTTATTGCCTAATACCCTGCTCTAGTCTATGTATTGAAAAATTGATTTTGTGATGATTCTTTCCTGTGTCTAATCAGTTCAATAAATTAAACTTATGGGTCTGTTATTCCAGGTCATTTTTTCCCCCTACAAAGAACTTTAGCCATTGCTCCTCTCTATATATCATTCTCAAGCTTTCATTTGCCTATTCTGAATCTAACATCTGAAGCTCTGTGCTGCACACTGATGACTTCCTTTCCACATCCCTGGTTGCTATTATTGCCTTTGTTGTTTCCAAAGACAATGTGCCATGATAACTATTTGTTTTTATTCTGTGGAAAGAGATGCTGCTTCTGATCTCTGACTGACAAAATATGATGTTTGGGAATACCAAAATATCCTATCAGATTCCTAATCCTGGGCCACATTCCCAATTTGGGGAACATATTATATACGCCAGAAAATCACATTCTTCCAATGATTTCCAACTTTATTCCAGAATTTTCTATGATGAAGATAAGGTTTCCAGACCATGAGCATTCAAAATGAAACATTATTATTTAGAACATTTAGTTCTTTAAAAGAAATAAATTGGGGTGATTTGAGTACAAATCCTGCTACTGTAATTTCCTATTTAAACTAAGCAGATTAGCTCTCCTTTTTAAACATAACCAATTTTAGCCCTGCCCTGATCAGAGGAAATGGGGAAAAAAGTATCTACCTTTTAAAAAATGTGCCAATCATATCCTTGGCCACTCATGTTGTTTCCAAATACTGTTACTTTAACTTTGAGCTGTTATCAGCACCAGTGATTAATTAATGGATTATTTACTAAAGTTAGTTTCTTTTCTTCTCTCCTCCTGAAAAAGATGCAGGAAACAAGTGAAGAAAGGCCAGACATGTGTATTCCATTTGAAATCCGTGATTAAAAAGCTTAAAAATTCAAACCAACGTAAAAAACTGTTTTATTTTAATACTCTGGAAGGTTTCAGTGAACTCCATTATTTTCACTCACTATTTGCTTGAATAATTTAGGCAAGAAAGCTAAATTATACATAAAGTGTACAGTTAGAAGAAAAAGTTCATGCACAGCCCTAGGCTATAGCCTCCCCTAATGATGTCTGAAGTCAGTGAAAAGAACTCGTTAGACTGAGAGTAATTTCTCAGGGTTTAATTTTTTTTCTTAAAGCAATAATGTTCTTATAAAAATCTGACAAATAATATACTAAGAGAAAAGCCACAAAAGAGAGTTTCCAGTTAAGGTCTTTGCCCCTGTAAACTTTCATTTAATTTCATGTAGAAGTTGGCTTTCCACACACCACAATAGATGGTGTTGGCAGCCTTGAGTGATATGATTCAACAAGGAAAATACACGTCTTGATTGAATAGCATTGCTATTTGGCCTCATCAGAATTCTGAAGTTACGGAGTTAAAAGGAGGTGCTTTGGGCTTAGAGACAAACGGGAGATCTGCTGTGGAAAGGGGATCAGCAGCCACTCGGTATCCTGTCATCTGAGCAAGTCGTTGGCACTTCAGGAGCAGCCCATACCATTACCCATTTATGGATTTGCGAAAATGCTCTAATTCCCTTCCAGTTTAACAATGGAGAATCGGACTGCTATAAGATGACAGAAATACCAAATGGTACTGTAGTCACCTTTGATTTCTGAGCTGCCTTTGTTCTTTTCTTAAAGTCACACGATTGTAGAATTTGAAGGATGCAGTTCGGCCCCTTCATTTTACAGATGAGGAAATTGAGACCCAGAGAGAAGTGAGGAGCTCAAGGCTATGAATATAATGTCCTTGTTAACTGATTCCCAAATGTTTGTACAGAGACAGAAAGGAATTCCAAGCAGAGAGACCAGCCATATGTAAAAGTACAGAGAGGGGAGCCAAACTGATGCTTTGGAGAACAAGAGGTGCCAGTTATTACCTGGTCAATTCTCATCACACCCCCACCTCCCCCCAAGGGAATCTTATGGAGTCTATACCAAGGCAGTATAAGCTGGCAGGTAAGTGCAGAGAGAGTCTGGAGCCACACTGCCTGAGACTGAATCCTGACTGAGACTTGTAATAGCTGTGATCTTAGACACGTCACTTCTTTCCCCCGGATTTATTTTTCCCAACAGAAAAATGATGTTGGGTAATAACAGAACCTACTTCTTAGGGTTATTTTGAAGAGACACTAATGCATATAAAGTGCTGACTGACAACGTGTAGCACTTGAATTACATAAATATTAGTTGTTATTGTTACTATTAAGAGAACATAAAACTTCTCATATTAATTGGGTCTTCTGGCCATAGCTGATCAGATAAGGAGTGGTGGGCAGTTGATCCAGGGGGAGCATTTCTTAAGCAGCCTGCATTTGAGGGGATAAATTGGTCCATCAAAGTAGGGCCATTAAGGAATTATGAAATGGACAACCAAAGATTAGGGCTAGTTAACCAAGAGACTGAGAGGAAAACTGATTGAGAAGAGCCACGGGTAACACAGGCATTATGGTCTCAAGAGAAATGAAGTTATGAAGTTTTGGGGAAGCCAAATGATTAGAGAGGAGTATTGGACACACACACACACACAGAACCTTGGTTTGAACACTTTTTATGTCTAGTCCAATTCTATAGGAAAACAACTCACTAACCCCTCTTTTCTTAGAGATAACTGGAGTGAGCCTCAGTTCCTTGTAATCAGAAGAAACTATCAAACACAGACAGTTCTGCAAGATATACGCACGACACAGGGATAGAGACAGAGGTGAATTGCGAAAGGCTGGGTGTGCCAAGGCAAGTTTAAATTGTCTCTTGAAAGCCACTGTAAGTTACTGAAGGGTTGAAACAGATGAGTCATGTCTGATCAAATCTGTCATCAGCTCTATAAGATCACTCACGCAACAATGCAGAAGGTAAATTTGAGGTACAAAAATGGCTAGAGGAGGAAGGCTAGTTAAGAGGCTTTGGCTATAATTTAGGCTAGAACTCATCAGGACCTGGACTAAGATAAAAGAGGCAGAAATAGAAAGAAAAAATACGGAAAGGAAGGTAGTAAGAACCTGGTGACTTGTGGGGCACAAAGAAGCTGTTGGAGTCCAGCAAAATTTCTGATTTGAATGTTTAGGTAGACAAACTTGGAAACATAGTTTTGGGATTAGAAAGTGAGAGGCTCCCCTATGCATAAGCTGAGAGTTTGAGGTATCTCTGGGAAATTCAAGTGCAGATGTTCCACTGCATTTGGATACATAGTTATGGAGCTCAGCAAAGAATATGGGATGACAGATTAGGAGACTACAAGATAATAGTGGTAGCTGAGACTAAGGGTTTGGCTGGTGTCTTTTGAGGTGAGTGTAGATGATGATAAGAGATGACCAAGGTTATGGTCTACCAATATGTATGGGGTGAATGAGCAGAGGGGCCTCTGGAATAGTCCAAGAAAGAATAGATGGAGAAATGGAAGAGATCCAGGAAAAAGCAGGAGAGTGAGCCTTAGGAACCAAGATGGGAGGATTTTTCAAGGTGAAGAAAGTGACCAGCAATGTCAAGTACAGAAGAAAGTTCACAGACAGCTAAGGGCACAAAACCATTCACTGAATGTGGAGCATGGAGATTACTTCAGACCTAAGCTAACAGGTGAGAACAAAATGAAGATGACAGTGGGTTGAGGCATGAAAAAGGAAAATAGAGGAAGAAAGTATACTCGAGTTATAAAAGAAAGAGGGATGGGGGCGCCTGGGTGGCACAGCGGTTGGGCGTCTGCCTTCAGCTTAGGGCATGATCCCAGCGTTATGGGATCGAGCCCCACATCAGGCTCCTCTGCTATGAGCCTGCTTCTTCCTCTCCCACTCCCCCTGCTTGTGTTCCCTCTCTCACTGGCTGTCTCTCTCTCTGTTGAATAAATAAATAAAATCTTTAAAAAAAAAAAAGAGGGATGAAGAGAATGTGGAATCAAATAAGGATTATTTGTTTGTTTAGTACAAAACAGACTTGACATATTAATGAACTGAGTCAGAGGAGAGAAGTCAGTGAAACAGGACAGAGGGGGCCTGATGAAGCAAGGTGCCTGCTGGGGAGGTAGGAAAATGCAACATCCAGGGCACAATGTAGGAATAAGCTTTGAACAGGATTAGGGAAAATGCTTCCATGGAAAGAGAAGGCGAGAAGAAAAGGACAGAGGCCAGGAAAGGTAAGTTTGTTGTTGAAGATTCAACAAGTTGAGGGAGGTTCGCGTTTGAAGGAGTTGTTTTTTTAAGGGAAGTAGGAAGCAAGGCATTTTATAAGAACAAGGGGAAAAGCTATGGTGCAAGGGATTTGAAGAGAAAAAGGAATGCTAGAAAAAACTGCTGCAAGGACCATGAGAGGGGCTTAACAGGAACTCATAGAATTATGGGGCCATTTAAAAGCCCAGCTGAGTTTGAAGACCACTGGTGTATGGTGGCACCAATCTGTGTGATGATTTGATTTCTCCAGCAGTAATTCGTGTCCCAAACATAGGAGGGGAGTATTCAAAGACTGGAGAGTGCACGACAAGTTCAAAGGAAAAGCAAGAAGACAAGAAATTCCGGAGTGATGATAAAAGAAAGATGGGTTCAGGCTTCAAAGGGAGAGAAATGACTCAAGAAAGGGATGTCCACTTAGGAGGGATGAGAGAGAGAGAGTTGGTTTAGAAGCTTTGCAATGAGTGGTAAAAAGGCGGGAATCATGAGAAAAAGAGTGGTGACAAACAGGGTAGGCATTTGTCATCAGTGTGTGGGGCACCAGAGGTGAAGATTTCAGAAATAAAGCAGTTCGTTGTTGCCTAAACCAAGACCAAGGGCAGGTCTCTTCAGTTAGTCATAGATTTCCTTTTCTTGGAATGCCTCTGGCTCCTCTGAAAAGTCCCAGAGCCAAAACTAGAAGGCCAAATTTGTTATAGACTGGCACGAACATTTGCCAGGATAATTTATCCTCTTTTGTCACTCAAGTTCCAACTGAGGCTGGGAAAGATTGAGAAAGTTTAATTACACTGTTCTTTGGAGTCCATTGCAAGGCATGAATAACTTGCTATGATATTAGCAGTTTTACGTCTTATGCTGGCATCATTTTGTCACATTAGTTTAATATTGCCATCATGTAGCTTAGTATTAATGTGATACAGGCGTAAAATTACACGGGCACTTTTCATATTGTTATATTGAAATCTAGTGTGCCTATGACACTAATACTATTCAAATTCCATAAAATATACAGTTCCTAATACAAAGACATTTTAATGTTATGTTAGAATAAGAACGTACATCATTACACTTACCGAACCACGCAGCGGAGGAGAAAGAACTGAAGGGCTTACCATTTGTGAGCCCTGGGGAAAACAATCTGAGGACGGTTTCTCTGCATGACAACTCAAACTGTGCTTTCCCTGGTAATCAGAGCAGAGCTCATGGCCTTAGAAGAACAAGAGTCGGAGAATTTTCTCTAAGGGATCAGTTAGTAAATATTTTTGGCTTTACGGACAATACAGGGGCAACTACTGAAGTCTGCCTTGGGAGTGCAAAAGCAACCCAGGGCACAAAATGTAAATGAACGAGTGTGCCTATGTTTTAATAAAGCTTTAATTCTAGACACTGAAATTCAAATTTCATATGCTTTTCACACATCATGAAATAATATTCTTCGTTTGATTTTCTTTTCAACCATTTAAAAATACAAACAATACTCTCGGCTTGGGGGCCGTACAAAAACAGGTAGAGGATCAAGTTTGGCCCTTAGGCCACAGTTGGCTGACTTCTGTGTAAGAAAATTACAAATCTGTAGGGGCACCAATCCAGATCCAGGATTATGAATGTATCGGGGCACCATGAGTGGATTCAAGCTCTCCTGCAGGACTTATATGTGCTAACACGTGTATGTCTAAACTGACTTTGGGGGGAGTAGACATATTTTTTCCTTTCTGTATTTTCCACTGCCTCTCCTCCCACCCAGAGAGAGCTGGCTTTTGGTCGAGGCGGCACGCTCACAGTGACACATGCTCTGAATGCCTGGCCAGAGCGCTGAAGGAGGCCGCGACCTTGTTTGTCAAAAATAAAAGGACTCAATTCTTTAGTTTAGACCAAGCCTTTGGATGCCCTTCCCTTTTTATTTAGTAGCAAAATGTTGTCCAAGCAGAGGCCAAAATTATGCTAGTAAATGTAATACATTATTTTGAGCTACTCTATATAATTTTAAAATTTTAATTTAATTTTTGTTAGATGTCATGTCAGGTAGCAGGCTTCAGATCAAAATCACGACCATCTGAATCTATTTTGAAGTAACATTATAAAATTTATCATATCTAAGCTCCATTAGAGAGCTAAACTTCTTCCCCCCTTTTCTTGTATTCTAACTTAGTTCCAATAATGAAGGACAAAGACAATCCTAACGCAAAAGGATCTAAGGCTCAGGCATACTTTGGAAGGAAACCTGGACCCTGGCTATCTAGAGCATTTCTCAATGGAGAAAAAGAGGAGACTGGGGCTCATGGGGGGTAAAAGATGAAGAGCCACACAGGGAGAGATGAAGGGACCAGTCATGATCTGTACTTTCTCACCCTGCCTCTCCTTTCCTTGTGTTGCTCCCTGTAGTGCAGTCATCACAGCCCGGCCCAGCACTCGTACCGTGGTGAGAGTGAGGAGGCAGGGGAAGTGCCAGCAGTACCTCTGCGGGGTGGGGACTACAGTAATGGGAAAGCTAATCATAGCAGTGCCATGATTTTAGACTGATGTTCTACTTCCAGAAGTGGGTCTAGAATCATGTTCTTTTTTCACTTAGGCCTTGACCCAGATACAAGAATTTACTACCATCTCATATCCCCTGGACATGCAGTAGGAAAAAAAGTAAGATCGCTACCAAGAGAGGGAAGTTAAAGTGTAGAGTTTCTGACGGTTTCACAGGAGGGCAGATGGAATGCCTCTAACATCCTGCTGGGCCCCAGGACATTGAATCCCTCTTGTCTATTCTGGGGGAAAAGATATTTCCAGTAGTGCGTTTCCATAGGTGCAAGAGTACACTTGGAGCCATATCTTGTTGCCCCAGGCTATGCCGGAGAGTTGGGCGTCGGGGCCATTCTCTATGCAGCCATTTGGGTGTTTTCCTGATTCTTGTTGAGGGCGGCCAAGCCTTGAGAGGGGAGGCTTCCTAGTTACAAAGAATCTACTCATCCTTTGAAAACATGTATCTAAAAGAATAGGCTGACCATAGGAGACTGTTTGCCTGGGACAATGCCAGGCATTTATATTCTAATTGTTAATAGTGCCCGTTTAACTATCAAATGGGATAATAAATTAACAGTTACCACATTCCAAGTCTAGCTTTTTGTGTCATAATCAAATCAAATCAAATTGCCCACTTATAAATTGCCCACTTTACATTGAAAGCCTCTGATCTTCAGCTACTTTAGGGAACAGTCTGTTTGAAAGTGGCATTTGCTTCGGACAGCTAGCCAATGTGAGGAGAGCCATACTATCTAAAGAACAAAGTTGAGTAAAACCTAAGGAAAGGCATATTCAACTCTGTTGTGGTTGGGGGACAGAAAAGACTTCACAAAGAAAATGTTTTGCGCAAAAGGGGAAGGGTGTTGTAGGCAGAGGGGACAGTGGAAAAAGGCTCAGATGTGAAACTTTTGGGGAATTGAAAGGTGATGAGAATGGCTGAAGTACGGGGTGCAAGATGAATGGATGAGCCACAAGAAAAGAGACTAGAGGGGGAGGTGGGTTCTGGATCACACATGGGCCTTGGTACCTTGCTGGGGAGTTTCAACTTTATCTTGGAGGTCACTGGAGCTCATACCTGGCTAGTCTTCTGAAAACCTGGAAAGAATTTTAGATGCCGACTTATTCCAAGCCAAAGACACAGATTATTTTTTACATAACAAGGAAACGTAAATATGGACTGAGTATTGATTATGTTAAAGAAACTATCATTGTATTTGTAATTTTGGGGGAAAAAAAGTCCTAAATTTTTGTTTTCTGAGATATATACTTAAGTACATAGGGATCAAATGATAATAATGTCAGGATTTGCCTTGAAATATCCCAACAGAAAAAAAGGAGGGAGTAGGAATGAAAAAAGAATGGGGGTGGGTATAGGGAAATGTTGATGGTTGTTGAAGTGGAGGGATGATATCTTGTATTTGGCACCTTTGAGTATTCAGAAATTTTCTTCACAATAAATTACAAAAATAAAATGCGTATGCCCTGGATTTTACCTCAGATCTACTGAATTAGGGTTACAGAGTAATAGGATCAGATGTAGGAACTGATTGGAAGGGTGGTGGAAGATGGGCAAGAGGCAGGGGAACGACCTGGAAAGTCAAAGCAATTGTCCAAGAGAGAGACAATGAAGGGTTGACTCTCAGCAGCAGGGGTGGCAAGAGGAGATAGGCATGAGATGCATCTTGTAGTTTATTAGATAAGACCTATGTCTGATTAGATAGTGAAGGTAAAGTTGAAGGTGATGCTTGAGAGACTGAATGAGTGAATGAATGGTGCCATTACCAAGATGGGAAACACAGAAGGAGCAGACATGAACAATGAGAACCAGAGGATTTGCAGTTTCAGCTATTCCAAGTAGTAAAAGTATTTGAGTCTCCTCTGTTAATATCATTTCAATATTTTGCCACATTTCTTATTACTTAAAATCACCACAAGACTTGAATTGTATGCAAATAAATAATGCAAATCTCTGTTCCATCTTCCAGGAACACGTCTATATTCAGAGTTTCTAGCATACCTGCTTATGAATAATTCGTTTTTTTAATTTTATTTTTCCAGATTTTTCCTAATTAAAAATTAGCTACATTTATACAATGGGGAAAATTTCAATGACAAAGATGGCTTTATTTATTTTTAAAAAATTTTTTTGAATTGTGTATTTTTTTTTATTATATTATGTTAGTCACCATACCATACATCCCTAGTTTTTGATGTAAAGTTCCATGATTCATTACAAGGCACATACCCTCTGACCTCATAGCATCCCTGATTCTTCTGTGCTTTCCCTCTCTGCCTTTCCCCGCTAACCTACCACTCTTGCCATTAGAAAATAAGCAACAGGCCAAGGCTTTTTAGTACACAAAGTACAGTGTCCTTGCTTGTCTTCAATTCTTCCGAAAGTGTGAAGGTGTGTGCAAACACACCCAGGTGCTCCGAGACCCCAAGATCAGCTGCATGTGTGCTGTCAGCATTTTTGGTCTTTTTTTCCCAGTCATTTCCTTTTTTGAGTTATAAGAACCTGAGCCTGAGACATGACATCTTTTAGGAAATCCAGCTAAAGCCCCAGCCTTCCAACAACTAGGTTTAGATAAGCCCAAGGGACATAAAGAAGTAGCCTGTGAGTTCCCTCTGTATTGAGAACCTCTCTGGAGACCCAGGTCTTTCCTGTAATCTCCACAGGCTCTTCGCAGAAAGCTATATTTCTTCCAAGTCTTTCTTTTCATCCCTGTCTGAACCTGCCTTCATCTTCCTAATGGCTAATTAAAAAATTACAACCAAGAGCATTAAATAGTAAACCCCTTCCCTGCTGTTCTCTGTTTAATTTCTGAGGCCCCAAGCAAAATGTCTTAAAAAGAATTAGAAAGAACCACCTTTTCTGCTTGCAAACTGCATGATGAACAGCATTCTGGAGGGGGCAGAGACCTTTATTCTAATGGGTAACCCTTCAATGCAAGGTATGCTTGGGCGTTATTTCCATCTTATCCAGAAAGATAAAGTATTTTTTTATTGGGGGGGGTCACATTCTAACATTTTGACTTCACTTGTGTGTGTTAAAGAATTTTGGGGTGTGTGTGTGTGTGTTTCCTCTTCCCTTGGTGCCTACTAATTCCATTCTACACTGAAGCAACTGTGGGTTTTAAAACTCACATTTCTTTTTCATTTAAGGTAGAGGTCTGAGCTTGATGAAAACTCATCCCAATGCATGATGTGCACACTTAAGCGGCTGCTTGATTTCATTTGCAAAGAGAGATCTTGGAAGGCAGCGTCTAAATAATAATCAACGTAGAGCTTTACTTGCATTTGTTTATACATTATCTTAACACTTTATTACATCTTTTAATAGGACAAGAGTTTAAAAGCTGGAGTCAGACATAGCCAGCTCACTCTATTTTAGATTGTTCTTCATCAATTGTTTTTTCTTGTGATTATACAATTTTACTTTATCATCCCTTTGATAACAATTTCTGCATGAAAATTGACTTTATATTTCATTTTTCCCTTCTGTTATCTTAGCGGCATTCATACGCAAACACCCTTTGTGCTGTGCTGGTAATATAACTGATCAGGCGAAGCTGTGCCATAAGAAATCAAAACCATAATAATGTCTTTGGGTTTTGCATTTTAAATACTGCGTTCATTGTTGCACTGAGGTTTCTGATCCCTTTCCAGACATTACAGAGATTACCTTTGGTAATGCCTATTTCATTGTACTTTGATATAAAATAATGTGTGTCATAAATCATCTGAGTGACTGTCATTAAACAGAAAAGCACCTACTTAGGATATGTAACAATTTGCTTTTCTAATTTGAAAGAGATTGAAGCATTTTAATTATAGAAGATCTTTACAAATGAGACTGGAATTCAATATAAAATTGTATTCTTTACAGAATTATAGGTTAGAAATAATAAAATCTGTGTTTATTAATTTTATAATTTTTTTTGCAAGTGCTAAATAAAAACATTCTTAGGCGGGTTTCCTAAATAAAACCCTATACTTTTGTCACCATTAATCTCAGAAAAAGTTTGTTTCCTTATTTGAGAAAAAGGCAAAGAAGAATCACTTGTCATGTGGGCAAATTCACAATTGTAAATTTAAAAACTTTCTAAATGTAAAGCTGGGAACATCATTATCTAAAAAGTTGAGAAAAGACAAAGAAGGGGCATGAAATGACAAGGGGTGGGAGGAGAGAGCTATTTAAAATTATTGGCGTGCTTCATAGTTTCAAGATTGTTTCCATTTGGAAGAGGATGGAGGTTTGGAGCCCTTCTCAGTAAAAAACAATTTAAAATTATTGGAGACCTCCTCTTTAAAGGTGATCAGGGTTCTGCACACAGACACTGTAGCAAGATTTAAAATTATGAGAGCTCTTCACATTGTTTAAAACATTGATTTTTTTATAAAATGGATTTCCATGTTTTATTTCTTCAGTGACTAGGTAATTATAGTAGCCTAGAAATTGAGGTACTTCATTCTGAAACTAGTTTTTCTCTTTGGCTCCTTCTCTTTTCTTTCCTTCTGCTTTTTTTTTCCCCCTTAATAAGTTTTCTAGTTTCCCTTGCTGCTGGGATAGACACATCATTCTTTGTTCTTGCTCATAAATCACTCTGTGACCAAGGAACCAGGAAGTTATTAGGGGTGAGGGGAAGGTCAGGTCGAAAATTCAGATTGATCTAACCTGTTCTCGCAAAATAGCACTTTACCTACCCCAAACCTAAAGAGAAGCGCCAGTGCGAGGCTATGCCCATATCACTTTTAGTCACGCTTCATGAGGGAAGAGGCTTCTGCAGCTTTTACAGAGAGTGTTACAAAGAGTCACAGGAACCTCCAAGTTGTCATAGGTAAGTATTTAGTTAACGATTACATTTGCCCATACACATGGCTTCAAGTATACTTTTCCCCTTCTCTGTTTGTCCTTTCTCTCTTCCTTTCTCCCTTTGTTTCTCATTAATATGGACAGCTAAGACAGAAATTCTGAAGATTCAGTGTGGAGGCTGATTAAATTGTTGAGGGGTCCTTTAGTTGGGAATTGTAGATGTCGCCTGCTCCCTTGTGTTAGAAATTGAGTCTACTGTGAACACACACACACACACACACACACACACAAGTCTTGCATAGACCATAGGGATTAGGTAAGAGATAATCAATTCAAGGTCCTTCGTTGGGATAACGAATATTTATTTTTCCCAGTCTTTCCCTCTATTCCAAAAAAGAATATTCCTTCCCCTGCCCTGTCCTCCTCCCTGTTGGTTAAGTCTTTAGGTAAAAGGCAGAAGCAGTGTTCCATGTGTTTTGTAAAAAGCTATATCAAAGTGAATTGAACATGGTATTAAGTTTTTGTCAGCTTGAACTCACACCTGCCACACACAAGGTTTTTTGGCTTTTCGTGCAAATCATAACTTGAGTCTAAATCTAAAGGAACAGGGAAAGCAATAGAGCAAAGCTATCCAGATGTTGCTCAGTCTGTGCGATTGTAAATTTCAAAGTACCAGCTCTCCATCCAGATTTTAGTGCATTGGGAACTATATGAAAATTCCAAGACATACTGGTTTATTGAAATGTCTGGCTACTTCTATATGAATTTTGCAACAGATGTACTGAGGTAAGCAATAAAACTGTGATAATAAGGAACATTTCCACATCAACTCACTAAACTACTAATCTATAATGAGGACCAAAACTCCTCAGTAGAGGGGGTGATTTTCATTATTATTATTCTTTAACTTAGTGTCAGTTGTTCATATTTTTCTTTGATTTCACTCCTGGTCAAAATTTCAGGGGTTTTAGGTTTTAAAAAAATCTATATAAAATATATCTTGATATATGATATACAATGTATGTATTTTGCTTTATTTCAAATGAACTGAAAATTGAATTTGTTGTCCTTTTTTTAATCATTAAAAATAATATAGGAACATGTCATAGGCCTTTGAAGTTATCTTAACAAAAATTTGTTATCATTTTATCATTATATGTAAGACCCAAGAAGCCCAAATCTGATGCTTGGAGTCTCTTTGGAATTTAAATTTTGGGTCTGATTCTCATAGTCTCTGCTGGGAGTAGAGTATCACACTCCCGAAGCTGGGGGCTTGGCCTGGGCGTGTCTCTAGTGGTGACCACTGACTTCACAGGTCATACCTCTGCATGAAGCAGAGGGTTTGCTTGCTGCTTTCTCATTCTTAGCCACTTCCCAGCTGACTCTATCTGAGGATGAACAGAACATTCCAGGATGCAGTCCCAGGAACGGGACCCCTGGGGTGATACTAAACCATTTGTATCCCTTTTAGGGATTTGCAAAGCTGTGTGATTAGAATTTGGGGATGAATGGGCCTACACTGAATTCCTCACCATTCCTCCTAGCAAGACTGACTATTGATCAAACAGGTCTTGAAATGGAAGGAAAAATTAAACAATTAAACAAAGCCAAAAGTGAAATCATGTCACTTATTTGATAATATGTGGAGCTTTTCATTCTTTCTCAACCTCTTCTCCACTAACCTATGTTCATTGGAAATTAGATTTTAATGATTAATTTTACCAGGAAGACTACAAGAGACTTGGGAAGTACAGGAGGCAGGCTAGGGGAAAAGGAAGGGCATGGAGGCAGGCGTGTAATGCAGGATATGGCTACAGGAGAGCCACCTGCAGGGCTGGGCAGTAGGGCAGCTGACAAGCATGTCATGGACCACGTGCAAAGCAGTTATGGAGGCCTCGACCTCGTCCTCCTCAAGCTCTATTTTTTGGTCACATTTGGGAAATATTAGAGCTATTAAGATTCATTTGCTCTTCTCTGGAATTTTGAAAATTATTTTCCTGGCATTACTCAGTTTTCCCCAACTAGGTTTTGTTTATTTCTTTTTTTTTCTTTTTTTTTCTTTTTTTTACTCTAACATGGTCTTTAGTGGTCACTTCATATATTTTCCTGTTACTTATTTTGGAAGTCCTGCAGCCCTAGGAAAACAAACAAACAAAAATGACAAGCAGGAGGAGGAGGTGGTAGACATAAAAAGAAGAAAATGTTGGTGACCTCTATTTACTGAGACAATCAGCTCTGTTTTCTCTGAGCAGGGTCGCAGAGGTTGAGAGGGGCCCGGGCCACTTCCTTTGTTGTTGTTTTTTGTTTGTTCCTTTGTTTTTCTTTGGAATCTCTTAGTATATTAAAAAGCAAGCATGGTCAAAACGTGGATAAAAAGCTGTAGTATACTTCAAATATTTACGTTTAACAAATGGCAGTTGTGAAACCCAGAAATACAATGACCACATTTTTGAAGTTAACTTGAAGATCAAAGGTCAAAATTTGAGGCTTTCATGAATGTGAATCTTGGGACCACATTCGCAGCCTGCTTCTCACTGCCCAGCTCTAAGCAGGACACAGGCCTGTCCCTGACTATGTTCCCTACATATTGTGGGTCAAGTACCTCACTAAGAGCCTGGCCAGCGGTGGAGCTCAAAGATAGAGTAGTTTCCTTTTCCTTCCTTCTGCCATATTTTTCATTTTATTTAGACCTAAACTTGGAAGATGATCTTGGGGCGCTGTTTGTCAATGATGAGTACACACAAGTGAACTTCTCGCCTTGCAGATGCTGGTCAGCGTGAA
The DNA here is from genome assembly GCF_002007445.2 of Ailuropoda melanoleuca. NCBI lineage: Eukaryota > Metazoa > Chordata > Mammalia > Carnivora > Ursidae > Ailuropoda > Ailuropoda melanoleuca. The sequence goes on along the minus strand of NC_048221.1, from coordinate 89,524,259 downwards.
GGGAAGCTGCAGTGGGGTAAGGAAAGGTGGATCATTTGTATCCACAATGGCACGCATGCTGCTTGCTCCCAAGGAAAGAAAAAAGGACACAGTAGTTTCGAGATACCCCGGGGAACTATAGGCTTTTTTCTGCCCTCCTGCTTTCTCCTGTTGTCCTGATGAGCTTTTCTATCTGGGAACCTAAAGCAGTTTTGATGTACTTTAGTCAGCTTTGTTCTTTTTAATTTAATTTTTACTATGAAAAATTTCAAACATACACAAGGATAGAATACTATAAGGGACCCCCATTTACCCATCACTGATCATGAGTAATGATCAGTGATGCACTTTAAAATACACATCTGTGGAAATGGCTGCAGGAAGACGGAGGTGGGTGTTTTTGCTCCAGCACAGTCTCTGTTTACACCTGTGCATTCATGGAACTAAACTTCATACACCTGCATCCACAGAAGGCTTCGTAATTGCTTTTGAGCCAGGAAGACCGTATCATTGCCATGGAGGGGGGAGTTAAAGCGAGTAAGGCTAGAATGACTTTCTCCTAAGTGGATGCTTTCCTCGTTCTTAATTTCAGGTTTGGAGATAGCTTAAAGATGTTTACTAACAACCAGGGGCAAAGAGAGAAAAACTACTGGCTGTACATGGAAGCATGTTTCTGCTTAGCTGCTTGCTTTGAGAGAAGCCAGTCTGTGTGTGTGTGTGTGTGTGTGTGTGTGTGTGTGTGTGTGTGTGTGTGCATATATAGAAATGGGAAGAGAAAAAAAAATGGGAAGAAAAACCAAGATGGAGAAATAGAAATACCTAAAGAAAAGTGAAATTGTAGCTGTGCTAATCCCTAGACTAGGCTCTTACAGAGCACACCTGGCTTCTGGAAGGGAGGCTTTTCCTACTGTCAGTGATAATGTCAAGTACAGGGCATAACAAAGGGTACTTAACAGGGCCACTGATGTATCCCACTGTATAAAGGGAAGTATACAGCTCTGTATCCAAGTTTTCCTTTGACATTATCATCATATGATGATATGGTTTCTAGTGAAAACCTGTGCCAAAGATGAAGCAGAACTGACTTGGCACTAAGAGTGTTGTTTACATGCTGTTAGTACGTGCCACGGTTTACTAAATAGAAGAACAGGGTTGCAGACAGCATTGGTGGCAACTGAGAATTGTGATACCCGCGTTAGGGCTTTACCACCTGTAGCTGAAGGATCTAGCACTGGAGAAGTTACTTAATCTCTGTGTGTTTCAGCTTACCCACCTGGGAGAGCCTAAAGACAATGCTTGCCTTCTAGAGGGATGGATGCCAAGAATGTTGAAAACGTGATGGGTAGTTGTGAACATAAAATACTATGGCATCCTAAAGAAAAAAAAAAAAAGATACTCTCCCCAGTCCTTAGGGTATCCCATCCCACCAAAGACTCCAGAGTCTGGGCTGGCTTCAATGACTGTGCAACATATGCAGGCACAAGGGCCCCACACTTGTTTAATGTGATGCCACCATCTTGAAATTCTTAATTGTTGAACAAAGGGCACCCCATATTCATTTTGCACTGGGCCCCACAATCCTGTAGTCAGCCCTGTCCAGGGGCGCACATCAGGAAAGCTAAGATTCTAAAATATCTGAGATGAAAAGTTGAGGTCAAGTGGACCTCAGAGAAGCTTGTTAAGAACTATCTACCCTGGGGGGGCCCCTGGGTGGCTCAGTCGTTAAGCGTCTGCCTTCGGCTCAGGGCGTGATCCCGGCATTCTGGGATCGAGCCCCATATCAGGCTCCTCCGCTGGAAACCTGCTTCTTCCTCTCCCACTCCCCCTGCTTGTGTTCCATCTCTCGCTGTCCATCTCTATCTCTGTCAAATGAATAAATAAAATCTTTAAAAAAAAAAAAAGAACTATCTACCCTGGGAAAATTAAAACAGATCTCCTATAGACTGTCATTTCTTGGTGCCATGTTGACATTTCCAGGGTTCACTTTTTTCTCTCTGCTGTGTCATTTCTCTATGTCAAGCATTATTCAGAAAGTTCAATAGTTTTTTTTATAGTCTTTGAAACACTCCATTCTTTAACATTAGATTGGTTAAAATTTGAACACATCCTGCTTTCAGTGAAAGCAAACTCCTTTCGTTTTGTGATTTCTTCTACAACTTGGATTTTCACTAGATTTTCAAAAGAACAGCATTGTTTGTCTCTGTTCCTATTTGCCTGCTAAGAGCTTGTAGGACCAGGGGTGATAATGAAACATTTTAGATTCATGGAGGTTCAAGAACCCCTGTGTTTTCAGCTACTTCTGAAGATGGCTAAGGAAGGAATACCACCTATCTTTAAGAAATTTTTTTAAAAGATTTTATTTATTTATTTGACAGAGATAGAGACAGCCAGCGAGAGAGGGAACACAAGCAGGGGGAGTGGGAGAGGAAGAAGCAGGCTCATAGTGGAGGAGCCTCATGTGGGGCTCGATCCCGTAACGCCAGGATCACGCCCTGAGCCAAAGGCAGATGCTTAACCGCTGTGCCAACCAGGCGCCCCTTAAGAAATTTTTTTAACAAAAAACTTCACATCTCAGTATTCTGAGGAAAAGAGAGTACACCCTCAGGAAAACAGCTGCTGAGGAGCCTGGGGCCTGGGTTAGCAAGATGGAGTGAGAACCCACTTGGTGGGCAATGGGAGGTATGAGTGGTGGGTGGGGCCCGACCAGAACCCAGATCTTCTATGGAATCTGCGTTTTTATGAAGTCTGCAAGGATGCTATTGCATCTAGTTGGCATAGTGCTAGTCCTCTGCCACACTTCCCCAGGCTACAAAACAACTGGCTTTATAAATTGCTACAGGGTTTTTATTTATTTCTTGTGTAGGAAGCAACACCTCAAGTACTATAAATTCTCTCTTTAAGGGTTTCCTACCATGAGAACAGACACAGAGTGGGGTTGCCCCCAATCCATAACTTGCATACACTGGATATATATTACAGTTGGAAAAGATAAAAAAAAGATTCTTCCTTTTTGTTCCCACTCCAGTTTAGCACCAATTGAAAGAGAGACACAAGTCAGACAGATGGAAATTAAAATATCAGCTTTGAGAACCATGCTCAGGTCCGTGGGCAATGGAGCTTGCAAACACTGTAGCTCTGTATTAGAGTCATACTCACTGGGTCACCGCAAGGGGAGCGTAGGCAGGACAAGTCCAGAGCAGGTACACTGGGCCAGTAGAGAACTCCATAAGAAAGAAACAGCAAGTGCCAACCATTCCTCAGTTCCTCCTCTCCAGCTTGCCAATCTGACAAAGCAATAGAGAGGTGATAAGATAGCAACTCTGTGCAAATTACTTCATATGAAAACATGAGGATTAAGAAAAACTGTTTCCCAACAATAAAACAGCTATTCCTATTGAGTTTAACATATGATATCAAAAGGTAGAACGTCAAGAATTCACATGCCAATCATTGAGAATTTTTTTAACGTTAAAAACAAATCCTTAAATCCTGTAAAGAACACTGACTAGCCCAAAAAATCTTCTGTCATTTAAGGAAGGAAAAAGCTTACTTTCAAGAACTTTTAAACTTACTTTAATAACATACAAAACAATGGCCACATTAATGACATTACTATTTCGTATTCATGAAAATTTCCATTAGAATGTCTACATGGCTATACCACAATAGACCTGCTCAAGGTTCTACACACTCTTGGAAGTAAAGACAGGCACTTCTTTAAGGAAGTCTCTAACTCATGATAATGACAGCAATGAATTCAACAAGGACGCCCCATCTGCCTGAATTAGGGATGCTTCACCGTATCAGCAAATCCAGGCTGATGACACCAGGAGAAATGTGGCCACCCTAAGACCTTTTATGGTTTTTGTCACTGGGCTGCCTGTCTCCTAGAGATGTCAGCTTCCACTTGAACCCTTCCTTAATGAAACTATTCATTTGGCTGAGGCACTAAGAGGCTCCAGGAGGTGGGAGGGCCTCCTCTGGGCCAGTCTGAGATGCTGGCCCTTTAAGACTGGTTTAAAGACAGGAGCCCATTCAAGCTAACCTGAAACCCAGCAGAGCCAGGAGTAGATTCAGTTCTGGTTTGAGTTAAGCAGGGTCTGAGAGATTCCCTCCCTTTACACAGAATGTTTGCAAACATTAAAAAGTGCACTGGGCTTCTCATTTCAGCGTGAAAGCTTTATGGTGTTATGGGACAAAGAGGAAGATAATTCAGTTAGAGAGTAACACAATCACCTTTGATAAACTACACTTTCAGGTCGTCTCGGATGCGAAAAGGGCACTGGATGGGGGCAGGGTGGCCTCCTTCACTAATTTATTCCCAAAGTCTGCCTGCGTTGGAAGGGAACGGTACCTGGCTGTCTGTTGGGTTTTCTGCTGGAACGTACCCCGTTGGAGGGCATGTTTTGCCTATTTGCAGAGGGCAGCAGCCTCTCTTTCAAGTGATTTGTTATAATGACGATGATTATTGTTGGATGATTATAGTCGCCCACTGGCAGGATTATAGTTAAAAATTTGGCAGTTGTTTGCATTATAAATGACTATTTTTACAGCTCAGCCATAAAAGTTTACTTAGGTCTGAAATTTGATATACAAGCTCTCCATCCAGGAGTGCTTTCCTTTCAAATGGAATTTTAAAAAATGGTTAATAAAAATTGGTCTGTCTAATTTTCCTGAGTTACACGAGTATTTTGGAAAAACAGAAATGTATCATTTGTATAGGCTTGCTACACTTTTTCTCCGTTGGCCTTGAGTTTAAACAAGATGCTATAAAATTTAAATTATTCAAACTGAGCTTGGATGTATTGAGAAGAAATGATGTTGTGCACAGGGCTAGACTAGAGAAAAAGAGAGGCACAGACAGCCTTTCTGTTTAACTTTACAAACTCTATCTGCGGCCCACAAGCAGAAGCCCTTCTGGAACAATTATCACTTTGCATTTTCATTATGCATTTTATACCTCTAAGTACATAATCACCTGCTCATGTCTATCTGATAAATAATGAGATTTTTATTTCACATTTGCATTGTTAATTACAGTATATTACAGAAGATACCAGGCATCTGTTATTAATAGAATGTAATTTTGTTTTAAATAACAAGGGCACTTTAAATAGACAAAGAGAAAGAACCCTTTATTGGAGGCCACCCAGATCTGTTGATAGCTTTTCATTTGCACTTTAAGGTGGATGAGGCAGGAATGGAGGAAAATACCACATGAATTGAAGCTATCAAGATAAAAAATAAATGTGACTTATAGTCTAACAATAGTTTATGTCCCTACCCTTGAGGAAGGAGTCAGTTTTGTAAATGCCAATGCAATTAGAATACATTTAATGTTGAAAAGATGGGAAGTCCAACCCATGAATTCCCTCTAAGAGTTTGATAACCTCTGGTCACAATATGAGGGTCCAGTTGGAAGAGCAAATTCTAGTGGTCTCAGGATCATTCTCTTTACTACCAAAAGATGATTCTTCGGAGTTCTGAGCAGGGTCACTTATTTCCCCAACTCCCATGCCTGGGGTCTTACTGAGAGGTAGTGTGATGAGAAACCCAACAGACACGAAATAAATAAATAAATAAATAAAGAGCGAGCCTGGGAATTCTCCATCTGCCTACTACAATAACCGACTAGGTGAGTAAAGGAGGAGTACTGGAACTGCACTAGCATCAGAGTGCAATGAATACACTGTGAAAAGCAGATGCATGATAAGAATGCAAATAATCAGTAAAAACTGCATTTTGGGGAACACTCTACACAGGTATTCCTTTTTCCAATAGATTTTACCACCTTATTAGCCCCCCACAGAGGGATATAGGTCTCCCTCAAGTTGCTCCTTAATAATCATACCCTCCATCCAACCCTAACCTGATGTATTCTCTATCCCTATGTCATTTTGAGAATGTTACAGAAATGGAATCATACAGCGTGTAGCCCATTGAGGCTGGTTTTCCACTCAGCATAATGCCCTTGAGATCCATCTAAATTGTTTATGTATCAGTAGTTTATTCCTTTATATTGCTGAGTAACTTTCCATTGTATGGATGTAGTGCTGTTTGCTTATCCATTCACTCATGGAAGGATGAGTGGGTTGTTTCTGGTTTGAGGTTATTATAAATAAAATTGCTATAAACATTCATGTAGGTTTTTGTCTAAACACAAGCTTTCATTTCCTGAGGAGAAATACGAAGAAATATGATTGCTGGGTCATATGGTAAGTATGTGTTTAACTGTATAAGAAGCTGCTTATATAACTGTTTTCCAATACAACTTTGCCACTTTACATTCCTACCAGCAAAGTATAAAAGATGCAGTTGTTCTGCAGCCACACCAGCGTTTGGTATTATCAGTATTTATACTTTAGCTATTTTAATAGGTATGTAGTGGTGTATGTCCTTGTAGCTTTAATCCTCATTTCTCTATTGGCTAGTGACATTGAACAACTTCTCACATATTATTTACCATCCATTTATCCTCTTTGGTGAAGTGTCTGTTCAAGTTACCTGAAGTATCAAGTTCAAGTCAAGCTTTGAAGAAGTTGTTTTCTGTGTTATGACTGCACTTGCCCTAATGTATCTTCATGAGAAGCTGTAGTAATAAATTAAATTTCTTTCCAACTATTGTGAATGCTGGCCCTGCTGTGATGGGACACAAGGCAGCACTCAAAAAAAAAAAAAATACATGCACACACACACACAAAACTTGTCATTTTCTTTTAATATATCTTTTCTTGGTTCCACATTCCATGTCTGTATGCTAGGAATATTTCTTTTTGGTTTTTCAGCAGGGACAGAAAAATATCACTAAAGTCAGATGATGAAAGGAAGAGGGAGAGTGGAGCCAGGATGCCACAAGCAAAACTGTAGGTGAAAAGATGTTTTTACAGAAATGTAGGTAGATCAGAAGTCTGACTCCTATCAAGAAATCGTAAGTTATGTGTAAATATTAAATGTACCACAATAGTTGCTTTAGTGGGTGACTAACCCCATTTAAAGAGTAGAATGGGAATTCAGAATTGACTTTACAAAAGGAATCTTTCATCCATCTTTAGTGTGCATTCAAAATATTAGTTGACTTGAAAACTTCACTTTTCCAGGTCTGAATCTTTTTCTTAAATTAAAATACATCTGAAAATTCCCAGGAAAGTGCATTTAAAAATTTTACATGTGTAAATATTAAAAAGTATATTAAAGTAATCTAAGTAAAATAAAATTTGATAGTCTTACTTTGAAAATCTAATCAAAACACATATTTCCTTGAATAGAGAAGAAAACGTATGACTTAAGAAGTTGAAGAAATAATGAAAGACCCTTAATATGAAGAATATTTACTTTGAGCATCTTTTATATTGGAATTCCTTTACTTTAAAGCTACTTCGTTACACCTGGGCATCCAGAGTCCCTGCCTTGTGTCCTACCTGTTAAAGACCTTGCTTTGACCAAATATTGGTGCTTCCTCCCTTCAAGGAGGAGATTCTGAGCAGTCAGTGGAATGCCCACTTGGAACTTGCACTCCACCATCCCCCTTCAGGAGCACCTCGGGGTCCAGGGACCTGGAATTCCCTGCCCAGAGGGATTGAACCTGCTTCCAGGGCCAACACATTCCTCTTCCCTAACACCTCTTTCATCTCCTTCTCCAGGGCTAACCAGGCTTCTGGGGAGCTCACTGGAAGGCTCCAAAGGTACCAGGAGTGGCTTTTGTGGGATACGGTTGTGGACTGTGAGTGTGCACCGCATGCTGGGGTTTCCCATTCATGCGTGTGAGGCCTTCGCTGTCCAGGATGGGGCCAGGCCTTTGGCTAGGGTAGGGGGTAGGAGATGGGGAGCATTTGTACTCTAGCACAAACAGCATCTGGTTGTAAGAATGACCTGTGAGTTTCCAGAAGAAATACATTTCAAGCTCCACCTCAAAATTCACTTATGCCACAACTGAAATATTTCCACTCCTTAATTTGTGTGGTGTGTTTCATAGCCTAACAGAGATACTCTTTCTGACAACTCTTATAATACTTAGTCTGTACTGTGCAGTTTAGAACTTAATTCTATTCTGTCACTTACAATGAGCTGTTGTTTTATTTGAGTTTTATTTTCTTTTGTCTCCAACTAGACTGTAAGTCCCTAGAAACAGAAAATAAGACTTATGCTTCAGTGGTATGTACCTACTATATCTAGCAGAATTTTGAATACAGAGTAGGTAATAAATATTTGTTGCTTGATTGATAAACCTGTAATGCCTTATAAATATGTAAACAAGACTTAGGCTCAAAGTTTTAAAACCTGAGTTTGTTGAGAAAAAGAAGCAGTTTCTCAGGTACAAAAGGAAACAATAAATTGGGGAAGGGAGAGTAAAGTCAAAGGAAATAATCTGAGCATCTGGCTTAGCTTGCGCAGACCCTGTGTCCCACCATCACCTCAGAGTCTTTAAGATTGTTAGGCAGACCTAGGTGGGATCTAGGAGACAGAGCCAATTTCAGTTGTAAAAACAGTGGTAAGCAAGGGATTTGAAGGGCTCTGTTGTTTCACAGCAAACAACTTATTTGTGCCTAGATCAAAAGTAAATAAACAGAATGGTTTTGAGTGTGATTAAGAGGATTACACGTTAGAGAATCTGCTTTTGCTATTATGGCACAATCAACAGTAACCTCCTCTGCTTTTCTGCTCTGACACTACCAAGTTTTCCCATTAAAATATCAACAAAAGTCAGTTTATTCTCAAAATCAGTTTATTTTTCTAAGGTTGATAGCATGGATTCTTTGACAGTTAAAGCCTTTAATTTGCCTTATAACATAGCATGGTTTGAGTTGGCTGTTTTTAGACTCGATTAGACTCCTTGCCAACTGCCTGTATTGGGTCTACTCTGAACATGGTACCATGAGGATCTCAGAGTATGGTCCAGGGACCATGGGGGGTCCTAAGACTCGTAGGAAGTATGCAGAGTCTATGCTATTTTTATAATGATACTGATATGTTATTTGCCTTCTCACTCTCATTCTCTTAGGAACATACAATGGAGTTTTCCAGAGGCCACGTGATGTGATGACACCTTTGCTTTGATGAATAATGGACTGTGTCTTGTGTATTCCGGGGTCTTAAAGATTCTCAGTCTTAATTTTTTGTGGTGTTGTTATTTTTTTAAAAAAGATTTTATTTATTTATTGGAGAGAGAGAGAGAGAGAGAGAGCAAGAGAGAGAACAGGGCGGGGAGAGGGAGAAGCAGGCTCTCTGCTGAGCAGAGAGCCCAATGTAGGGTGGGGCTTCATGCCAGGACCCTGGGATCATGACCTGAGTGAGTGAAACCAGAAGCTTAACTAACTGAGCCACCCAGATGTCCCTTAATTTCTAATATAGAAGATGCCTATAGATACAATCCACATAAATAAAAGCTCTTTGGGGTCCTCAATTTTTAAGAGTATAAAAAGGGTCCTGGGAGTAAAAAGTTTGAGAAGGACTGTCTTAAAGACAAAAGACTACCTAGATCTTCAGTTAATCCTTGAGTATACCAAGGTTCAGTGGAAAATCAGAGAAATAATTAAAAGTTAGAAAATCAGATTTATAAGAAGAGGTGAAAGCAATGGGGATTGATCAGCCTGGAGAAGAGAAGCTGGAGATGCCTTAATAATGATCTTCAGGAATGTGAAGCGTTGATGTACAGAACAAGGAGAGGCTGGCTGACGTGCACTGTGTGAGATTCAAGCGGAGATAAAGAAGGATTCTCTGACAGGGGCTGTTAAACAGCAGAGTGGGTGACTGACAGGCTTATGGAATCTCCTCCTCTGGAGGTCTTTAAAAACTAGCTAGATTTCCATCTGTCTGGTATGATTTAACTCTGGCCGTGCCAGAAAGCCGAGGGGATGGAACAGATGATGTCTTGGGCTCCTCTTCCAGCCCCTTGATTCTGTAATTAACTTGATGAAAGGAGCTGTGGTGATTTGCAGTGCAGGGTTTAGACAGGAATGTGCTTGCCGATCTTGGGATAGGTCTTGTGTGGGAAAGCCAGAGGTTAGCTTCATGACTGCTGGCGATCAGTATCATCCAGTAACATGACTGATGCCTGGAGACACCCATTTCAGGTCAGACTTAGAAGGATTGGGCCCTCGCTCCCTGCCTAACCTTTCTCATTATCTAAGATCATTGAGAAAATGAATTTGATAGGTTGGTTTTAGTCAGCTCAGGTGGGACCTGGAAAATTTCAAATATTAGATGTAAATGTAGGTTTTTGGGCATGAAATGCTCAGGATTCCAAAAGAAAAAAAAATGCAGTTCTTAATTTAATAGAAGGATAGTATCAGAAAGTTCAAATGGAAAGTATGAGAATAATGCTCTTCCTGGACATAGCCTTTCAATTTTCCTGTGTGGTGGTGCTTTACTTTTCCTTATAGAATTAGTAGAATTTCATTGCTTCTAGTTTTCAAAGATTTTGCATTTTGGAAATTAGAGTTTGACGTTTTCCTGTATTGTGTCAGAGATCGGGACCATCAACCAAATTCCAAGGTAGTTTGTTTCCTTTGCTTATCACTTGAATTTCCGTGAACAATGTGCCTGGGCCAAAAAAAAAAAAAAAAAAAAGGAAGGAAGGAAGGAATGCAAATTTGCTGGGCTTACTGTTGGATCCTGACAGTAGGGACAACACAGTAGAAATCAGTAAAACCATCTGGGATAATGAGCTGGATTAGAGAATATAAATGAGATTTTATCTAAATGTAGACACAATCACCATGGTCTGTGTTGACACTTAAAAAATATTTGGATCACGCATTAGCCTGTCTTGGGTTGATTGATAGAAAGCAGAGAAAGAAGACAGAGCTGGGAAGACCCTCTTGGGTACTTTTTGCAGTGTAGTTTGATCAGATATCATTCAGGAAAACAACCCTGGCAGATAGCAGATAACCCCATTGTGGGAAACGATTACCAGACTCTACCTATCTCCAAAAGATTCCAAGAGGCTACTGACCTCTCTTTTGTCAAAGCCTTGGTGTTGAATGAGATGGGAAGGCCAGGCCTGGGGCAACATGGTAAATATGTTTTCTGTCCCAGAGAAGAGAAAACTGGGATAATTTCATTGAGGCTGTAAGACAATAAACCTCTTTAATTATTAAGACTCATATCATGCAAACACTTAATTATGCCCCTTGATGTCTGAAAGAAAGGGAGAGGAAAAGGGAGAGAGGAAGGAAAGGAGTTCTGTCTTTAGAAAGGATGGACTTAATCTAGGAAAAGTATTATTCCAAAAGGTATCTAGTAAATTATCACAGTTGGAATTTTAAAATGAGTTTGATAATGTCCTTGTTTCTTATAACCACTCTTGCAGCTAAGCTAGCTAAAATAGCAAAGGTAAGGACAGGCTGCTGGGTAAAAGCTTAACTTCTTTGTGGCTTAAGAAGGAAATATTTCTCTTTCTGGGCCCAGCAAACTTGTGAGCATGTAGATCTGAGTAAGACTTTATGGCTAGAAAAGGGAAACATCACTGCTTTGCTTGCTTTTTTTTTTTTTTTTTTAGGCCCCATTCTAAGCCAATGGCAACCCCATCTAGAGGCTATGGGTGTGCATAAAGGAACTTCACAATTTGGAAGCTTTGACCTTCCTTCACTTCATTTATCTAAGTTGTTCTTCAAGCCCTTACTTCTGCCTACCATGTTCTTCATTGTGCTTTCCCCCCAGTTGTCTTCCAACCAAAATTTTGCTCATTTTCCAAGACTCAGATCTCATTCTACTGTGTCCTCCATACCTCCCAGAGCCTCGGACCACCACCCGCCTGCTGCATAAGACTTACTACTATTTGCTTTGTATTAGAGTTATTTGTGTGTACATCCATATTGTTGCTTCATTGAGTGCTTCCACAGGGCAGGAGCCAACTTATTTTTTTTTTTCAGATCTGTCTTACCCCTAGTAGTTGCTCAGTCACTGTTTACTACCGAGTTGGCCCTGACCTTATACATCGTTTTTTTTTTTTTTCAAAGATTTTATTTATTTGACAGAGAGAGACAGCCAGCGAGAGAGGCAACACAAGCAGGGGGAGTGGGAGAGGAAGAAGTAGGCTCCTAGCAGAGGAGCCTAATGTGGGGCTTGATCCCAGAACGCTGGGATCACGCCCTGAGCCGAAGGCAGACGCTTAATGACTGCACCACCCAGGGGCCCCCTGACCTTATACATCTTTTCCAGAAAAGGAATAATATCCAGAGGCTAACTAGTGGATTTCACTTCTGGATATATATTTATTAGACCATTCAGTAAAACAACATAACTTAAACATTCAAAAATAGAAGTAATGCAGAAATCCATTTCTACATGCATATTTATTCGTTATAACTCAACAGGATAGTGACTGAAAGAATGCACATATGTGAATGCACATGTATGTATATATGTTTATGTATGAATGTAGACAATTCATATCTATATTTTAGTTTTTCTGCTATAAACCAAACAAAATCAATAAGCACCAGAAATGAACAAAACATTTGAAATGTCATATTAAAATCCTTGGTGAATGATATCCTGATTTTTATATGAAAAACAAAATGAGGAAGAGATGAATAAAACTTTATTACTTTGTAACTTCCTAGCAGAATTTTCTTAGTTTTATAAAAATACTGTGCTTTGAAAGACTGATATATTTTCTAAATTTTTATACTAATCACCTGTTGAAAAAATACATAAAGATGACATCTAAAAAGTAATATAGTCGCTGGTTTTATTTTTCCTCTGTCCTTTACGTGGGGAAAATTACAAATTATTTTCAAGGGAGCAACATGACATTTCCGTAGATGGGTACTTTCTAGGACAAATGTAAATTGCAGAATAACCTTTTTTTTTTTTCCCCCATGGGAAATGGTCTCTGTAGCTGTTACAAAGTATACCTTAAAATGAAAAACACTTTGAACACTTATTGTTAGAGGAGATATAATTGCATTTAAGCTTCTCCATGACCTGACTATTTATTCTCTCCCTTTCTGATTCCTCCACCAAATTTCTTTTTCAAATCAGGTTTCAAACTTGAATTAATTTCTGCTTTGTGTGAATTTAGATGTGTGAAAGTGTGAGCAAGTGTATTTTACACTATATTTTTAAAGCTTCTTTTGGGAGATTTGTTTTTGTAAAGTTCACTATGCTTGATTGCATAGATTGTTTTTTTTTTTTGTTTTTTGTTTTTTTTTTTTTTTGTAAGGAGCAGAAGTCAACATCCCAATTCTTTTATTTTAATATACATGAACCAGAAACACAGAGTGGGTCCCACAGCCTGGCAGTGACAGAAGTTGGTTTGACTGCATTTTGGGGTTATTTTCTATATTCCACCTAAAAAAAATCGCACTGGTTTGCTTATTTTTCAGCAAAATCAGGCCCTTCGTAGAGACTGTATCGATCACAATATTCATGAAAAGTGCAGAATCTGTGATCTAAAGAACATAGGCTCTAAAAAGATTGGCTTAAAAGCATTTCTCATTTTATCCTTCAGTTCTCCAGAAGGTCCTGGGGAGAAGCACTTTCAACATTGATGTGACACAAGATTCTCAGTGTAGAATGGACTCCAAGTTTGGTTAGACCACAATGAAGTGTGTTGAAAGCCATTAGCAATTAAGAGCATGGCTCTGTGCTGATTTGCTTTATGGTATATTTCATGCTGCTCATGCACAGTAGGTAATACACATGGATTCAGCATAAATTTAATTTTGCACATTAAGTAAAGTGCAATAGATAAATTATGCCTGAAGAGGAGCCACCAGCTGCTGTAGCCACTTCAACTAATGTACCCCGGAGGTGCCTGAGCACATCACTTGTGTCGAACCACTAATGCATCCTGGATATCTTCATGGATACATTTGCTGTGTGGAGCCAGGAGTAGCCTCCTGGCTCTCAGGGAGGGGCCAAGGAAGGGAACTGGTCCAGCTTCCTGGAGCTGAGCTGCCCTCCCCCTGGCCCCCCGGGCTCTTGAGCATGCTTTGCCATGCTTGGCCTCATTCAAGGGCTTGGTGGAAGGGTCCTAGACAGGATTTTCCCACGACCTGGGGAAGTGAGAAGGAACAGAAGGGACCCCAAACATCCCTCCCCTGGCTTAGTTGAAGAATCCAGAGTCCATATGAACTGGGCGTTCCACTGAGGATTCAGAGATCGGAAAGGATGCATTACTGCAAAGATGGCTGAATTAGAGCTGCTGGGGGAACACTTACTTTTGAATTTCTTGGCAACCTTGGACCTCATTTCTCAACCTTAATGTTCACTTTATGGTCATTTTTTTGTATTTAATATATCTACATCCCATACAGGGAATTGAAGCAGAACACTCCAAGGGCTTTAAGGAAGAAAACAGATCTCCACTCTGTGGCAGGATTCATTCCTGTGGCCGGGAATGGTGATGACATGCTTTAAGTTATTTGAGATGAGTAAGCAGTTACAAGTTCCACTGGAAATGTGGCTCCAGTCGTTTTCGGCCAAACCCTGATAATGGAAGTTTCATCCTCTTGGCCATCCCCTCCTGGGGCCCTGTGACTGCACCTGTTTCAGGCTTACGCTCTTTCCCACAAGGTGTGGAGGAATGCCTCGTCGACGCCTGTCATCGTGTCCTTTTGCCCATTGAAAACACCCTGCCAAGACTGACTTTCTCCTACTTGTCCATTTGCCATACCCTCTTCTGGGGTAAATGGACTGTAGAGTAGCTGCTGCTGCATCTTAAAAAAGGAAACCCAAACACACTTAGGCGTGTGACGAGGGCAGACTGGACAATCAAAAAGTAATCACAGGAACCACTTACCACACGTCACCCCCATGCTAAGTCCTATACGTGCATGATGTATCTAAATTCTCATGGAAACCCTATTATAGTTTTCATTTTGCAGAGGAGCAATCTGAGGTTTTGAAATTCAAGTCACTTGTCCAAGGGCTAAAGCTACTGGTAAAAAAGCGAAGCCGGTGCTCAAATCCAGACAGCTGTATGTAGGACCCATGCTCTACACTATCACATTACTTTGTCTTATACTGCACTTCAGTACACTTTGCCTTTGGGCTGTAATTTTTTCCCCTGCAAGACAGCATAGGTTTTCTTAACTCACTTTTTAAAAAAAAATTTTACAGACAAAGCAGATTGCTTTGCCTTTAAATGGAAACTTTCTCTTGAAAGGAAACTTGAGATGTTCTTTATGTAGGAAATCTATTTGTGATGAACTGTTTCTGTTCCCTCTGATATTCCAGAGGAAGATTCTAAGATAAGAGGAAAAAGAGACTCCTGTTACCCATTAGTTAGTTGACTGACTTACAGAGATCAACCTCCCTTTGGAGATTTCCAATGCTCTTCTATAAGAACATAAGTCACAAGAATAAGGATTCTTGGTCTGTCAAGGCCTTTCCTTGGGCTCAGTGAGAAGGATCTAGGAGGGACCCTTCCAAAGGCGCACTGGAGCCCATTTGCACCAGCTTCAAGAGCGCTTTGTGCATCTATCTTCCCAATTTTGTAGGCAGTGACATTATATTGGTAGCCTGAAATTGGCCAAGGTAGGAGTCTTTATGCCTGCTTACAAGTTCCCCAGAAATTTGTAAGGACTACAAACCAGGGCTTTTCTCTCTCTCTCTCTCTCGCTCTCTCTCTCTCTCCTTTAGAGAGTCGGTTGTGAAACATTTACCAGGCCAGCACCAGGCATATGCTTTGTGTCCTCATGGGCCTTTATGACTGTTCTGGATACTTGGTCGCTCTTGTTCCACTAGCTCTTCAGTCCACAACTCTTAAAGAGAGAAATAACTCTTCATCAGCACAAAACTCTTTACAGTATATAAAGCATTATTCATGTGTTGGGTTTTGGCAATGCTGAAATGAGGCATTATTTACTGGGGCAAACAGAAGTTGTTGCAATATGAATAACAATGTCTACGTCTAACCCTGCAAGTGGGCATATGGTCGTAGAGTACTCCAAAACCTCTTCCTAAATACATCCATGTTAGCCTACACAAGAAAGAGAAGATTCTAAGAATTTTAATGAAGAAAGAAGAAAAAATACTCTTTGGCGGAGATTATTGCTGTCGACAGAAATGCTCTTCCTCCAAAGACTACTTCTACTTTGGATCCTGTTTGCACTGACCAGGATCACAATGGCTATAAATTGGGCATTAGAGTCTCAGGATTCCGCACATAACTTTGCCTAAAATTACCCGAGAGGCCTAGCCACATCATTTACCCATCTGCATATGAACCGCCTCTATTTCATTTAGCATTCTGCAGTTGCAGGCAACAGACCCTAATTTAAGCAGATAAGAAATTTACTGGATAATTTTTGGATGGCTCAAGGAACTGATGGGAAGGTGGGAGAACCAGACTCTTAGAAGAATTGACACGAGGGGATTAGCATAAACCAGTCACTTTCTTGGCAGCACACGACCACTGGGAAGGAGTCAGCCACAGCCGCTTCCCCTCCTGTTACTGCAGTCTGTTTAAAATATGTTGCTGGCAACCTGGGAGGGATAAGGACAGAGCACCTTCACACAAATAGGCAAAAGGCAATTCCCCCAAAGGGAATCAGGATGCATCACCAAAACATCAAAAATAAATAGATGCAGTATGGTTGCCACAATAGTCAATGGAGAATACTAGAAAATACAGTTCACAAATAATTTATAAAATGTTTTGAACTTTTTTAAAAAAGATTTATTTGAGAGAGAGAAGAGCACAAGCAGGAGGGGCAGAGTGAGAAATACAATCTCAAGCAGACTCTGAGCTGAGTGTGCAGCCCGACACAGGGCTTGATCCCATGACCCTAAGATCATGACCTGAGCCGAAACCAAGAGTTGGATGCTTAACCGACTGCACCACCCAGGCGCTCCCAATGTTTTGAACTTCTATGATAAAGTTCTGAAAATCTTATTCATGAGCCTGGTACTATTGAATGGGTTGTTTTTAACTTGATACTTAAAAGTCAAGAGTCAAATTTGTGCTTCATTCATTCAAGTCTGTGAACTTATATTAGATCCATTCCTGATTCCATTTATGTCTTTACCCTAGTGTTTTCTTTTTTGCTTTATGCCTACTTCTAATTTATTTTATGTAGCTGTATTTTATATATGTTCCTAGCTGCCTAAAATCTTTTTTTTTTCCAGCAAGGCAGCTTATAAATAAATAGACACATGCAATCATTTCTTAAGACTCTTTTCTAATTTTAATATCCTATTGTTCTCATTCGGAAAAATTGGGTAGTCAGGGGAAGAGAAAATGTTCTCTTAAATTAAAATATAATCTCAGAGTCACCCTATCTTGACTGATACTTACTCAAAACAGAGTTGCTTTTTAAATCTCTTTACTTAAATTCACATGCAGGGGAAAGCAATACCATAGAAGTAAGAGGAATGGTAATTATTTCCCTGGAGAACAATAATTTTGCAATAAATTTCAAAAACAGCACGATTTAGCAAATTAAGCTTACAGCCAAGGATATTAAATAGAGTTAACTTTGTAGAAATAAATTCTGATACCACAGGCTTCAAACATTACTTTAAATGTATTCATTTTGAAAAAAACTAGTGAAGGGGCCCATAAGGCTTTGGTTTGGGATGTCGGGTATCATTTTTAAAGGCTGAAGGAGTGAAACCTTTCTCACACCAGGCAGGATATAATGAATATATGTCTATATGAACACTTTATTTTGATACTACAAGACTGCCGAGTAAGCAATATTGATAGCAGCATCCCCTTCAAAGGAAACTTGGACTTTGCAGCCATGCTTCTGTGCTTTGGCAACTCCACATGGAAACAGTATTTCTTTGATCCTATATTTAGTACTGATATTGTTTATGTTTAAATGTTAAAAATAACTCTCTAAAGCCACATGAAGTGGCTTTGGACAGAGCCAATAGAATTGTATAACTGAAGGTTAATAATAAAGGCACATTCTCACCTTTTAGAGGGGTTTACAAGACATCTAGGGCCACCTTCTGTAGTCATATACTGACCTACAAGTCTGAGAGGACTTGAATTGAATGATAATTCATTATGAAAACCTTCCTTTTTGACTCTCTCCTCAATACATGTGCTTAGGCCCACTGAATTGCTACTTGGACTTTTTTTCTTGGTCCAGTTTTTGCTGAAGAGAACCAAAACATCAATATGAAAGGAAAAAAAGAGGAAAAAAAGAGAAAGAAGGAAAAAAGAAGATGAAAAAAGATGCACCATGAATGCCGCCCCCCACCTGTCTGTTGATCTAGCGAGCTCTCCAGTGATCTAGCGATCTATCTAGCAATCTCCATCTATCTAATAGATACTATCTTTTTCTCCGCTTTAATCTGGGGTAACAGTTTACAAATGGAAGGACAGAAGTTGGCCCTCTCTTACTTAAGCTAGAAGCATTCCTCCCAAAGTGCTGATGCTGGTCTATTGTCAGACTACACTGCACTCTCTCATTAATATTAACCATTTCCTCTAAAGTGTCTTACTCTTTGACTCACTCTGTTTTAAGGAGCCATTATTCTTATAGTGGTTGCTAAGTCACCATCAAAGAATTCTAAGATCTTTGAAGCACGAACATACAGGAAATCGACATCAGTTCCTTGGTCTTTGCAGGTAGTGTGAATTAATTTTTGAAAGATGTAGAGAAACTGTGGTTGGGTCCATCTAAGTAAAAATACATTCTACTCTATAAATGCATATCGCTGAAGAATTAACCACATTATCAATGTTGTCTGCCTACCTAAATGACTATGTATTTGTGCATTTGTGTGGAGTGTGTGTGTTTTGCTAAAGATAACATATGTTCTATTTATAGCTAGGATATTTTTGTAGAAGAAAACTGAGACTATACTAGGCCACTTCTATCTAATCAACTTGAGAATTTAAGTTTCTTAATCTATTTACTGTTGATAGGCTAGTTGGCTGCTAGGTAGGGAGGGAGAAAGTTCTGTTTAGTTTTTGTTTTGTTTTCTTGGGAAGTAAAAAAGGTGACTCTGTGGCTTAGTAATCAGAGATGAACTATTCATAAAAGTGTCTGGTGGAATGCTTTCTTTGATTGCTGCTGATGCATCAAATCTCTTTAGTCTAACCTTGGCCTCCAAACACAAACTCACTCCAAACTTGCTTCTCCAATACCACATGTGGCAAATCTGTGATCCTGCCAAACCACCTGAAAAGAATTATTGTCCTTGCACACAAAAAATAATTGTCAGTTCTTTAAAGTTCAGACTGTAGAGGTTTTAATCAATTAAAACCGTTTCCACACCTCAGTAGCATTCCCAAAGGTTAAATACGTTTCTGTTCTTGCATCTACAAGATAATTATGGGAAAGTGAGTGAGTTTCTTCCCTGAAAAGATATGGAAACCAAGTAGTTATTTGTGCCTGCAAATCCTTTTGGGTCTAAAGAACCAGCAAGATAATAAATTGTTTTGCTAAAAACAGGAAGTTTGGCAAAGATGCAAAAGTACAGCTAAACTTTGGCCAGGAAACCCAAAACATTGTGTTCTTCTTTGAAAGTATTTCCAGCAAGAAAAAAGTGGAGTGCCTTGAATACATAGTTTAAGAAACAGTGAAGGCATCTGGCAACAAGAACTGCTTGCCAAACTTGTGGTCGTGCTGTGCTTGCTGATGGAAAGATGTGCCAGTTTTCAATGACTTATGTCATGCACAGCTGGAAACCCACGCATAAGATCTTGAATGTTGTGAAGTCCAGAACGATTCGAGAAAATCTCCCCCCTTCCTCTCCCCTCATCCAAACTGTAAAAAATATTAAAGAAAAGAAAAGGAAATACGTGGAGAGTACATGGGGAAAAACAGTCTTCGGATTTCCCAGAAAAACCTGTTTCAAGGCAGGAGTGTTCAATCAGTTGAGACATTCTGGAAGTTGTTAGGTTTTTTTTCTCCCTCTCCCCTCTCTCACATTCTTCATACTCACTCTTGCCAGCTTTATTAATATGATTGTGATTATGTGGCATCTGTTTTGGACAGAGCCAACAGAATTGTAATTTCCACTTTAGTCCATCAGTCTGGAAAGACTTCAAAATGTGGGCCAGAAAAAATAAAGAAATTAACCCAAGACGTCTGGAAAGGAGAGTATTGTGCTCCTGTCTGTTTGAGCTGCAGGGAACCCTGGGACATCTTGATTGGAGGAGGATGTGCTGGAGAAATGATGCTCTTTGGGCATGCAGGACCTCTTCCAGCTGGCAACGGCAATGGGACTTTTATTCTCCTTCTACAGTGATTAGGCTTGCAGATTTGAACTCTGGATTCAAGGAGAGAAACTTCCAATTTTAGTTCTTACCACTTATTTGGGGCTGGAAGCAACTGTCAGGCTCCCTTACCTTCTCATTTGAGCAGCAGGAGAAGGAAGCAAAGCAACCCATCAGGGTCAGCAAATGGAGTCAGTACCTCCAGCCAGGGACCTTAGGAATACCTGTGCTGGGGATCCAGGGCCAAGCAGAGAGGAAAATGTCCCCTTTCTTTCTTCTTCTGAAATGGGCTTTCTTTAATCACTATTTTCTCTCTCTGTCTACTCTGTTGTTTGGTTTTACCATTGTTGTACCTCTTGATATTAATTGCCAATTGTTTCTCTTGGGGGGAATACTGAGCAGCTTAGTGTAGCCATGGAGTGGGGATACGGACCTCTGGCCCTGGCTCTGTACCTGGTGATCAAGATAATTCTGTCTCTCTAAATCATGATCTCTTCATCTGTTGATGAGTCACTGTAATGGTACTTCAAAGACATGTGGTGAATGGAAGCAAGGCACAAACTGCAACACTGGGTGATCAACAAATGTTGGCCCCTATTGGGATGAAGGGAGCCCACAAACTGACTTGTTCCACCCAGGAGTCAGTCTAGAAAAGTTTTTGGTTTTCTCAGCATAATTTCTTTTTTTAGAGACAAATGCCACCAGCTGTGAGACTATCATATTAAAAAAATTAAAATACATGGTCTTTATTTGCTGATTAGAAAATGACTGGCTATTTTAGAGATTTTCAAGAGAGAAAAGAAACAAGAATATCCTTTAATTTACTACCTAGAGATAACTGTTATTTACATGTTGACATAATTCTTTTCAGTCTTTTTTCTATGATTTTGTTTTGAATTATTAAGGTGGCACACTATTACATACCCTAAGCATTTTACAATACATTGTTTCGTAAACATTTTCCCACTTTAAATACTATTTTTTAAAATGCCTTAAACTGTTATTCTAAAGGGCATTATAACATCCCATTGTATGGATATTCGTACTGGTATTAAGGTTTCTTTCTTTTTTCTTTTTTATTTTTTATTTTTTATTTTTTATTTATTTTTTTTTTAAAGATTTTATTTATTTATTTGACAGAGATAGAGACAGCTAGCGAGACAGGGAACACAAGCAGGGGGAGTGGGAGAGGAATAAGCAGGCTCATAGCAGAGGAGCCTGATGTGGGGCTCGAACCCATAACGCCGGGATCACGCCCTGAGCCGAAGGCAGACGCTTAACCGCTGTGCCACCCAGGCGCCCCTCTTTTTTCTTTTTTAAAACATCATGATGAATATCTTTGCGTTTGTATTTCCTTAGGATAGAATTATTGGATTTTTTAAAAAAAGGCTTTTTAAGAACTCTTGATAAGTGATGGTTATGCTTTGAAATTAGGAGGGATATGCTTTCCTTAGAAAGGGTGGAGGGAAAGAGCTCTTACCACAGCAAGAAGCAGGGAATGCTGGTTGAAGCACATTGGGGGTTGAAATGGCTTCTTGCAGAACTGGTGGGCCAAAAACCCCTGCCTCCCTCTATATGTATGTGTGTGTGGGGGGGTGCATGTGCATACATATCTTTTTTTTTTTTTAAGATTTTATTTATTTATTTGACAGAGAGAGAGACAGCCAGCGAGAGAGGGAACAAAGCAGGGGGAATGGGAGAGGAAGAAGCAGGTTCCCACCGGAGGAGCCTGATGTGGGGCTCCATCCCAGGACTCTGGGATCACAACCTGAGCCAAAGGCAGACGCTTAACGACTGAGCCACCCAGGCACCCCGTGGTATACATACCTACATGCACACTATATATGTACACACCATATGAATCTATACACTATCTATAAACATATGTACATATAAGTATACCCTAACGTGTGTGTGTGTGTGTGTGTGTGTGTGTGTGTAGTATATATATGTGTGTGTGCTCTCTCCCACTCCCACCCCACTTACCCTGGATTGGTTTTGATCTCCAGCAGGGAGGGAGTGAGGCTAGAAGATGGAGAGGTTGCCCTTAGGGCAGACTTAGTGATTCTGGGGCACAAGAAACACTGCCTGGGAGGCCAAAGCAGCAGAGTGGAGTGGAGAGCTATTCTCTCTACCTCTGCATGGAACCTCGCACCACACTTGCCCCTTGAGGACTGACAGCTTAGGCTGCTTCGGCAGGCAGCACCCCTGCCTAAACAGGACTATTTTCACAGTTAGCACCTGCAATAGTGGAAACTGCAAAGCTTCCTCGGGTGGCTTCCTGAGTCCCTGAAAAGAAGGGAGCCCTCGCAGTAGGAAGTGCGTAGAACAGATGCCCACTGTGATGCTGCTGGCAACGGGGTCTGTGAGCTCTTGTAAGATGCCTTTGGGCAAGTTGAGGTCCCAGACACAAAATCTGTTAGGGTGTCTGCAGGGACTGGACTTCCTGTTTGAGCACGCTGGGGCTTTTGCCAGGGAGAGACGAGTTTAACTGCTTCATGACTTTATTTGCGCCCACAGCATGGCCAAGCTATGGGGTACCGGCTGTCATATAGGCAGTGCCTCAGTCAATGAGGTAAAGAAAATGGAGCAGGAACGGAGAAAAGAGGGGAAATTGTGATTAAAGGGAAAAACTGAAGCAATGCAAATCTGAAGTTTTAAGAAACCTGAACCTGGAGCCAAGAAGGGTTATTTAGAATTACAGAATGTGCAGGCTGGAAAGAACAGTAGAGGTCTTCCATTTCAACCCCCTCATTTTACAGACAAGACATCTGTGAGTCCCAGGGAGTTGTCACTTTCTCCAGGTCAGCCATCAGTCTGAGCCATAGCAGAGGTCTGCAGGCACTTCGGCCCAGAGCTCCTTGCACTGCCTCCAACTGCCTCTCTTGTCAGTGCCCTGATGCATGTGGGTGCTATTACTGAGGTGACAGCATGGACCAGCTGTTCCCTCCCTCCCTTAGTCTGTTTGGGCTGCTATATCAGAATGCCATAGACAAGGTGGCTTAAACGACTGGAGGCTGAAAATCCAAGATCAGGGGCCTGGGGGGCAAGGTTGACTTCTGGTAAGAACCCTCTTTCGTGTTGCAGACAGTTGACTTGTCTTTGTATCCTCACACAGCTTAATGAGAGAGAAAGGAAGCAAGTGCTCTCCCGATTCTTCTTATCAGGTCACTAATCTCATTCATGAGGGCTCCTTCCTTATGACCTCATTTAACCCTAATCACCTTCTAGAAACCACACCTGCAAATACCATCACATTGGGAGGTAGGGTTTCAATGTATGAAATTGGGTGGAGAGGACACAACCATCTAGTTTACAGCATCCCTCATAGAAAGCACACAGGAATGGGCTTCAATGTTAGGTCTGTGTTTTCCTGCCTGGCTTTAGAGCCCCCCCCTCAGCCCCCTGCCCCCCCGGCCCCCTGCCCCGGAGCTTTCTACAGTCCTGATGCCCAGGTTGCAAGTGAGACCAGTTAGATCAAGATCTCTCTGGGGGAGACCCCAGCACTAGTATTGTGTGACGTTCCCCTGGGTGACAGGAGTGGTGTCACTGGGTCAGTGGCAGGTCCCAAGTCTCAGTTTTCACACAGCATCAGCAGCTGTGCTGCTTCTGCCATTGGCCTGTTTGTTACCTGGTGACTACAGTACTTGAAGTCAGGGGGCTGGACCACTGGTTTCTCAAGTCCCTCTCAGTTCCAGAACCTGAGAGTGTGAGTATAGAGAAATACACATTGTATCTGCATAGACTTAACTAAGCACACATTTTCTGTACTCTCTAATTCTCTTCCCTTCTCTCCCTACCACAAAGATTACCATGACCTCTTCACTGGTCCTCAAAGAAAAAGAAATGAAATGTCTTGCATTGCCCTGAAATCACTGAAAAGCCAAACAGCTATTCGGTGTTTTGGTGATAACTGAGGCATGGGCCTTACTCACTCTGTGTGCTCCTTGCTTCCCCCCACCTCCGGAACCCCTCCCGCTCCCCACAACCTCACAAGACCTAGTTTTGGAAATACCAGCGTAATGCTTATGAAGTCACGCCCCATGAGGTTTGGTCTTGGAGAAGTGTTATGGCTGAAAGAACACAGTCCATGCAATCAGAAGTAATTTCAAAATAAATCAAGTCCTCTACTTGCACTTCTCAAATGCCCTGTGTGAACGGAAAACAGGGGCCCCAACACTTCTCACATTCTCCCTCCCCCCGCCCCCATCCATTGCTCCTGCAAGCTACAACTGCATTCTAAAGCACTCCAGCCCTTCACTTACACTTCCCTCACATTTCTGTGGTCCTTCTCTCTTGCTCATTTTTACCCAAGTCTCCATCAGGAAGCCCAAGTGTGTTTCCTCAGAAGGCAGCACTGACCTCGGAGGGCTGAAGGAGGTGTACACTGTAAAGCCGGGGTGTTCAGGACCACCTTGAGGAGGCAAAGGGAAGAAAAAGGCAAGGAACACTTGGGCTAACAATGTTATCCCTTCATACAGAAGTCACTGGTGTGGCTATTGGAGCTCCAAACAGGTCACCGTTGGGAGTCATAGGTACCCTGGTACTGAAAGGGAAAAGGAGGGAGAGGGCATGTGGGCCTTTGCTGCTTAGAAGCAGAGAGCTGGCTTGGGTGACCTCTTGAAGCTCTTCTTTACTGGGAACTACTCATCCTCTCCCTTTTCACATACGGAAAGTATATTTGGCAGTGTCTCGCCTTGGGTTCTCTAAGTAGAGTATCACTGTCTTTAACACAGCTGGCTGTAAAACCTGAGTTCCATTAGGCTCACTGACTAAAGTTCTTTGGTGAAGATGTTAGAAACAGAGGCTGAGTAAACTCAGGTTAATGCTTCCTCAGAGTGTTCCTGAATGAGAGGAAGAGAGCTCTCTTTTTTTCTTGGTTTATTTATTGCCCCCATTTTTTTTTCTTACTGTAGCACTTGGGGTCAAGGCTGAGGGGTTCCAGAGAAAGCTCTATTTCCATGATTCAATTTTATGGACAGAAAGTTTCATTCTCCTCTGCGAATGTTGAGGATATCCTATAGCATGACGTGGGGCTGGGCTCTGAAGATGGCTTGGAGCTCTCTTGAGTAAAACATGGATGGAAGGAGCTGTGTAGAGAGTCATCAAACACACTTTATAGGCAGGGGAGCAAACTATTGAAGGTATCTTGAAAATCTACTGAATTGTTGGGCAGGGCAGTTAATGTCAAAACATATTCCAAGAGTATTAATTATTCTGATATGGAAAAGGGGGAACTGAGGCATTGATGCCTATTTCATCCACAATGTGTATATCTGGGCAGTTTCATGTTGCCCAAGATTTGTTTTCTCCCTGCCCCACTGACAGTAGCCTTGGCATCAGGGTAGGAATGCCAGAGCTTGGAAAGCCACTCAAGGGGGTCCAAAGCCAGCGACCACAGGGACTTAGAGGACCAGGGAAATTTTATCCTATAAAGATCTGTTCTCTACTAGACAAATTTCTCAGTGAAATGGGGTGGGGTGGGTTGAAAGAGGGAGTGGATTTTGGAACCAGAATGACCTGGGCTCACATGATTCATTAACTGTGTGAGTTTGGGTCTCTAAGTTTTTGCATCTGTACAAAATATATATTAATAATTTCCACTACTTTATCCAGACACTTAAGGATTAAATGAAAGACCATTTGTAATATGTCTGGCATGGTGCCTGGCTCATAGTAGATGCACAATAAATGCCACGTTTCTCTTCTTAGATACACATGTACACACACCTGGAATAATACTTCAAGGGAGTTTTCTCAACGGGTCACTTACTTTTGTTCTGAAACATGAGTTCCTAGCAGGCAGAAATAATGAGCATACAGAACTGAGTTCTTTCCAAAATATGGATGAATGCACAATTTCTAAGTAAATAAACTGACGTTAGGTATCTTCGTTGTGAGGTGCTAAAGATGTAGAAAACTTGTTCATGCCCTCACTGAGTATACAGTGAAGCTGCAAAGACAAGTACATATACTGTCAACACTCAGAGATGAGGAATAAAGACATCTGAGCCCTATCCCTATCTAGCTATTAAAGCTCCCAAATATGCCATCAGCCTCCCTAAGGCAGCTAGTTCCCACTCTCCTCTTGTGTGGGGCCATGTGTAGCCTCTTTCCCTAGGTGACTCAGCTGCTGCTGGGAACACCACCATTATAACTCTTCCCCCAGACACCCTGCACCACTGCTGCCTCAGGCCATGTTCTGGCTCCCCATCTGCTCTGTTTTGCTCTAGCCAATCCCTGTGGAGGCTGTGGATTCCTCCCTGCCTAGGCTCCAGCTGCTCCACTAGGAACTGTCATTTCTCCCCTGCTCAGAGTAGAAGATTCTACATGTAGCACCTGTTTCAACCATCGTAAGATAGTAATGTTAGTGATTACCAGTTTACACTTTGGAGTCAGAATGAACGGGTTCAAATCCTATTTCCACCAACTCCTAACTGTCACTTTGTGCAAATTAATAATTAATTCTCAATTTCCATGCCTAGAAACTTGGGGCTAATAAATATGAGGACTAAATGAGATGGTATGCACTTAACGCAGCATATAGTAGTCTGCCAGGAAGTGTTTGCTCTTATTAGCTAACAATTAGTTTTGGAGTGTTAGGTATGTGCCTGATTTACATTTTCTTTGTTGCATTTCCTCAGAGACTGGGCCAGTGGTCCTCTCTCACCTGGTCTTCCTCCCCAACTCTGTGTCCTCAAATGGGACATAAAATCTTCAACTCAACTTTACATTTGGGAAAGCTGCTTTCCTTCCAGATCACTTCATTTCTTACCAGGCTTTGCCACAGTTTTTAAATCCCTGTACTAGTTTGAGGCTCATAATCCTAAACATCAAGGAAAGTACTCAAAGTACTCAGCATCATTTCTTCCACACACAAACCCAGTCTTCCTATAAAAAGGCCTATTTATTTAGTTTGGAGCTTTAGCCTGAGGAAGGAGCTGCAGGCTTCCCACAGATCTAGAGGCTAAGGAGGTGCTTCCAGGGAAGGTAAGCAAGCTCAATAAGACTTTCCAGGAAGAAGCTTACACATTCATCTGGAGCCCTGATTTTTGTAACTATTGCTCATGGGTTACCTCCAGATCACCTGGTCTGGAGGCCAGCAGGGATTGCAATTGCAGCCTCAGTGGACTGTAAATATTTGCATAATTAGAAGCTGTTGAGGGTCTGGCTTCTAATCAGCTTGAAAGTAGGTGCTGAGATTTCTCCCTTTGGATCACTGACAGGTCTTGGCACTCTCAACAACAGGGACATATCAATAATAAATCTGGTGGCTTAGACAATCACAAAGCTTTAAGAAACAATCCAGAGCTAGAAGGCTGAACAAGAAGGATCTTCACCTACCCAAGGCCATTCCTTCAAGACAGAGAGAGGTACAGCTGTTTCACCTATTACACAGAAACAAACAGAGTCAAGCAAAATTAAGAAATATGTTCCAAACCAAAGAACAAGACAAAACCTCAGAAAAAGGTCTCAATGATATGGAAATAAGTTATCTATCTGATAGATAGTAATGGCAACAAAACTGCTCACTGAACTTGGGATAATGGATGAGTACTTCAATAAACACAGAAAATATAAGTAACAAAAACAAGTTACAGAGCTGAAGAATACAATAACTGAACTGAAAAATTGACTAGAGGATTTCAAAAGCAGACTGGATGAAGCAGAAGGCTAGATTAGCAAGCTGGAAGGTAAAGCAATGGAACTCACAGCAGCAAAAAGAAAGAAAAATTTTTTTGAATGAGGATAACTTAAGAGACCTCTGGGACAACATCAAGCAGAATAACATTCACATTATAGGGGTGTCAGAGGAAGAGAGAGAAAAAGAAGCAGACGACTTATTTAAAGAAATAATAGCTGAAAATTTCCCTAACCTATGGAAGGAAACAGACATCCAGGTCCAGGAAGCTGAGAAAGTCCCAAATAAGATGAGTCCAAAGGGACTCACATCAAGAAACATTATCATTAAAATGTCAAAATCAAAGATAAAGAGAGAATCTCAAAAGCAATAAGAGAAAAACAAATTGTTTGTATAAGGGAAATCCCATAAGGCTATCAGCAGATTCCTCATTAGAAAATTTTCAAGCCAGAAGAGAGTGGCATGATATATTCAAAGTGCTGAAAAGAAAAAACTTACAAAAAGAATACTCTACCCAGAAAGATTATCATTCAGATTTGAAGGAGAGATAGAGTTTTCAGGTAAGCAAAAGCTAAAAAAGCTCATCACCATTAAACTGGCTTTACAAGAACTATTACAGGGTCTTCTTTAAGCTGAAAAGAAATGGCACTAATTAACAAAACATATAAAAATAAAAATCTCTCTAGAAGAGGTAAATGCATAGTAAAAGTAGTGGGTTAGCTGCTTATAAAGCTACTAAAAAAGTTAAAAGACAAAAGTAAAAATTATCTAAAGCTACAATAATTAGTTAAGGGATACATAAAATAAAAAGATGTAAAAAGTGACAAAAGGGCACCTGGGTGGCTCAGTTGGTTAAGTGTCTGCCTTTGGCTCAGGTCATGATCCCAAGGTCCTGGGATTGAGTCCCACATCAGGCTCCCTGCTCAGTGGGGAGCCTGCTTTTCCCTCTGCCTTCTGCTCCCCCTGCTTGTGCTCTCTCCGTTTCTCTCTCTCTGTCAAATAAATAAATAAAATCTTTTTTTTAAAAGTGACAACAAAAACATAAAATGTGTGTAGGGGGAGAGTGAAAATGTAGAGTTTGAAATGCGTTATCAACTTAAAATAGACTGTTATATACATAGGATGAGATATGTGAACCTCATACTAACCATAAAATAAAAACTTATAGTAAATACACAAAAGAAAATGAGAAAGGAATCTAAACATAACACTAAATGACTAAACAAAGTCATCAAACCACAAGTGAAGAGAGAAAGAGAAGAAAGGAATAGAGAGGAACTACAAGAACAGCCAGAAAACAATTAACAAAATGGAAATAAATACATACTTATCAATAATTACTTTAAATGTAAATAGACTAAATTCTCCAATCAAAAGATGTAAAGTGGATGAATGGATAAAAAACAAGACACATCTATATACCACCACCAAGACACTTACTTCAGAAATAAGGACAAGCACAGACTGAAAGTGAAGGAATGAAAAAAGACATTCCATGAAAGTGGAACAAAAATTAAAGCTGGTGTAGCTATACCATATTAGATGAAAAAGACTTTAAAACAAAGATTAATAAGAGACAAAGAGTCACTACATAATGATAAATGGGTCAATCCAGCAAGAAAATAGTAACATTTCTAAATATATATGCATCCAATATAGGAGCATCAAATATATAAAACAAATATTAACAGACCTAAAGGGAGAAACTGACAGCAATACAATAAGAGTAAGGGATTTTAACACTCTACTTACATGAATGAATAGATCATCCAGACAGAAAATCAATGAGAAATTATTAGTCTTAAATGACATATTAATAGATATACATAGAACATTCCACCCCAAAACAGAATACACATTTTTTTCAAGTGTATATAGAACATTCTCCAGGATCACGTGTTAGGCCACAAAACAACTCTCAATAAATTTAAAAAGACTAAAATCATATCGAGCATCTTTTCCAACCACAATGATATAAAACTATCAACTGCAAGAAGAAAAAGGGAAAAACTACAAATATGTGGAGATTAAACAACTTGTTACTGAATAATTACTGGTTCACAGAAGAAATCAAAGGAGAAATCAATAATACCTAGAGACAAATGAAAACAGGAATACTATGACATACCAGGGCATTGGTGAAGAGAGGGGAAGGGGAAGGAGGGAAGAAAGGGAGGGGAGGGGAGAAAAAAAAAAGGAATAGGCATACCAAAATCTATAGGATGCAGCAAAAGGAGTTCTAAGAGGGAAGTTCACAGCAATGCAGGTCTACCTCAAGAAACAAGAGAATTCTCAAATAAGCACTTTATCTTTACACCTAAAGGACCTAGAAAAATAACAATGAAGTCTAAAGTTAGTAGAAAGAAGGAAACGATAAAGATCAGAGCAGAAATCAATGAAATAGAGACTAAAAAGACAATAGAAAAGATCAACGAAACTAAGAGCTGTTCTTTTCAAAGAACAAATCTGACAAACCTTTAGTTAGACTCACCAGGAAAAAAAGAGGGCTCAAGTAACTAAAATCATAAATGAAAGAAATTTATAATGGATACCACAGAAATACAAAGAATCATAAGAGACTACTATGAAAAATTATATACCAACAAATGGAACAACCTAGAAGAAATGGATAAATTCCTAGAAATTTATCATCTTCTAATACTTAATATGAAGAAAAAGAAAATCTGAACAGAATGATTACTGATAAGGAGACTGAATTGGTAATCCCAAACTTCCCAACAAAGAAAAGCCCAGGACCAGATGGCTACACTGGGGGATGCTATAAACATTCAAAGATTTAATACATATCCTTTTCAAGCTTTTCCAAAAAACCGAAGAAGAGGGAAAGCTTCTAAATTCATTTTATGAAGCCAGCAATACCCTGATACCAAAACTCATACAAGGACACCACAAAAAAAAGAAAATTATAGGCCAATATCCCCAATGAACATAGATGCAAAAATCCTCAACAAAATATTGGCAAACTGAATTCAACAATACGTTAAAAGGATCATACACCATGTATTTCAAGTGAGATTTATTCTAGGGATGCAAGGGTGATTCAACATCTGCAAATCAATCAATGTGATACACTATACTAGTAAAAGGAAAGGTAAAAATCATATCATCATCTCAACAGATGTAGACAAAGCATTTGACAAAATTCAATATCCATTTATGATAAAAACTTTCAACACGGTGGGTATGGAGGGAATGTACCTCAACATACCAAAAGCCATATATGACAAACCCATAGCTAATATCATATCCAACAGTGAAAAACTGAAAGCTTTTTCACAAGATCAGGAATGAAACAAGAATGCCCACTTTCACCACTTTTTAAAAATACAGTATTGAAAATCCTAGCCACAACAACTAGGCAAGAAAAAGAAATAAAAGGCATCAAATTGGAAAGAAAAAAATAAAACTGCCACTATATGTAGACAACATGATACTAAATGTAGAAAATCCTGAAGACCACAAAATAACTGTTAGAACTAATAAACAGAATCAGTAAAGTTGCAGGATTAAAATTAATATGCCAAAATTGTGCATTTCTATACACTAATAATGAGTTACCAGAAAGAAATCAAGAAAATAATCCCATTTACAATCACATGATAAATAATAAAATACCCAGAAATAATTTTTTTAATTTCTTGGACTTATTATTATTATTATTATATGTTAGTCACCATACAGAACATCATTAGTTTTTGATGTAGTGTTCCATGATTCATTGTTTTTATATAACACCCAGTGCTCCATGCAATACATGCCCTCCTTAATACCCAGAAATAATTTTAATCAAGGAGGTGAAAAACCAGTACACTGAGAACTGTGAAACACTGATGAAAGAAATTGAAGAAGACACAAATAAATGGAAAGATATTTCATGCTTATTGACTGGAAAAATTAGTATTGTTAAAATGCCCATACTACCCAAATCTATAGATTCAATGCAATCCCAATAAAAATTCCAATGGCATTTTTCACAGAATTAGAACAAATAATTCGAACATTCATATGAAACCACAAAAGATTCTGAATGGCCAAAATAATCCTGAGACAGAACAAAGCTGGAAGTATGCTTCCTGATTTCAAACAGTATCACAAAGCTATAGTAATCAAAACAGTATGATATGGGCACAAAAACAGACATATAGATCAATGGAAAAGATTAAAGAGCCCAGAAAGAAACCCACACAAATATAGTCAACTAATTTATACCAAAGGAGGGGAAAATATTTAGTAGGGAAAGACAGTCTCTCCAATAAATGGTATTGGGAGAACTGGATAGCTACATGCGAAAGAATGGAACTAGATGCTATCTCACACCACATACAAAAAATTAACTCAAGGTGGATTAAAGACTTGAATGTAATACCTGAAACCATAAAACTCCTTAAAAAACCCACAAAAGAATAACAAGAACAATAAGAACAAGAACAACAACAACAACAACAAAACACAGGCAATAAGCTCCTTGACATGAGTCTAAGCAATTTTTTTCTTGGATCTGACTCCAAAAAAGGGAAACAAAGCAAAAATAAGCAAATGGGACTACATCAAACTAAAAAGCTTCTGTATAGTGAAGGAAGCTGTCAAGAAAATGAAAAGGCAACCTACAAAACGGAAGAAGATATTTGTAAATCATATATCTCATAAGGGATTGATATTCAAAATACATAAAGAACTCATACAACAGAATAACAAAACAAACAAAGAAAAATCCAATTACAGAATGGGCAGAGTATCTGAATGGACGTTTTTCCAAAGAAGTCATACAGATAGCCAACAGGCACATAAAAATATGCTCAACATCACTAATCAAAACCACAATAAGATATCACCTTTTACCTGTCAGAATGACTATTACCAAGAAGAAAAAAAATATCAAGTGTTGGAAAGGATATGGAGAAAGGGGAACTCTTGGACAATGTTGGTAGCAATGTAAACTGGTGTGGTCACTATGTAAGGCAGTATAGAGGTTCCTCAAAAAATAAAGATAAAAATACCACATGATTCAGCAATTCCACTGCTAGATATCTACCTGAGGAATACAAAAACACTAATTTAAAAAGACAGGTGCACCCCTATGTTTACTGCAGCATTATTTACAATAGCCAAGGTATGAAAACCACCTAAGTGTCCATCAATGGATGAATGGACAAAGAAGATGTGCAAGGATGTGATATATATACCCGATGGAATATTATTCAGCCATAAAAAATTAAATCTTCCCATTTGCAATAACATGGATGGACATTTAGGGTGTCATGCTGAATGAAATAAGTCAGAGAAAGGCAAATAACATATGATTTCGCTTACATGTAGAATCTAAAAACCAAACCAAACCAAACCTAGACTCATAGACACAGAATAAATGTATTGGGAGGCAAGAGGTCCTGGAGGGGCTAAAATGCATGAAGGGGATTTAGAAGTACAGACTCACAGTAAAGTAAGTCATGGGGATGTAATGCACAGCATGGGGAATATAGTCAATAATATTGTATTAATTTTGCATGGTGACAGATGGTAACTAGATTTACTGCGGTGACTATTTTGCAATGCATACAAATAGTGAATCATGCTGCACACCTGAAACTAATATAAAATGGTATGCCAATTACAACTCAATAATAATAATAATAATAGCAAAGAATGATGCAAATGATAAATGCTCTTGGAGCAGATAAAGAGCATTGACTCCATTTAAGGTGGACACCAATTTATAACAAGCTAGGGTTTGAGCTTCATCAGCTGTGGCCTGAGAGAAGTCAATTAGGGCTGGGATTTTCCAAACACAAATGGAGGTGCCTGAGAAGGGTCATCCTGACTAGAGAAATGTTCAAACATTGGCTACAAGACAGCTTTTTTTTTTTTTAAAGATTTTATTTATTTATTCGACAGAGATAGAGACAGCCAGCGAGAGAGGGAACACAAGCAGGGGGAGTGGGAGAGGAAGAAGCAGGCTCATAGCAGAGGAGCCTGATGTGGGGCTCGATCCCATAACACCGGGATCACGCCCTGAGCCGAAGGCAGATGCTTAACCACTGTGCCACCCAGGCGCCCCTACAAGACAGCTTTTGACACTGAATTCCAAATGCAGATGAACCAGGGACAGGGTTAAGAAGAGTTTGTTAATTCCATGGGGAGCAAGAAATGTCAATCAGAGAGAAGACAAGAGAGTATCTTGGACAATGAAAACAAAAGCAGAGATGAGAAAGCAGAGGAATGAGAGGACAGAAGGAAAGAGGAAAGAAACCTAAAAAACCAAATTGGCTATTTAATATACGGAAGAAAGTTGAAGGTGAGACTGCAAAAGAAAACTTGCTCATGTCTCTGAGATTAAGCAAGTTCAATCAACTGCAAAGCACAATGAGCATCTTGAAATCATCTTGTCTCAAGTGTGTGCTTCTTAGAAGTAGATTTTAACACTAAACAAGAGCACATAGGTGAGACATTCTGGGACCTGGAAATGACATCACAGGCATCACAGATCCTTGCTCTGGACACTCAGACTTTAATTTGATCAAAATAAAAGTTTGCTTGATTCTCCAATATGATCTCATCCTTGACTCACAATGGTGCTTTTTGGAATGACTTCTATAGGTTTCCTTCTGCCACGTTATAAGATAGGACCGATTTACTCAAGGAAAGTGATTTAAAAATATATCATTGATCTTGAGAAATCTTTTAAAGTCTATGACATTTCTTGGCTCAACAAGGTCAATTTTTGTTCCAAAGTTTCTAAAGAAAAACTCTTATCTCTAAAGGGTTGATTGATTTATTTTTAAATAGCAACATTATTCCTTCTCATACCCTGTAAGCCATCTTTGTTTTAAATTTAGTTCTCTAAGGTTGCTAAACTCATTGGACCCATATGAAAGAGCATCAATCTCTCTTTTATAATTCCTTTCAATGAACTTAAACCCACCAGGTGCTCCAATGGTTCTGATAATGAGGAAGGTGGAATTGCCCCAAGGTGTAATTGGGCACTTGCTTGGGGCCCTGTACAGTAACCTGTAACTTTCATACTTTTCCAGGCAAGAAGAAGTTATGGGGCTACCTTGAGACTCAGCCTAGTACCTGGCCTGTGGGATGATTTTAAACCTAATGTATAAATATTGAATATAATCAACTAAGAAATCATTAAACTACTTGTTAAAGTGACAGAAGATTATTAAATCAAGGACTTACTAATGTTAAACAATGGATTTGATATTCAGTTTGATTTCCTTCAGTGTTCCTGGGTCTTCGCCTGTACAGCCATGGTTCTTCTGCATGCCCCCTCCTTCTCTGCCCACTGTCAGGCTATCCCCAAAGTAGGGAACTCTTCCCAGACTCTTGTACTGTACTAGTTGCATGAGAGACCAAAGTTCCATCCCCTACCAGGATGATGATGATGTTGTGATTTTGATTTACTTAACCCACATCTAGAGCTCTTCCTACCTAGAAGAGATAATCCAACACTACTTATTGTTTGCATGATTTTGGATATCTCATTGAACCCCCTAGGGATTCATTTGTTGGTTGTTTTTTTTTTCTGTGAAATGGGGTGATTGGGAGGATTTGATGATATCATGTATGAAAGGCTTTAAATGCCATATATCAAGAGGTCAGTGTCAGGCCTGCCCCCTTAGTTGTGTGCAGTCTAAGGCAAAAGTATGAATAGAGACCCACATACCACATGTCTACAACTTTAAAAGTTATGAAAACTATTAAGTAAAAAGTTCAATCTTGCTGCCTTCATAAAGACCCGAAAGGCCTTGTTTAAATTTAGAAATTGTGGACTCCCTGGAGTTCTTTTTTTTTTTTTAAGATTTTATTTATTTATTTACTTATTTGACACAGAGAGAGAGACAGCCAGCAAGAGAGGGAACACAAGCACGGGGAGTGGGAGAGGAAGAAGCAGGCTCCCAGCAGAGGAGCCCGATGCGGGGCTCAATCGCGGGGCTCAATCCCAGGACTCCGGGATCACACCCTGAGCCAAAGGCAGACGCCCAATGACTGAGCCACCCAGGCGCCCCTGGACTCCCTGGAGTTCTAGGCTGGAGTGTGAACCCTTCTCACACTTCTCCCCTTTTCTTTCCATCCTGCCTCTGTCCAACCACAAAGAACCTTATGTGGGCATCTTATTTCACTGGTTCAAGTTCTCTCAGCATCTCCTCCAAACAGCTGCTTCTTGGCTAACCCCATGGCCCAGAAGTGTGCCAGGACCCACAAGTGGCAACTAAGAGTCGTTCTGTTTACAATGCTCATGGGGAACCATGGAGCCTTTTCTCTTCTCTCTTTTCTTTTCCTTCCTCTCCTCTTGAGAGTGAGCTCAATTTTTTTTAAGAATTTATTTATTTATTTGACAGAGAGAGAGAGAGAGCACAAGCAGGGAGAGCAGCAGGCAGAGGGAAAGGGAGAAGCAGGCTCCCCACCCAGCAGGGAGCCCAATGCAGGGCTCAATCCCAGCCTGAGCTGAAGGCAGGCGCTTAACTGACTGAACCACCCAGGCGCCCCGTGAGCTCAATTTTTAATGGTCAAAGTGCAAGGGCCATTGGTATGAGTTCTAAGAAGTCAACTTACTGAGATCATTATACTTACAGCATTTTTCTAGCATAGATGACCATATACGAAAAATATAATGGCTGAAAAATGAATTTTGTATTTGCGATTTTAACTTTGCATACTTGTAGAATTCCAAAACCAAGTTCACATTCTCTGGCCCTTTCCTTTTTTTAGTTTTTGCTTCTATTTTAAACAAGCTTCAATTTAGTAACACAATTGAGACTTGTTTCAGTCTCAATGCAAAATACCATCCACTGATGTGTGTATAATAGTACTATTGCTATCAGTTATTACATTTAGTTAGTAAAGTGCCCTGAGAATATATACAAGGTTTTTGGGATGCAATTTTAAGTTTACCTGGAGACTGCTTATTCCTTTATCAAATATTCGAGGCCTCCTCTCCTTAGTGTGATGGTTTAAAACCCAAAAGGTACAGGAAGACATTAATGTAGAAAAGTAATGATCTGACTCAATTGAACCTTTGACTACTACAGAGAGAAATATCACCACAGTTATCACAAGTTGGAAGACTGGTTTTTAACTGGTGGTCACAACTTAGAAAAGAAAAGATTTGGAATTGTTGCCTTTAGATAGATTGCCTTACTAATATCAGTCTCTTGTCTGCCTTATGTGTATTTGGATGCTTACTATAAAAATAAGACCTAACTTGAAATAGCACAAGCCGTGATTTGAGCTGATTTCCTGTAGACCCCATGGGATCAGAGACCCATCTAACGTCTGTTTTATATCTGTTAATAAGGAAAAGGGTGAAAATTTGATCGATTTCTAGGAGACAATAAAACAGAGTTCAGGAGGCTCTGAGTTTGAGGTCCAAGGGAGCAAAAGGATCCCCCAGATCATCTGCAATCCAAAGGCTGCAAGAAAAGGAAATGATTGTCCCATCTGTGCAAGAATTCAGGATCCTGGTCCAGGTCTGGTGAAATTCAGTGATTGATGCACACCGAGAGCAGAGATGTTTGTCCTTTACCAAAGTCCATGGCTGTTGGTTGCATCAGGGCCTGGAAAAGCTCCAGAGGCAAGATGGTCTCTGGCACTGATCCACCAGCTCACTCTCTCCTCCCCCACAACCTGGGGCTTTTGGATTGAATGTCCAAGGAACTGTTGCCGTCTTGGCCTGAAGTTTCCAGTTCCACAAATCTGATCTCTCCCTAAGGCTTACCTTGATGTTGATTCCAAGTCTAGTGTATGGGGCTGACGATGATGTAAGAGACAAATGCTTGAAAACTGAACTTGGATCCTTTTCAGGCTGTGGCAGAGCTAAGGGCAAGGCTTTGCTTTAGAAGTCAGAGGGGCTGAGTGGATGGTGAGGGGAGGAGACAAACTAAGGATGCACCAGATTCTCTAGGGTGCGTTCCTGCAAACTTGAATGCACGTGCTGCTGCAATGAGCAGCATAGGCATCCTGTTCAAATCAGTGCTGAATGCAGAATGTGGTTTCCGCAAGTGCAAAATGTGGGCTAATATCCTCAGGTGCTCTGGTGAACCTCTGAGGGACAGTGGTGACAAAGAAGATGGCAAACTCTTTTTATACATGAAATATTGCAACACTGAATTTCAAAGAAATAAAATTTAATCCATGTAAATAATGTGAATAAAAGTCATGGTATTGCACTTAAAATACTGAACTAGTTTTTATACTATCTTTTTTAGATGTATGACTATTATTGTGATAATTACTAAACATGACCTTTAATGCACTTTATCATGTTCATTGAATCTTTGCATTGATGCTACTCTAGCCCAGTGATGCCCAGATTTTGACTTTCACAGACTAGTAATATTAAATATGAATAACAAAAACAACAATAAGTATGATAAATATAATAGTAAGAGGGGACTGACATAAGAACTTTATAACTTTTCATTTATTTTCTAATTGCATGAGTAGTAGCTAAATATGTTCTCCTTATTAAAAAATGTCAAACAATTTAGATAAAGCAAAAGTCTCTGGTGACCTCCATCTAATCTCCGTGTCTTCCAAAGAGGGAACCACTGTTATCAGTTTGCTATGCCTCCTTCCAGAATTTTCTCTACACATTTACATACATACATAGGTCTATATAGAAGTATATACTTTGGATGGTTATTTATGTACATGGCAACATACAGTATCTTTATCCTACATTTCTTCAGGTTCTTTTTTTTCTTAGCCTTAGTGATTTTTCTATATCACTGCAGCTCTATTTCACTCTTTGCAAACTGCTGCACCTAATTCCATAATGTGACTCTACCAGGTCTATCTAACATTTTCCATTTGCTTGTCTGTGCTTCTTTTCACCCATGTTTGGGCATGATAGAGAAATACTTTCACATATGCACAGAGATAGGCATGCAGCTTGTCATTTTTTCCAAGTAATTATTTTAATAAAAGGCAAGTTTCCATTTACTCTCCTCATTATTTTCTAAAATACAAAAGGGCAATCACATACTTTAAAAGAGACACAATTATAGAGGAAAAAAAGAAGGTCTTCTCCAAGACAGAATAAATGGACACCTTACCATGTTTTCATGGCAGATCAGTGAAAATGTCATCAGGGATGAGCCCTGTGGCAGAATGTGATTTGGAGAACCACCGCTCAAATCTAAACTCAAAAACAAATGGGCTCTTCTTCCACCAAGTAACTCTTCCAGAGAAAACAACAAAGATGATAGCTGTGAATGCCAGGTTGTGGTGGCTGATCTCCCTAGTCCGCTGAGCTGCTTGCAGCCCCCACCCCCCAGCTCCCTTACCAGGCTCCAAAGGGGTGTGAGGTCGCTGTGGGCCAGTCTGTGTACACTGCCCAGGAGGGTTCGCCCACACCCATGAGCTTTTGGCCCTCTCTTGCTCTCAACAACTACTGGTCTCTAGTGTGGTTCTGCTTCCTAAATTGTGGTTGGTGTTCCCAGGAGTACGGTGGATGAACTGATGAGGTCACAAACAGATAAACCTTCTTCATTATAGGTAATATATATTCAATATGATATAATAACATACATTATTCAATATATAATAACTTCTTCAATATACAGTAACTAAATACTAGTTTAATATTCATTACAAAAAAAAAAAAACCCGAGAAGATACTTAATATCTAATGTGAGAGACATGGGTCGATTGAAAGAAAAATATTTGAAAGTGAATCTGCATGTACTAACATAGAAAACTCACCAGGGTTAAAGTAAAGCAAGTACTCTGTATGATCTGAGCCATTTAGTCAGCTTTTTGGATCCCCAGTCTTCTTGTCTTTCAAATGGGCTCAGTAATACCTCCCTCACGGCAATGTAACACAGGTTATGTAAAGTAGACCTTAGGGAGTGCCTGGCACACACAGGGTGTTGAGTACAGCGTAGGCTTATTCCCCGTTTTTCCACTTTCTTCTCTTCCTCCTCCCCCAGGATTTCCTTCTCCAGGTCCTCCAGACTCTCCAGAGTCTCATTCTGACAAAGTTTGGACATTTTGTTAATCAAACTAAGGTCTTAACTATCGATTACTGTATTTGTACTCCAATGCGCAAGTTCTGAAAACTAGCACGTCTTCTACACGCAAATGAATGAATCTCTCAGTGATGGAATTTCAGGCCCGGAGATGAAATTCTTGAGGAGGGAGTGATTCCTAGAGATGCAGATTATTTCTTAGGCCTGAACGGGGTACAGAATACCTGTCTGCTGTTTTCCAATGAAGAGCCGTCACTTCCTTTGGACCAAAGTATTTACTTTCTGGCATACAAAGCCAATAAAAATCTATTAAGATCAGAAAAGAAATGTAGTTTTTTTGGGGGAAAAAATGAAACTGGCTATAGCTACTCATCTAGGAATAATTCAGGGGAAGTGAAAGCTCCTGGTTCAGTTTTGAAACTGGGTTTTATTTTCCAGTGGACTGGAATGTACAAAAAAAGCCCGGCTTGCAGGAATCTCCCACAGGCCTCCCCGAGATCCTTTATGAAAATGTAAGTTATACGTATTTTCACCCAGAGTGAGAGCGTCGTATATTGTCTGGAAACAATTAGAGGTATTTTTCCATCTTGATCTGACAACCTCAGACACATAGGCAATTGTGGTGGTGGTGGGGGGTTCGAAGTCTAAGTTCTACTGTTAACTATTTAAACAGTTAAAGCATAAAAACGAATTAAGTCGAATATGCTTAGAGCCCCACAGGGTGGATACTGATGGAACAGGGAGGCTCAGAGAGATTTAAAAGTCACCGAGAAGAAAAATCTTGGACTTGGAAAATATTTTGTGGCTGCTGCTGATTTTCCAAGACCCTTCAGGAAAAGAGTGTGACAATGAAAGACCATTTAGGGAAATGGCTACCCTGCCACCATAGGCTGCGTGGGGACCTGGGAGACTGCCGGGAGCCTTGCATCACCCCGGTTCAAGGTATGGGACCAGTGCTGTGGCCCCAGACAGACTGCAGAATGAAGGGTCTTTTGGTCAAGATGTACCAGACTCCTGGAAATGACATTTGGATTATTAAAAAGAGAAATTCTGCTGGCTTATCTATTAGTTTGTTTTGAAAGAAGGCTGGCATGGGAGAAGAGGTCAGAGAGGGGTCAGGGCAGCCTGAGAAGTCACTTGGGGAGAGTGAGCCAGTGTGGACAAGAGATATGCAAAACCTGAAACAGACTCATGTGGCAAGTTTCGTGAAAAACCTTTTAAACTTTGCTTTAAAACTGAAGTTAGAGGCAAATGTTCCCACCTCTCTCCTGTTTGTCAGCGAAGTCCAAATTGCTAAGTGCCATAAAGGACAATTGTGTCAACAGCACCAGGCTTTGCATTTGCCAAATGGTAGTCAGCAAAAAGGCCTCACACTTGTGTAGGGACCTAACACTTAGCAGTGTGTTTTCACAGCTATGGTTTAGTGTATCCTTATGGTAAACTTGCAGGGGAAGTAGGAAGGTGACACCATTTCAAAGATGGGAAAACAGGGGCTGGGAGAAGTGGAAGATCTCGTACAGTATTGCAGAGCTAGTGAGTGGTGGAGTGAGGATTCACACCTGGTCCACCCACTATACTCAGTCCCTGTTCCCATATCATGTGTGGCTGCTGGGCTGCCCGAGCATGGGTTACTCAATGAGCTCATGGGGTGGGGGGGTGAGATTGCCACTAACATCCTGTCATCAGGATACAGCTGTCCATTTCTTTTCCTGCCTTCCTTCCCCTTCCCTTACTTCCCAGGTATGTGTCTGCAGCCTCCAAATGGAAATGAGCAAGAGGGACATAACTTCAGCCTGAGAGCAGAAGCAGAATAAAAAAGCTATGGTGTGAGATGTCTGGGGTCCTAAGGCTCATATTTAGGCGAGGTAGCACATTTCAAGAGGGCTTCAGAATAAACTTTTTAAAATATAAACTTTGACAGAAAATCTCTGACTGCATATCCACCGGCAGATTGGGTCAGGAATGAGAAGACATCTCCTTTTTCCCACAGAGCATCACTTAGGACCATAACAGTTTTTGAGAATATACCTTCTTCTTTAAAGATACCAGCTTTTTTTCAAGGATGGATTAATTTTTCCTTATTCAATAAGAACTAAAGTTCCATTAAAGACCAAAAATAGTAATAACATTGATTCTATACTGAAGAAAGCTGGTCCATCTTTTCTCAGAAGAGGACTTACATTTAGTCTCAGAGTCTCAATTTTGATCAGAGATGAACCTTACAGTCAATAATATTTGTGCATATGATTCTTGGGTCAGGCTGATAATAAAGCTCTGTCTTTCCCATCCATGATTCCGGAGTTAGCAGTGGTGCCTGTGCAGAACACCGTGGAAATGTAGGCAATCGGAAGCACAGCAGGATTCCAGTGAGAGGAAAGCAGGAGTGCCTAAGACCACGTACCACAGCTCAGGTGATTAGCAGGACTTTTTGGTCCCTGATTCTGCATCTCCTTATCCTCATTTTCCGCAAAACTCGAATTAACGTGTCTAACACATTTCTTCATTTTGACAAATTTGGAGGAGATAAGAAACTGGCTCATAGGGAAAAAATGAAAACTGGAAGCCTGATAACAAAAGTTAGCATAAAATGCACGAGACACAGACGTAAGAACTACAGATATTCATCATTCTGGGGCCCACTGTCTAGGAGCAAAGACTACCTCAAAGGGCTTTAAAACCAACACTATCTTCTGCCCAGTACAATATTTGAAATTTCAAAGCAGGAGTCAAATAGGATTCAGCACACACTACTTGAGAAAACAAGAAATGTATAGTGTTATTTAAAAAAAGTATTTTTATCCAAACGATAATAAATCTGTCAGTCTCTTTTGTTTTTTTTTTAAATTGTGGTAAAAAACACGTAACATAAAATTTACCATATAACCATTTCTAAGTGTACAGTTCAGTAAAGTATCTTCATATTGATTGAAACA
Organism: Ailuropoda melanoleuca; assembly: GCF_002007445.2. Classification (NCBI taxonomy): domain Eukaryota; kingdom Metazoa; phylum Chordata; class Mammalia; order Carnivora; family Ursidae; genus Ailuropoda; species Ailuropoda melanoleuca. The sequence continues at coordinate 89,481,581 of NC_048221.1, read as the reverse complement.
GATCTCCAGAACTTTTTCATCTTGCAAAACTGAAATTCTATACCCATTAAACAACTCCCCCTTTTCCCCCTTTCAACAGCCCCTGGTAACCACCATTCTACTCTCTGCTTCTATGAATCTGACTACTCTAGATACCTCATATAAGTGGAATCCTACAGTATTTATCTTTTATGGCTACCATTTCACTTAGCAGAATGTCCTCAAAGTTCATCCATGTTGTAGCACATGACAGGATTTCCTTCCCTTTTTAAGGCTGAATAATATTTTGTTATACATATATACCACATTTTGTTTATTCATGCATACATTGATGGACACGGGTTGCTTCCACCTCTTGGCTATTGTGAACAGTGCCGCTATGAACATGGGTGTGCAAATTATCTCTTTGAGACCCTGCTTTTATTGTTTTTTAAAAATTCCTCTGCTACACAGAAAATATGACCATCAAAAATACCTTGAAAATGAACCCTTTTTAAATTCAAATTATTTACAGAGAGTTGAGTTTCCTTCACCATCAATACTTTTTTTTTTTAAAGATTTTATTTATTTATTCGACAGAGACAGAGACAGCCAGCGAGAGAGGGAACACACGCAGTGGGAGTGGGAGAGGAAGAAGCAGGCTCATAGCGGAGAGCCTGATGTGGGCCTCGATCCCACAATGCGGGGATCACACCCTGAGCCGAAGGCAGACGCTTAACCGCTGTGCCACCCAGGCGCACCACACCATCAATACTTTTGTGCAGTACCCTAATAGTTGGGTAGTGATATTGTAGGACTGGCAATCTTTACCTCTGTCTCTGAACAGGATCTTATTCTCAGCCATGGCTGACCTATTTTCTCTCCATCCAAAATCTTCCAGTGTGAGCGGCTCATTCTTTCCTTTCCGTGTGCCTCTGCTTCCACCCTCTGACCTTCTTTTCCCTAAACAGATAAAAGTCTTGACCTGTCCGGGGCCCACCCCCATCTTTACCTGGAGGGGACCACCACCTGCCTCACCTCATTGGTTATCATTATTACGTCATCCAGATCAATCACTGGGCACTCGCACTATTCTAACTGTCGCTTTGATCATTCGTTACACTTTGTTAGTCCTCATCAGATCCAGGCCCCACTAATCGGAAACAGCGGCCTTCCAAAAGCAAGGCAACCTGGTGACCAGGGGCAATTACTACATTGTTTGGTTTTTAAATTAGTCCCTTCTTGGTTCTCTGATCACCATCAGAAGGCTGGCGATTCAGAAACCCAGGGGTGCCTGCTGTCCATGCCTTCTGTAGCCAGTCTGGATTCACACGCACCCTGATGATAGTTCTTAGCTGAGGGTGATCCCAGTGGCCCTGAAACACACAGTCCATGACCTACACACTTAACCACCTCATAAAAGAAAGGTCTTCCTAGGACTTCTCATCCATGGGCATTTACACATAAGACAATTCCCATCGTAGCAGACTTTCTCTGTGAGAAGCTTTGGGATCTTGTCATTAAGACAGTGCCATACTACGGCAGAGTACCCTGGCTCAACAAAAGCCCGTTTCCTTCTGGCCCACACCTAGAAGGGGCTGGGAGTGGGAGTGAATGGAAGTGGACAGCTCCCAGGTTTCCGTATAACTGAGCAGGAACTCAGGCTTCTAGCTCAAATGCCAGATGCCAACCTTGGAGGATGGTTTGAGATCATTTGCAGGAAATTGAAGGGAAATTACGCCACCGTCCAGTGCATCATTTTCTTCAATGTCAGTGTTTTCCAAACTTTAGGAATTTATGTAGAACTTTCTTGATTTTTGTTATACATAATCCTCTTTTTTATTTTAAAGGAATCATTTATAAGAAAACTATTTCATACTTTGCATGGAAAGCAAGTATTTCTTGTCTTTTGTTCAGCAATGTCTAAAAATGTCATTTATTCCCACCTCAACTAGCACCCCACCCCACGAGTTAGCCCACAGATGAATTCCCCTCATCCAGTTGTAGTTTCTGTCATGATTTGGGGTGGCACAGTTTGGTGTCCCTTGAATAGCATGAATTGGATTTGGCAGATTACTATTGCTAAAGAGCCATGGTAGCTTATTCCTGTTAAGGATTTTTATTACATAGGTATAGTAGGGCCTTGTCTTGGAGGAATGACTTTGATGGTTCAATGACAGTCTGTGTAGAAAAGGATGGAAGCTTTTGGGACAGAGCACTTTCTTAGCTCCCTTTGGAGCTAAGATATTGGGCAGGGTCTTATATTCTTGTACTTGATGGGTGCCCACTGGAGCTGATGTCCATTCTTCTCATCCTCTTTCTACAGACTCCACCTACACTTTCTGGGAAATGCATCAACTCTCATACTTTTATTGGCCAGAAGAGTGGCATTCTTCTGAAACAAAGCTTTTACTCCCAAAATGTCCACTTCAGGACCTTCAAACTGTATTCCAGCACATCCCACGTTTGCTGTTTTAGAGTTCACATAGTACAAATGTGGTCGGAATAAGAGCAGTCTTAAGCTACTTTTGATGACCTCCTGGGGGGAGGGATTTAAGTTTCTAAGAGCCAATTTCAAAGGAAGTACAGAAGAAGAAATGCATACAGCTTCTGCTTTCCCTCTTCCATCTCAGAAGCTGCAGTTAGCAGTAGGCATGCAGCTCAAGCATGCCTTTTGATTTAAGGTAAAAAGGAGATATTTTGTTTTTCAGTAAGGCAGAATATATCTCAATGTAGTAATTGAATTTAGTTCTATTTAGTCTAGTTTGATGGGGTAGATCTAGAGTTGGGCGGGAAGAATTGACATTGTTTAATACTTAACAGATGGATAGAAAACAAAAAGTTTAGGAGATAAGAATGTCAGAAGGTTACCAGCTGCTGTGGGTATAACAGTAAAATGAATTTATTTGAAAGTTTAGCTTATGTTTATTAACACATGCTGCTCTTTCCATTATATTTTAGATTTACAAATTATTCAAAGGGAAAGCTATTATTTTTGGCTAAATCTTGAATAAGCTGCTGTGTTCCAAAAAGGTATATTTGTGTTTCACATGAGCTGTACCTTACCATGTAAGAAGATGTTTCTGCTCTTGAGTGGTGGAGAATTCGGAGTAGTAATTTGTTAGCATGTTAACTCTATGAAGCAATAGTCATTGCTTTCTATTCTCAAATGTGGATGTCTGAAGATCACCAAGCAATTATAGGAAGGTAAGTAAACTCCTTGACAGATGCATTAATTTTCATGTCATGATACATGAAATTCTACTTCTAAGATAGCTCATTAGGCTAGGGCCACTTCTATACTCTGGTAAGAGTAAATTTACCATCAAAAGCAAAGGGAATTATTCCACTGGAAGTTTGTGAATAGAAGCCTCTTGGCACCAGCTCCTCTCATATTGTGTCTTGTATCTAATATGGAGTCAGTCAAAACGACAGCAGGTATTGAGGAATGATGTGAGCCTGATAGGAGGAGCTTAGCATTTGGAACCTTCACAGAGTCTGAGGCAATGACTTCCTTAGGGATATTGGTCAACACTTAACCCATGGATTCAGTCTCCCCAGCTTCCTGGTGGAGATTCAGATGCTTAACTATTTAGCAGGGGTTCTTTAAAAAGCAGTGAATTACTCATTGCCTGAAAAGCGGTTTGAAGACACACTAAGTACCATTGTGGTTAAATTGAGGAAGGCTACTTTTATGCACACCTTCTGTAAAAACCATTAGATAATTCTTTGGGTCAAAAGGACAATGCATTAGGATAAATAAGTACGAAATAAGAGAAGTCAACGAGTAGAAAGTGGAACACTTGACAGGAACTCCACGTGTGGTAGGATGGATTGGTTCTAGGGTTACATGGGATTGCCAAAGGAAAATAGATTTGTGAGGAGGGCAGTAGGAGGGAGAAGGATGGGCAGGCTATTGATGAAAACCTGGCTAAACAATTGAAGCTCCAGGAACTTAAATATAAAACCAAACATGATATTTCCTTAAAGCACCGGCTCTATATGCCTTGGAAGCAAGTCATATCCAATCAACACTTATTTGTTGGGTGTGTGCTATGCATTTATTACTGTGCTAGGATTTGTGAGAAAAACTAAAGGGTGAGAAATAAGGAGTCTCAAACTTCAAGGAATTTGTAAACTCACTGGGGAGCTAAGGGTTACATACAGTAAGAAACTCTTAAGACAGCAATATAATCAAGCAATGTAATCAAGGACAAATGCTAAGTTTTATGGAGAAAGGTGTATCAGTGAAGGCTGCAGTTCTTATTAATAGAAACTTTGGGGTAATTGGCAAAGACTTTACAGGAAGGTGATGTTTGACCTAGGTCTTGAAGGATTTTACTGCTCACCAATTCTAGATGGAAAACTCTTCCACTTTAAGCCATTTCTGTTTCAGACCAAGATGCTATTTCTCACTCTTCCTTTTACAGATTCATCTACTGCTTCCCTTTTAAATGTTGGTATTCTTCAAGTTTTGTACTTGACCTTTTTCTTTTCTACTTACGAAAACAAACACTATCAGAATGATGGGTTGGAAACTTAAATGAGAACGGAAAATGGAGAGATAACAAAAAATGAGTCCAGTAGACAGGATATAATAAGAAGTTATAGGGCTTGTGATAAATGAAGAGTTTTGTCTGCCTAAAGGTATTCAAATTTAAGTTTATACACACACACACACACACACACACACACATATTCTCATATTCTTGTTCAACAAATCACCTCTAGCAGCTGGGATTTGGGTTGCCAGTGGGTGATTTATGATCTAACTAGTGACTTTTCCAAAACATTGTTTTCTAAACCTGAGCTCCTCTCCTGAGTTTCAGACTGATTTTTTTGAGTATCTAATAGCCATCTGCACAGAAGTCCCCCAGATATCTTAAACCAAGGGTTGGTAAACTACAGCCTGTGGGCCAAATTCAACCCACTCTCCCACCCCATTCTTCTGGAACACAGCCACATACTTTGCATATTGTCTATGGCTGCCTTTACCCCTCAGAGGCAGAGTTGAGTAGTTGTGACAGAGACTACATAGCCAACAAAGCTATCTGATGCTTTATATAAAAAGTTTGCCAAACCCTGCCTTCAACCGACATGTTCCCAAATGAACTCATACTTCTCCCCCATACTAACTGTCTATTTACTTTGGAGTCTCTCTGGTTCTTTCTTTTACCTCACTTCCTTCATATCAAGATCTGTCCGGAGACCTGACGTTGCTCATACTCTCCTCATCCCTACATGAACACCAGATTTACATTTTTATAAAAACAAATCTGATTGGGGCGCCAGGGTGGCTCAGTTGGTTAAGCGTCTGACTCTTGATTTCAGCTCAGGTCATGATCTCAGGATTGAGAAATCGAGCTCTGAGTCAGGCTCTGCACCGGGCGTGGAGCTATTTAAGATTCTTTCTCTCCCTCTCCCTCTGTCCCTCATCCTGGCTCTCTCTCTCTCTAAAAAAACCAATCCAAACCAAAACACCCCCCCAACCAAATCTGATCATCTCATTTCCCTACCCAGAATTCTTCAATGATGCCCTGTTTCCTCCCAGATAATGCATTGCTTTCCAATGGTACAATCTCTTTTCTCATTTCTATCCCTACCAACATGTTTAGCTTCATCTCCTTCCATTCTCCCACTTGTTCTCATAGTTCGCATTGCCTTGAATGAATCATTCTCTCCCCCATGCCTCTGAGGGACGCACATACTGTTCTCTCATCTCTTGGTTTTATACTAAGGAACATAATTGTCAAAAAATTCAACTTCAGCATCATTTCCATTGTAGCACTGTCCCACCCCTGATCTCTTTCCTCCCTCTTCCTTGTGCACTGGCCCCCAGTTTTAGGGCCGCCTTCTTCTGATCTTGTCGTGTAAAATGTCTAACTCTGTTAGAGTATGTCTCAAATTACATTTAGTTCTAATTACATTCAGTTCACTCTCTCTGCTTTGGGTGTGAACTCCCTGACAGATCCTGTCTTATATATATATTTATATCCCTAGTAGCTATCATAATGCTTGCCAAAGATTAGGTGCTCAATAAATGTTCAGTAAATTTTTTAAGCTGATTATAAGTCAATAAGTCTTTAACAAATGAGGATTAATCCCTAACTGATACATAGAACATTTGCTGAAGGACCACCAACCCTGGGCATGAGTTGTAAATACAAGTCTATGATTGATTAAATGATACATTAATTCAGTAGAAGAGAGACCCTTTTGAAATGCAAATTACATCACGTTATTCCCACTCTTAAAGCCTTCCATGGTTTCCTTTGCGCTTAGAATTAAAACTCAAAAGCTTTGAGGTAACCAACATCAAGCTTGATTCAGCAGTCCAACCTCTAATCACCCCCCTCCTAACTCACCACGTTCTAGGCACACTGACCTTTCTCTGTTTCTCAAAAGCACCACTCTTTTCTGCCTGGGGTCTTTGTACCTGTTTTCCATCTTTCATGAAGACTCTCCCACTCCTCCTCTGGCCAAATCCCATTCATCCTGACCATCACAGTCCAAAGGTCATGTCCTGTGAGAGGCTTTTCTGACCTAGAATTCTCTGCTCACAGTGCCTGATCTTTTGCATTCAAGTGCTCACTACTATTTACAATAGTATGCTTATTTGCTGGTTGGTGTTTAACATCTGTCACTTTTCCATGTCACAGGAAGCTCACAGGGCAGAAGTTTTGCTCACTATTGGCATTGCCTGGCACATGCCAGGAGCTCCATGAGGATTTTCTAAATAAACAAATAAATGAAAAAGGGAATATTCTGGATATTTTTGAATAGAGAGAGAGGTGGTTAGGTCTGTCAGCAAAATGTAGGACAGACTGGAGCGAGCAAGGATTAACAGAGGAAGGGAGCAGCATTATGAAGCCCTTGCCTCTAGGTGAGGAGAAAGTATTTCAGATCAACTGTGATGAAGTAGGGATGGGAAGGAAGAGGTAAAATTATCACTCTTTTCAGATTCTAGTCTTTTCTACCAGGAAAACTCAAGAGAAAAACCTCAAAGGATGAATAAAAAAGTTAAGGAAATTGGTCATTTTCAAAAATCTGTGTACTAAAATCATAGCTTTCCTACATAATAACAGCTAGTTTAAAAAAGATACAATGGGGGTGCCTGGGTGGCTCAGTCCTTAAGTGTCTGCCTTCAGCTCAGGGCGTTATCCTGGAGTTCTGGAATCCCTCCGCTGGGAGCCTGCTTCTTCCTCTCCCACTCCCCCTGCTTGTGCTCCCTCTCTCGCTGGCTGTCAAATAAATAAATAAAATCTTAAAAAAAAAAGATACAATGAATCATGGAACTTTACATCAAAAACTAGGGGTGTACTGTACGGTGACTAACATAATAAAAACAATATTAAAAAAAAGATACAATGAAAAAGTATTCCAAACAAAAAACTTAAAATTATGAATAAACTACATAAGAAATATATGATAGACCTTAAAAAAATCATAGCAAAGTTATAAAGAAGACCTCAGTAACTCTTCAAATTACATATTCTTTAATAAGAAGCCTCAATCTTACTACAAGTGAATTATACCTACGTGAATCTATACATAAATGTAAGGCTATTCATTTCAAAGTGCTCAGCAGATTTTTACAAAATCTGACAAAAATGATTTTGAAGTTCATTTGAATGAATAAATTTTTTAAAAGATTTTATTTATTTGAGTGAAAGAGAGAGTGTGCACATGCGTGCATGCATGCACGGGGGTGGGTTGGGGTGGTGGAGGAGGTGAGGGGCAGAGGGGTAAGGAGTGGGACAAGCAAACTCCCCACTGACACGGAGCTGGACATTGGGCTTGATCCCATGACCCTGAGACCATGACCTAAACCAGAATCAAGAGTCGGACACCCAAACGAGTGAGCTACTCAGGTGCCCCTGAATAAATGTTTAAGAATAACAAAAACACTATTAAAAAAGGAAGCAAAGAGGAAGAAGCTGTTTTTCTATATATTAACAATTTTAAGCTATAATAATATGTATGACAACCAGTGCAAGAAAAACCAAAGGGAATACTGAACGAAATGGGAAATCCAGAAATGGATCTAAGTATTTATAAAAGATTTTAATATGATAAACAAGATATTTCAAATCACTGAGGCAAGGATAAATTATTCAATAAACAATTTTGATATACTGTAAAAACAGTTGAAAAATTGAAATTAAATCTGTATCTATACCAAAAATCATTTTTAAAAAGTATTTATATTAAAATATAGTACATATACTATATATTATGGTATCAGAGAACATATTTAAATGAAACCATTAATATATTATGGAAATATTCATATGATCTTTTGATGGGAAGATACTTCCCATAATAGCACCAAAGACAGAAATACTAAAGAAAAACTGATTTATTCAACTACATAAATATTTAAAATTTCTTTGTTAGAAAACAACAGTAAGGTTAAAAGGAAAATGGTAATCTAGAATAGTATTGGCAACATTTATAATAAAGTTTCATATCCCTAACAGATAAAAAACTCCTAAAATTCACGTTTTAAATGGCTAACTTTCTCAAAAATTGGTAAGAATAAGCAATTAACACATACACACATACAAGAAAAGAAATACAGACATTTCACAGCATAAGAAAAAGTTTAATTTTACTAGTAATCAAAGAAATGCAAATGACAGAAGTAGCAAGATATAATTTTCACCCACCTACCTGACAAAACCAACATTAAATGATAAATTAACATCCATTAATAACCATACTGCTGGGGATGATAGAAATTGCCAAAACTTCCCTAGAGGGTATACATGTCAAAAACCTCTTATAAAACTGTAAAAAGTATAAGCCTTTTGAATCACAAATCCCCTTCCAGAAAATTGTCCTCCCCAAAGTAAAAATATATAAATAAAATAATTTGTAACTTACTTTTATGCATTACATTGAGCACCCACCAGGTTCTGAGTATTGTAACTAAGGGGTGAGACCCAGGAGTAAACGGGAAAAATATTATAATCCCTGCCCTCAGAGAACTTAACAGAGGGAGTAAATAAGAAATCAAATAAATAAATACAAGAATTAGGGATTATTATGCTATGAAGAATATAAGCATGGAAGCTGTGATAGGGAAGGCTTTTGGTAAGAGGCGTCATTTAAGCTAACAGCTGAAGGCTACAAAGGAAATGTTTTCGCAAAGAGTCAGGCAGAGAAAGCAGCAATATAAAAGCCTCTGGCAGGAGAGAGCCTGGCACATTTACGAACTGAGAGAAGCCCAGGAAGGTGGAGAAGAGCAGCTCCAGGTTGGGTGGGAGAACAGGAGGAGGGGGTAGGAGTGGTGTGTCAATGGCAGTGTGAGGGCTGAGGTGGGCACTGGGCCTCAAACAGGACTTTGTGGGGCATGAGAGGCAGTCTGGCTTGTGTTCTAGCTACAATGGGAAGCCACTGAAGGTTCTTATGGAGGGAAGAGGTGGGGTCTAATTTATACTTAAAAAGATTCCCTTGGTGACTACGTGGAGAATGGATTTAAGGGGGGCAAGAGAGAAAGCAGGAAGACTGGGAGGCGATGACGAAGTCAGAGAGAGAGGTGATGCTGGAGACATGTGAATGGGACAGAGACAGTCTACAATGCTACAACATTTGGAAAAGACCTCCATATTCTGTGAGAGAGTATATACTAAATAAAATTATGAGCTCCTTATTAAAGCTGAGTTGTCAGAAACAACATTGGCATAGCAGGCACCTTTTGAATCTTAGGTGAATAAACTGATAAAGGAACAAACTGAAAACATATGGAAATAATTGGTGACACCAAGTCTTGGAGAAGACCCAAAACCTGAGTTGGAAAAGTACCCCTTGGCAAAGAAAGTCTTTTCTGCCCAGGGTAACCCCTGGTTCTGCTCGCCTAGGACATTTCTAGTGTGCTGTGTCTACTCAGTTCAAGTGCATCGTGTCCTTGTGTAAGTATCACTGTGTCCCCTTTCACTCTCAGAAGTGTTCTGGGTTTGAATGAGAAATTGTGTGGCCACTCCACAGTGTGTCACAGGTAAGAGGGATAAAGGGAGAACAGAAGTGCTATGAAACAGTGGAGAGACACTGACTGAGGACAGTGAGAGAGCTCAGAGAAGTGACCGCAGTCACCACAGTGAAGAAGGAGGTCAGGGCACCAAGGAATGTTGGCTGGGGTCTCGAGCAGAGTGGAAAAGGCTGGTATCACCTGTGAGGTGGAACTCCTAGGGAGCCTTTGTGCACATGAGCACAGAGATGCACAGATGTTTCAAAGGCTGGACAGATGTTATCTATGTCACCTACATTCCCAGCCTTGATCTTTGAGTAGTAATGTTCATAATATGTTTAGACTCAACAAAGAAAGGTTTTGTCATCTTTGGTGTCATGTTTGTGGTAAACTTACATTTGTACTCTTTGAAAATGAAAAAACCATGCATAATATTCCTTTAGTCAGAATACTCAGAAAATCAGACAGAACCTACCATTCAATCCTTTTAAATAAAACCAATTCCTTGTATTAATAGTCATGAATTTCATTTTTTATTTTTTTGTTTCTTCAACAAATAGTTTGCATCAACTAGGATACAATTAGGATTGTATCCCTGTGAGACAGCATGAAACTGGTCCCACAAAGTACTGTCAGTCTGTCTATACTCCTACCTTCCTCCTAATGAAAAAGTCTGTAAATATAGACCCACTTTCCAAAAGCCATTTTCTTTCACATGCTCATGCACAAATTCTCTCTTCTTCCTCTCCCAATCTCAGTCTCTCTTCAACAAGCACACATTAGTTTTTCTCTTTCAATATTTCTGTGTTTTCCTACATCCTCAGAGGCTACGGCATCAGATGTTTTTTTTTTAAAAGCTATGCACACCAAGATTTAAATGCAAGCGTTTACAGAAGCTCTATTCATAATTTCCCCAAACTGGAGACAACCCAAGTGTCCATCAATGAATAAATGAATGATGGCACGTCCATACAATGGAATTGTACTCATCAGTATAAAGGAACTGATATGTGGCTCTATATGACTGAGTCTCAAAAGCGCAATGCTGAGTGAAAGAAGTCAGAGTCAAAGCGTTTTTACTTTATGATTCCATCTACATATATTGTAGAAAAAGCAAAATTATGGAATTGCAAAATGGGTTACTTCGGGCTAGGGTTGAAGAGAGCAGACTGATTACAAAGAGGCATGAGGAAATTTTGAGGGTGATTTAAATACTTTACACATCTTGATTGTTACACGACTATATGTGTTTTTCAAAATGCAATGATGTGTATGTGCAGAAAGAATAAATTTTATTGTATGTAAATTATACCTTAATAAACCTGACAGCTGAAAACTTCTGACAGATTAGTTTTTGTCTTTTTGAGTGCACAAACACTCACAGCAAACAAGAGAAAAGAAGAAACAAAAGAATGGAAGAAAGAGACTAATATGATGGAAAAGGGAGTGAGATTTTTGTTAACATTCTTTGTAAAGCAATGTTATTACTAGTTGACTATAACAGAAGTATGGTAATTAAGTGCCTAAAATTGCCAACTACATGTCGAGGACATATTAGAGGAATAAAAGATCTACCATAAAATTTGAGAAGGTCCCCCAAATAGGAACAAATAAAATGTTCTTAAAATAAAAGTTATATCACTATAGAATAAAACAAAAAAGTCGACGCCTCTCTTCACTTATGACCCAGCTCTATTACAAACTCCCTCCAGGCCAGAAGACTTGTGCTTATGTGCACAGCAGTCTTAGAATAAAACAGACATGTCCAGGCCAACCCTCTGCACCACTGCTACACATATGATAACCTAAAAGCCAAGGACACAGTAGTGGCTAACTCTGTTCCCAGCACCATCCTCTTTACAGACACAGCCATGCAAAGGCATTATCCAGTTCAGGGCATGGACAGCAAAAAAGAGGGGTGATTTGTGTTTTTGCCATTTAGAGGGTGTAAGTAAAATTAATATACAGGATTATATGTGAAATCCACATATGGCATTAGATTCATTTTTCAGTCAGAAAGTGGAGCCACACTTGGAAACACTTGGGCCTGTTGGTATGCATGAGTCCAAAGACAGCATAGAAAATACTGGTATTGAGGTAAATAATGGCAATTTAGCTCACAGAAGGAGGCTGTCTAACTTGAGAGATGATTTGGCTTCTGGAAGGCCAAGACTTGACTGTGTAAAATCCATCCCTGCTCAGTCCCATCTCCCACCTCCACCCCCAACCTCTCTTTTGAACACTGACATTAGTGTTCTGGCTTCTTGCCTGAGAACTTGAAAATGAAGGGATAAAAAGTGAGCTTAATGTTCTTTCCTAGGCATAAGTCCCCTTTCTTCTTCAACACAAGCCCAGAAGATCCACTGAGGATTAAAGAGTAAGAATCCAGTATTTTTAATAGAATGATTTGAGGGCAGCATCATAAGGATTTAGTGGGAGCCATAAGAATAGGGGCCCCTTTTGGTCTCTGGGGTTTGCTCCCCAGACTTTGGCCATGCTGTTTTCACATATGGGAAAATGCAGGTAGAATTTTCTTTCCAATCTTAACATCCTCTGGTTAAATCATATGCTTGCCTTTCTCAGCCACTTCTGTCCAAATATGTTTTCCTAATGAGGGATTATAGTCCTATGAAATCAAGCAGTTTTTCCTCAAAAAGTGTGTTTTGTTTTTTTTAAAAAAAAACACAAACACTATTAGTTTGTGGACAATAACATTGTTATTTTAAAACCAGTATTTGATGACACTCCCAAATGCTGGCAGCCACCAATTTTAATTTACTTGTTTCAGAAACACATTTTTGGAACACGGTTCCCCACGGAATTTATAATAGGGGATATGTTTCCAGGCTAGCCCATATAATTGTATCTAATTAAATCGGGGGGGGTCTATAATAATACTACTGTAATGGTCAAAGAAAAACGAAACTGAAAGCTTTGAAATTATTGAGATAAAATGATATGCAAGAGGACAAAGCCCAGAAAGATTACAGAAAAAAAAATCAGAAATTAAACGCATCAAAACAAAAATCTAAAGAATTTTTAAATCTTAAATCGTTAAAAAAAAGTGACTAAATTGGAGAAAAAGGTTTTAGATAGACTTATGTGGAGATTTGGGGAGAGAAGCTGGTCCAGGTACTTTAAGGGGTTGAAAAGTTAATGGCATTGTTCTTTATTAAATTGTACTTTTTTTTTTAGATTTTATTTATTTATTTGACAGAGAGAGAGAGACAGCCAGTGAGAGAGGGAACACAAGCAGGGGGAGTGGGAGAGGAAGAAGCAGGCTCCCAGTGGAGGAGCCTGATGCAGGGCTCGATCTCAGAACCCTGGGATCACGCCCTGAGCCAAAGGCAGACGCTTAATGACTGAGCCACCCAGGCACCCCTAAATTGTACTCCTATCAAAATGAACAGACTTCCTTTTTGTTGGTGCTGCAGACTGTTAATATCAGACTTCACCTGATGGTCTGCCAATGGGGAGGTGGACAGGAAGAGAAAAACTGTGAAGAGCGGTGGTTCTCCTGAGGCCAGAGAAGGTAGCAGATTTCTTGCAATCTTTTCTCGTTACATGAAAACAAAGTCCCTTCCCAGCCTATCTACACATTTTCCCAGGTGGCCTCTTTCTCACCTGTGGATTTACTTACTGATTATAAACTGATGATTTTAAATTTGTTCCTCATGCTCACACCATCTTTCTGAACTTCTGAACTTCAGAGCTACCTCATACAACCACTGAGCTGTCTGTCCCACAGATGAATCAAGTGGCATTTGCCCAGCAAGTACACTCACTCCTCCAGGTGTCCCCTTCCCATCCCCCTACCCCCAGAAGACAAGAGGAAAAAAAGCCTTTCTCTTCTTCCCATCTTAATTGATAGCAATCCTCCTCACCCCAGTCACCTGGGCCAAAGTACTAGGGTCACAAGGACTTTTCTCCCTGGATCTCATATATAATCAGCACTCACATCCTCTCAAATTCCCCATCCAGCATCTCCCAACTCCGTTCCATCAGTCCCATCCCCAGCCCTATGGCAATAACTCAGTTATTGCAATAACTGATCTGCCTGCCTGCAGTCTTGCCCCTTGCAGTCCATTTTCTAGATGGCCAACGAAGTGATCACTGCTCGGTTCAAAATCCTTCAGGGCCTCTCCATCACGTATGATAGGGTTGCACAAGGGGAAACTGCTTGCCTCAGAGTCAGGGCAGGGGTGAGTGGAGGTCGTGCAAGAGCGTGCAGGTTCAAACTGCAGATTCCTGGGCCTTGCCCTGGGACAATGGAATCTGAATCTTTAATGGAAGGGGAGTTAGTAAGACCTAGAAGTTTGCATTTTTAAGCAAGTTGGGGTGACTTTTAAGTAACTTATGTTTTGAAAAGCACGCATTTAAGAGATGATGTCTACTCCCTTGTACGTGGTGCGAGGTTTTCCACACTCCCTCCGCCTGTCCATGCACACTCAAGCCTCATTCCCCTCCTCTCCCGCACTTCTCACTCTTCCACCTGCAGGGTGTTGTTTCCTAGATTCCCTTGCATGCATCTCTGCCCTGCCCGGAATGCCCCTCTGGCCCCCACCTCCCTGGGGAACCTGATTAACCTTTCAAATCCCAGCAGAGCCTGGGCGAACTGAAGCAGAAGAAAAGTAATTATTTGTGCCAAGACTTCTGAGGGTGCTCCTGGCAATTCTTAGGCTGCATTTCAATAGCCATTTTCTATGTGTCTTTGGTTGCCATTGAAGAAATCACCAGAAATCCTCTGTTCCCCAACCCTTATTTAGGAAGAGAACCAGTGATACCATTAAAAAACAGGACATAAAAATAAGCTCACACCTGCCCCCATTGACATTTACACTAGGGTTACATCTCAGCCACATAGAAACAGGCTTTTTTTTTTTTCTTAATGGCTTTGTAAAAGGAAAGACCCTCAGAAAAGCAAGAATAATCATTATTATTTGTTCTAAAATTGAAATGTATATTTTTCCATCCTTTTTATTTACAATATAAAGTGCTTTTCTCAGTAAATCAACAAATATGAGTATTCATGTCACCAAGTGCTGATGATTAAAAATAATTACTTTAATGGTAGCTGGCCTGATGCCAAACATGATCAGGTTTTGCATTTCAAGCATGATCGTGGATAATTTACATCTCCTTTCTCACCAATACCCCACCACTCTTAATGGATTCTATTTTAGTTTTTATGAATTAATAGAAATTTAGTGCCTAATTCCCTATGTTATAGTCCACCATTTGCTTTTAGAATCCACAGAATTATCTTTTTTTTTTTTTCTAAGCAGGATGGCCCGACATCACATAATTCAAGTTTCTTATTTAAAATGTTTAGCTATCTGCTTTCCATGAGTCCAGACAGGAGGCACAAAAATGGGACAAAATGGAAAAGAAAATCAGGACCATGTCTCACAACTCCCAGGGGACTTCTTATTTACCACAAGGGGACTTTTGTGACTAAAGTGGCATGCTGTCTCTTTCACAAATGAAGTGCAGGACCCCTCAAAAGTCCCAGCCACAGCCTAAGGGGCCTGGAGTCTTAACTACATGGGGGCCTGTCAGAGTGAGAGAAGACGGGGCCACATCTTTTCCTGTATCTTATTCCTTTGAGGTCTCATTTATAATGAAGATACGAGAAAACAGGGTTACAAAGAATTGTAGCAGGTTTTTAAAAGTTTGCATTAACAAGTTAACACTTTTACAAAAAATGCAATATAATTGTGTTATTCAGAAGATAATTATAGGTTTATTAACAAGATATGTATTAATACATTGTGCCCTAAAGGCAGTGTGGTCCAGTAATAGGAATCTAGTTTCAGTCTGTACAATTTTTTCAATCATATGTATCTCTGTGACACTAAATGGATAAATATCAGTATATGGTCATTTGAAGATAATATCAAAAGTAAAATTTTGATGTCTCAAGTGAATATATATGAGGACTGGATCCTTGGTCTCCCTACTAGACAGATTTGTAAACATAGGTCAAGTACATGCACCTTAAAATGTGTTAATTGTTGAAATGATCAGGGAAGAAAGGGAGGAATTCCCAAGGATTTGGTTCAAAAGGTGTGGCTGTAGTAAGCAAAGAAGACCCAAAAATGTTACCAGGTAAAGAGGAGGCCCCACTGGTGCTAGGGAGAGGGAACAGAAGGGTTAAATGAGCAAAGGTGCTCCAAGCATGTATAAACCCAGGGTAACCTATTGTAAACATTCCTTGCATAACTTGAGTTCTGCCAGCCAATGGTAGGCATGAAGAAGATATGGCTTTATTTGCTTACTCTGATTTATGTGTTACTTCCACTGATCTCTCTGACAGTGGGTAAATGTAACTGTAACTTGTATAGTGCATTCATTTGTAATATCTCCTTTGACCAACCTTATGAAAGCTGAAGACAACTTCAGAGAAAATAAGAATGGCACCATTTTGCAGAAAGACCTGATTGGTATTTGAGATGTGGGATTGGGCACATATTTTATAGAAATAAAATAATAAGAAAAAAAATAAGTTCCCTTCGCTTTGGAAAGGAAATCAATGCATGTCAGGTTATTAGGTTGGCCACC
Source organism: Ailuropoda melanoleuca (assembly GCF_002007445.2). Lineage (NCBI taxonomy): Eukaryota > Metazoa > Chordata > Mammalia > Carnivora > Ursidae > Ailuropoda > Ailuropoda melanoleuca. Next base: position 89,465,092 of record NC_048221.1, on the reverse strand, counting down.
AAGGCCACCAAGAAATGAAGTCCTTTTATATAATTACAAAAAGTTACTCTATCCCCAAGGATTAGTGGGTTCTTCCAGCTTGCATTGCTGAGAATATATCCTGTGATTTGAAAATAGCCTTAGATAGTGATACCCCTTATTCTCCAGCCTGGCTAAATTCCACAGACTGGTGACCTCACTCCAGTTAGACAGTGTGTAACAAAGAAACCTTAGGCATATGTGATAGTTAAGGTGAAATAAATGTGGTACCACGTCCAGCCACCTGTATCTTCCACCAAGTCATCTGTACCTTATACAGAAACTTCTCAATTTCTGGAAAAGTGGCTACACACACACACACACACACACACACACACACACACACACTATACAAAGGAAGAGAAAGAATTTGGAGAAATGTGGAAAGACACACACACACACACAGATACACACAGGTTATAACTACAGTACTTTCTGGTTGACTTTCCTGGGGATTCTCAGACTACTTCTGACAAAGGCACCAGTATGCACATGAGTCACCTGGAAGGTTATCCTAAGAAATATATCTTATGCAATAATAGCACTCACTTTTCCATTATTTACATTTTCACTCGACAAATATTTATTTACCATCTACAATGCTACAGGCATCATGCTAGGCCCATCATAAACTCATCCATAAGACATAGTCTTTAAAGAGATGACAATACAGTGGGGAAACAAACACGACAATAGACCTAAATTACAGTATGGTGTGGAAAGTGTCCTATGGAGTTACGTGCAGGGCAGGGGGGGAAGGGCTATGAGAATGGGGCAGAGCTATACAGGGAGGGAGTGGTCCTGCAGAGGCAAAACTCATGACCTTTATTTGTCTAAAAAGACCTTGCAATCCTAGTGGTGGAAGGACCTAATGAATTGATGAGAAAAGCAGCATTAGATAAGTATGTCCTATGCTCATAAAGTGAAAGTGTAATTGTAACGGTTCAGGCAATCAGAGGAGCAGGCTTTGTGCAATTCAAGGGGCATGTTAGGGGATGTGCCGGGAGGGCTAACACAGTTAGGAACCACCGCTACTCTCTCAGCAGAGAGCCCTGTACTTTTCCTTCATAATAATAACAGTTAAAATGAATTGAGTTGTTACTGGCCTAGCATTTAAAATTATCTGATTTAATCCTTATAATAGTAAGTAGCCTGAGATAAGTACAAAGATTACACCCATTTTAGGAAAGGCCTAGGTGAAGTTTGCTGATTTTTCTTAGAGCTGGAAGTGATGGAGCCTGGATGAGAACACAGGCAGACACACACTAGAATCTATGAGGCCCATTCCTTGAGGCCATTCTGCCCCCTCTGATGACTTAGGCCACACCCCTGCTGGCTTTTCTGCTATTCTCTGAAGCAGTGATGTGGCACCAGGCTCAGTGGCTCAGCGGTGAGGTCCTAGACAGTGACCACCCCTTCTGCACTATGCAGTTGGGTCAGCTGAGGTTCCTGAGCTCACTGTTGCTGCAGCTGTTAGAGGGGAAGAAGTGACTCTGGGGGACCCACCGGTATGTACATTAAGTCTATTCTCCCATCTCTTCTTCTGTCACCATGAACAAAGGTGGTTTTTGACAGCTTAGGCAGCAGGTGTGTGTGTGTGTGTGTGTATGTGTGTGCGTGCACGCACACACATGCAGAACCAATTATGCTGCTGGCTACCTTTCCCTCCCTGTTCAGCCTGCTGGGTTAGGTGAGCCAGACGTTCTATGGTCCTCCAGCTCTCCTGCTAAAGAGCACCCTTCCCTGACTTCTCATGATTAAACTGTGAATTCCCCCAGAGACTTTTATTTCCTTCTCTCTGCTGCCTAATTGCCTGGTTGCTTCAAACTTGGTGGCCCAATGCTGATCCATGGCCTGATCTTTCAGGCCATGTGGGTAATGAAAAGGAAAAAAAAAAAAAAGGAAACCACAAACGTACTTCATAATCAAGGCCATTCCTAATATACAGTGGAAGATTAGAGCGGGGGTGAGAGCCGTGGATATTATTCAGGTCCATGACGTATATAGGTCAGTGTAAATAACCCCGGGGCATAAAATAGTTAACTTTTATGATGGGTGAGGCATCCAATTTAAGTGGATGGTTCAACATGCTTTGTTGTGGTTAGAGCCAATGTTTTATTGAGAACAAGGCAAAAAGATTCTGGTAGCAACTGTACCTCATTCCTCCTTCATGTAAAGAAAGTCAGTGGGAGCACTCAGACTTCCTAGGAGTGTCAATTTTACCAGTTTCAACAGAATTTCAACATCTCAGCAACTAGAAGCAGCTTTGGTGCCTTGCTTATGGATCTATGGTCTGAATAGTCAAGTACGGCAAATACAGGGTTAAGTGGAAGAGAACTGATCATGCTTCATTTTTGATAGTTTAATAGCCTTACTAATCTATTAGTAACTACTATTACTAATCTCTTTTCAAGTATATGCAATTAAAACACAATTCAAAGATAGAATACGTGCAACTGATTAGTAAGCTGTTTGCGAATTGTTCATTTGTACTTATTAATTGTTGCCCAATACAAATGGTTTTAACCAGTCTAGAAAATTTCTTTCAACCCATCATTCATATCTAAACAGAAGCAAAAGCTTTTCCAGAGATACTTCTTTTAAACTCCTATAACTTCTTATAGGTTCAGATACTAGTTCCTGATCCCGGCAATGTGAAAGGAATCCAAAGTACATGTACAATCTTGCTTAAAATCATACTGGGTCTAGTGTTGGCTGTTGCCTTGCTTCTTTTACTTTTCTTGGACAATACATATATAGCTACCCACCCCTCACCCCAGTCCCTAGGTATCTCTTGTTTCTCTGACAGTTCCTGACCTGGGTCATCTGCTGACCTTTGGCTCTAGTTGTTTATCTGGTGTCTGGCCTTCTAACCTATCCTGCCAAAAGGGCAACTGATTATCTGAGGGTCTCTTGCCATGATCATCTGGATACTTACATCCTTGACTGATTATACATTTTTACAATTTCTCTATGGCATTCTAGGCATTCCAGTTTTTCTGATATCCACACTTGGGTGTGACAGGGATAGGAAATATATCAAGTATTGTGGTGTCACTGATCTGCTTGAACTTGTGATGTCTGTTTGTAGATTAGAATGGGGTAATTCTCCACCTGCCCACCTCTTAACATTAGTTCTTTGCTTGAAAAATTTAATATAATTATGCTGATGAATTCACACTAAATGTTCCTGAAGTAATCATCATTTTTACAGTCTTCCTTGGAAAGCTTCTTCACCCTGCTTTAATTTTTTGATAACATTTACAACTATTGGATGCTAAATTTTTTATTTATTTATTGTCAGTTTCTACCATTGGATGTAAATTCCGTGAGAGTTGGCATTATGTCTTTGGTACTTAGAACAGTGCCTGACACATAGTTAGCAGTCAACATATCTTTGTCGAATAAATGTTGAGTGGATGAATCAGCCATAGGTCAAAGAGGGCTTGCAATAATCTAGGAGAGGATATTGCTGATTATCAGTACAATATTCCCTCTATGGTAATCTTCAGAACTAAGATCTCCAGGATGTTTTGCTACCGTCTTGCCTGATACTGGGAGGCAGATGATGTATTGTGGCATAGTGGTTAAGGGCATGGGTTCTGGGTTCAGACCACCTAGGTTTGAATCTGGTTTTAACTTTTACCATCTGTTCAAAATTTCTTGCAAGTTACTTAATTTATTTGTGACTCAATGTTGTTTCTTTAGAATGGGGATGATAACAGTGCCTGTTAAGGGTACTCAAAGGGTTGTTGTGAAGATGAAATAAAATAATATACCTAAAGCTTTGCAATACTGATTTGCTCATGGTAAGCACACAATAAGTGTTGTGTATCACTAGTTAGGATGTGTTTGCAAATAACAGAAAACTCAAGTTGACTTAGTTGACTTAAAGAGGATTTATTTGTTCATGTAACTGAAAAGTTCAGAGGCAAGATGTGATTCAAACATGTATTGATACGGAGTCTGTTTTTCTGCAATCCACTCCATTCTATCCTCCTCCCTTTGGAGATGTCACAATTCCTGGCAATAGGGTGTTTCAGTAATTGTTGACCTTACAGACACATTGTACACTAAAAAGGAAGAAATTCTCTAGATAGCTCCTATGGAAGGCTGGGGAACTTCTTGCCTAGAAGCAACACCTTTGACAGTCTCCTGACATCGTCCTGGGAAAATTGCATCACACGCTCAGCTTGACCCAATCACTGTGGCCTCTGGGATTGGATATATTGATTGGCTTAAGCTAATCATATATAATTTCTTGGACTAGAGATGGGATAAATGTGCATAGAAGCACATGGACTTCATGGTGTAGGAGCAGAAACAGACCAAAATCAGGGCACTATTAACAAGAGGAAGGGAAAATCAATGCCAAAAATAGCAAAATTATTCTACTGATGAGTAAACTATAAAGAACTTCCTTAACTCCACCAATGCTGTAAAACAAGCAGGAGGAGAGGAAATTTCACCATCGCCATCATCTTCACAAAACATTTATTTTGGTGAAATGGTTTACCTGATGCACTCTAATGGACAGAGTATCCCTCCAAGTTCATGCATTGCTAAAAAACTTTTTTCCCTCCAATCTCTCCCTCTTCAACAGTCCTTCCATCAACAAATACATTCTGTTATTTTATATTTCCTGGAATCTTTTTGATTTCCTGTGTACAAATAAATTAGAAGATTTAATCCCTTATAATCTTGGATTATATTTTTAATTTTATAAAATAAAACTGTCTCTTGCAGTCAATTCTCTCATATAAAATAAGAGCCAATAGTAGTGAGTGAATTTAAAGCTTGAAGGTGGTGAATTTTATGTGATTTTTTTTCCTTATAAATCGTATGTGACTGTCAATTTTCATAAGATACTGAAACATAACCATAATTTTATTATAGTGACTAAGGTTCATGAGACAATGTCAAGTATCTTGTTTTGGAAAATGTTCAGGCCATTTCTTATTCTTGCTTTTTTTTTATAATGATATGCACAAAAGACACCACTTTCATTGTAACCTTCCGTATAAAACACTATTATTGACATCTGAGGATTAAGTTTTAATTGAAGTAAGATTTCAAATGGTCTATTATCTGTGATCCCTATATAATGATCACAAAGACATCCTAGAGCAGGCAATGAAACAGATAAATATGTTGAAAAGACAGCTAACAGCTCCATTTAGCTCACCCACGCTTGCCAAACTTGACGCACACAATTTATCCCAGACGATGGAAAGGGAACATAAAATATAGCCAGATTGTGATAATGTATGTTTCTCAGATGGTGTTTCCTTGGGCTGAAAATCAGGTATCTCATATACCCAGATAACCCATATGTGGTATTAGATAACTGTGGATGGGGTTTTTTGCCCAAACTCATCATGTTTTTTATGCTTTAGTTTGGAACTTCTTTGAGAGCAAGTTTAGTGGTGAGTTTCTTATCTATATAAAGTCTTGGATAAAATGAGTGCTCACTTCTCTCCATCACAAAGAGAGTGGAGAGATCCATGACTAAACCCAAACTAACTCCCAGGGGAGAATTCAGGAGTGGATCCAACAAATATTTAACAAACAAGAATAATTTGTGACAGTGATTGTAAATGATAGGAAGTAAAATGTTTGTTGTAAAGGTGGCTCCAATGATGTTTCTAGTCTCTAGATATTTTAGATCTTTACTCAATAGTTTTGCCAGGAAAACATGCCAAAGGGAATTCTGCTCTGGACTGATTTGAATTTGAGGCTGTTTTCAAAGTGATTCAATATCCTGGACCCCAACAGCCTATGCACGCAATGTGTTCGAGCCTCTGACTGCTGTTTCACGTTGCATGAGGGACTAGATGGCATCTGCAGCGTTGTCCATTTTCATTAGAGACAACATCCCTCTGCATGTGTGTTCCTCTTCCTGACCCCCATTCAGTCAGCCACTTCCTACCTCCCAGCTCAGAACTTGCTCAGTCTGGGCTAAACTGAATCCAAAATATATAGAAAGGTCCTGTCAGCAAGAAGCCGGGGAAGGAAATCTCTTGTGGACATGACCTGAGATAGAAATACCCTGACACTTCCCAACACTCCTGTTCCTTTTTACTTAGGACACCGGAGATACACAGAGAGTGTAGGTAGGGAGGTCCGGGGAACATGGGGCCTCCCGGCTCTGGTGTGGGTTTTGGTGGTATCACTCTGATAGCTAAGGATGTTCTTGTTGCCCTCGCCCATCCCCTTGCCTCTACTTCTTGGGTCCAAAGATCTCACTATCCACACTCACCTAGATACCTAGATGAGTCAGGCTAGGAGCAAAATCTGGGATATAAAAAGCAGAAATTTCTAAAAAAAAAAAAAAATAAATAAAGCCTCCTCAGATAACTAAAACCAGTGAAAGGTCTTTGCTTTTGCTTTCCAAAGGAAGGCATGATAAAAGCAGTAGTTGAAACAGAGATGACTAGGCAATATACTATACTAAATAGTGTGAACTTTTTATTATTATTAATAGTATTATCGTACTAAAATGGTATGAGCTACAGGTGACAAGGAAAAGTTATCATTTGGCATCATTTTCAGAGAGATCTGAATATTTGGTAGGAAGACTGGCAGCAGGACCAGGATAAGCCACTCTGCTTAGAGGTGGAGTTGGGTATGCAGACATCAGAGAAAGAAAAATGTTTTGTTTGGTTTTTTTTCCACTTGCTTTCTTGAAGGAAGCTTACCTACCTTCTAATGAATTGTCCTCACTACTTTCTTGGAAAAATACTGCTGCCTCTCCTACTGCCTTGGTCACACCACCCTCCCTGGGAATGCCGTTCTGCTCTTTGAGCTCTGAAATGCCAGGATGCCCCCAGGTGAGCTCTCAAGGGCTGTTGAGTTGGCTACAGGAGTCCATAGCATGCAGCCAAGAGCTAGGGCAGAGCAGAAAGAATAGGTTTCACCTAAACAGAAGGGAATAAGGCCAATTTAAGGAAGGCAGCATCAGGACTACTAACTAGAGAGGGCTCTTCCTTCAGCTTGAAACCACTTTCTCCCTTCTCCACCTGGAAGATGCCCTGTCAGTTGCCAAAACCCAGCTCAAAAACCTTCCTCCTCCCCTAGGAGCCCTCTGTTGACATTTCCAGTCAGAGCTGGTGGGACCATTCCCCATCACAGCAGCTGTCTCCTGTCCTCTTCTCCTCTTTATCTGCATGCTTTCTCTACCCACACTGCGTACTTTTACAGGATAGAAGTCCTGCCCTATTTGTTGTTACGTTCCCTCAACCTGGAATAACAATAGTATTGATGAAGATGACAACGATGATGACCGTGAAAGCTAACATTTAAACAGCATTTTCTATGTGCCAGCCTTTGTTCTGAGTGATTCACATATTCTTACTCCTTAGTCTTCCCAACAATCCTGTGAGGCAGCTTCTATTATTCTATTCATTTTACAAATGATAAAACCGAGACCTAGAATGGCTAAAAAGCTCTTTAAAACTAAGTAACAGGGCCACGCAACTTCTGGGTGTCAGGACTGCTGGCAGACAAACTCCACATTTTGGCTCTGTTCTCTCTACTGCTAGAGCACCTCACAGGGGGTCAACAAATAATTTTTTCATGAATGAATAAATGGACTGGGGAGGCACCTGAAACAATGCCATCTAAAAATGGCTTAGATATTTTTTTTGTCCACGAGATATACGAAGACAATATCTTGTTCTCAAACTCTTGGTCTGGCAAAAGAATGATATCTTGACTGATGAATTTCTTAGTATGAACAATCTTAGAGAAATTTAAACATAAATACTCTTTAGTTATTAATACAACATATTGGCAAATATGTGTGTGTGTATTTTCAAATTAGAACATAAGGCTGCAATGAGTATTGAATCAAATAATCTCAAATGTAAAAGTCATCTACACTAACCACCAATCTTGTGTTTATATCCCTTCCACAAAGTATTCATTTATAATGATTATCCAGCCTTGGATTGAACTCCTCCAGGGATAAAAAAAACTCACTACTTTTCAGAACAACCAACTCCCTCTTTAAAAAAAAAAAAAAAGATTTTATTTACTTATTTGACAGAGAGACAGACAGCCAGCGAGGGAGGGAACACAAGCAGGGGGAGTGGGAGAGGAAGAAGCAGGCCCCCAGAAGAAGAGCCTGATGCGGGGCTCGATCCCAGAACACCAGACATTTAACGACTAAGCCTCCCAGGTGCCCACAACCAACTCCCTCTTAAATGGGTTCCACTGTTGAGCTTCTTCCTTATACCAAGTTGCAGCGTAACTGTAATTTTAAAGTTACTCTTATAACCTCCTGGAGCATCCACCCACTGAATCTAGTAGCAGGCGAAGTTCTAGGCCAAAAGCATCTTTGGCTCTCTTTTCTCTATACTTTGCCAAGTTATTATGCATTAATCCCTATGTCATAAAGGAGCCAATCATTTAGATTTTTATCATGGTATCCATATCTTATAGCTTGATATTGTTCCATTTTCTTTGGTTTTAGGGACCTAGAAAAGAGGAGGATGAGACTTCTAAATAAAAAGCAAACAGGGTATCGGGTTAAGCATCTGCCTTAGGCTCGGCTCATGATCCCAGAGTCCTGGGATCGAGCCTGGAAATGGGCTCCCTGCTCAGCAGGGAGTCTGCTTCTCCCTCTGCCCCCCTCCCCGCCTGCCCGCTCGTGCTCTCTCTCTCTCAAAAATAAATAAAATCTTAAAAAAAAAAGCAAA